>NC_087201.1:38362774-38405274 GCF_015104395.2 Macrobrachium nipponense | reverse complement strand
GATGATTCAATTTTACCAGAATTATTATATATTCCTTGTTACTCACTAATGTAGGCGTAGGAGAGGAAACTAAGAAATAGGCAACAACTGACAAAAATTCTTCAAATAGTCATGTATGGGCAAAGCAATAAAAAACATTGTGCATGCAAGCAGACCTGGATCATAGGACAAGGTAGCAGTCTTAAAAGTCTTTTATTTTTATTGATTCAAACTTTCCTGTCACCTGCAGCTACAATCACTTTTAATAGATGTAGCAACATTAATATAGTGTAGAAATAATCATTACATTTTGACAATTACAGGAGAAAAAAGGATGCTTCTTATGTACTTTGTGAAGTACAGGACATGAAAACACAATTTTTTTATTGCAATAGTGTATGTAATTCTTTAGCTGTCAATAGCTCCTACTTTGTTTGTTTGAAAAAAAAACTGGATCTTTAGATCTGAAGGGTTCTTACCCTATTTGCCAAGAGAGAGAGAGAGAAAAAAAAGTTAAATTCAAGATTAAGGCTCTGCTGGAATATGTACTCCCATAGGATATAAATTGTAAAATGGTTGAAATGCATTCTTTCTTGTGTTAAAAAATGCTGGAAGGATTTTGAGGAATCATTGTCTGAACAAAAAATCTTTAAAAAAAACAATTGACTGGAATAATGCTGTAGCAGTTCATTGTTAGTACCATCTTTACAGAATGTACTTTGAAATATGTACAGGTATGTATAAGAAAGTACAGTGTTCCAGAAGGGACATTACATAATTGTATACCAAGAGTGGCTGGGAACAGATTTAATTATTAAGCTTACAATTATGGAAACTGGCCTTTTGAGAGTAATATGAGAATCTTAAAATTTAAATGCTGTTTTTGCAGTTGAATGACTTGATTCACCATGCAACCCTGCTCCTGAACCTCAACAATAATATCTTGAATGTAGATTGAAATGGATACCTTGAGAGAAGGATTCTAAAAGAACTTGAATAGATAATGTGTCAAGATCAAATTTCATATAATTTATTCTGATAAAGGAGTATAGTAGCTTTTTAAAGACAGTTCAGTACCTATATATTATATACTACTGATATATAGAATTGCTTACATGCAACTGTTGACATTCAAATGGATTAAGTTCATCAAAATAGGTTGCCAGACAATAAGTAGCATTACAACCCGATTGTAATGGTTTGATGGGATTACGTTAATAAACCACTCCGAAATAGTAAGGTTCTCATCATGAGAGACTCCTTTTATACTAGAGAACATTTGCAATGAATATACACATAATTATACTTTAAAGAAAACATAAAAGAAAAGAAATCGAACATGAGCAGAAAGAGTACTTACATATCAACAAACAAGAAGAAAATAATTTAAATAAGATTATTGTATAATAAAAATAAAATGTAGAGAAACGGACATCTGACAAGTAGAAAAAATTATCTGGAGCTTATAGTTCAATAATTTAATAAAGATGCCCTGATGCTTTTTGGAAGCAGGATTTGTGTATATAGAAAAATTATTTTGAGTTTAAAGTTGCAGAAATTTTATAGTTTTTAGTTTATCATATACTAAAAGAGCTTTCGTATAAGCAAAACCTAGTGTGTGAATTTAGGTCAGGAAATAAGAATTAGAATCATATAAAATTTCTTATAGTTTTCTAACTTTCTCTTTTGTATATATGAAGGATTTGTAGAGAATTTCCCAACTTTAACCTTTGATTTCTCTCTGGGTTGTGTTGGTAGGAGTCTTCTGGCTGAGGGCAGGATGGTAGGTAGCGCTTAAGATCTTAAAGTCTCAAAGATTCTATTTTTGCCAATGTAGAAATGCAAAATATGTTCTTATATTTTATGTTTATCATTATAAGAGTGAATGAAAGCAACCCCTCATTATCATCTCACTGACAAGGCTGAGGGGGTTGTGGATATGAGATGACTGAATAGCCAGCCTACCCTAGGCTTAGTCACTTCAAATCTTAACCTAACCCTGACTAGCCCATATAAACAAACACTGCTTAATTAAAGACCACACACAAGCTATAGAACTCAAATGAAAACACAGGTAGTCCTGTTATCGGCAGGGGTTCCATTTTCGGTGGGGTGCTGATAAGTGAACTGCCATTAACCGAAACTTTGTGATTTATAGTGCTTATGGCGCCAAGTTTCTGTTAATGGGGCCTCTGTTATGTATGTTATGGCGCCATAACTCTTATCTGCACCTTATGGCTCTGATGACCAAAACTTGGCCCTTTAGGGAGCCATAAATCGCTAATTTTATTGGAGCACCATAAAACCAGATCGCCATTATCACAGTGTCCCGATAACCAGGGACTGCCTGTATGTACAATATGTAGGTACTGAACACAGACTACGTACCCAACAAATATGACATTTTTTCAGCAAAGTCTCTCGCCCAAGAAGTTTGTCACAATATCTTTGCTTATCAACACTATCTGTAAATCCACGTAGAGGGTGAGTCAAACTGGGGCTTTGAACAAGTACCTTCATAGTTTATTTCTACATTCTCAAGTTCACACTGAATCCAGGAGAGTATGGGGTTACAGTTTGTTAATCTTAGCAGAATGTTTTTTGAGCAGAAAAGAATGGAAAGAGGATCAAAAGCTAATCCAGGGTGGAGATTTCTTTCCCTTTGGTCAGTGACCATGTGGATTACCGATCCTTATTCCAGTTAATGGTGTAGGTGTGGCCTGTCATAAGCCAAAGATTCACAATACCATTATTTGTTAAGCCTCTTGAGATGGCATATGTGTGCTGTGAGCTATGCCATCTCAAGAGGCTCAACAACATGGATTTGTAGGTGAGAGGCAGCGTTAACTTATACCTCTCGTGATAGCCTTGTGGGTAAAAGAGCTTCACTTTACATCCTGAATGCTTGGTTCTGTGGTTTGCACCCATGAGCCAACGAATTTATTGTTAGCTAAAAAATTCCCCATCGGTTAACATACATATATGAAAATATATTCATTCTGAGGTAGAGTGAGATAGCTAATAAAGGGATTTTGACGTAGGAAAAATCTATTTCTGGGCTCAGCCGTGTCCCCCACTGAAATATGTCTTCTTTAGCACTATTTCTAGTAAAATATTGCTATAATACCAGAGAACTGCTAAATTGGAGGACATTTGTAGCTTAATGCTTATATATATGAATTGCGGGGATGTGATTAGACTCTTAATAAGGCTACTTGCGACAAAAGCATTACAAAGTTAACAAGGTCGAGGTGGGTTGATGCCGACTAAAACAACGAATACCTGAGCACGAAAGGGATTTTTGTAGGTGAGAGGCGGCGTTAACTTATAACTCTTGTGATAGCTTTGTGTGTTAAAGAGCTTCACTGTACATCCTAAATTCTTGGTTCCTTGGTTGATGCCCATGATCCAACAAATTTCTCATCAACTAAAAAATTCCTCTTTGGCTAACATAGTATATGAAAATATATGAATTCCAAGGTGGGGCGAATTAGATATAAAGTACAGTGGAACCTCGACATTCGAAAGTCCCGACTTACGAAAAATTCAAGTTATGAAAGCAAAGACGAAAATTTTTTTGCCTCTGCATACAAAAATAATTTAGGTGTGTGTGTATATTTCATTTGATGTTTTCAGAATTTCATAGTTGACTGAAATGGATGAATCAGTTTTTGTAATAATTTGAGATACAGTGCTTTTACATTCATCTTTAATTGAAATTACTGGTTTTCCTATTTGCTTAAATTTACTGTATTTTCATTTAAAACCGTAAAAGTTGCCCTTATTTTTATTTTACTTTAAGATGATGTATAACTTAATTTCTTCTATGAAAAAGGCTTAATAGAAAATTGCATGCTGAAGAAAGTCTATGAAATCTATTTTCATTTTTTACAAAGTATGAAAAATGTAGATATAAAAGTAGTTAACTAGTCGGTGTAAGAAATGACTAAATATGAATATAAAAGTTAAGGTTGCAGTATCTATTTGCATACTTTATATGATTGTATATTTTGAAAATCATAATTACTTCCATTTGTATATTGGAATACTACTGTAGTATAGAAAATGTATCTTGAGGCCTAAAAAACTCGGGTGGGAATTATGTACAGGCAGTCCCCGGGTTACGACGGTGTGGGCTTACGACGTTCCAAGGTTACGACGCTTGTCAATAGACGTTATTTCCAGGGTTACGACGCATGTTCCAGGGTTACGACGCCTACAACGCTCATCTGGGAGATGAAATATGACACCAAAAATGCAAAATAATCAATATTTGAAGGTTTTTTTTTATGAAAAATGCCATAAGAATGCAGTTGGCTGTTCCTGCTGAGACAAGAACTGTCTGGCTGCCTCCCTGAACCTGCTGATCCGCGAGTCTGCAGGGAAGACTCGCCCTGCTACCGTGTCGATCAGCATGCCCAGGTACTTCATCCTCTGCTTGGGCTCGAGATCTGACTTCTCGAAATTCACCACAATCCCGAGATCGCGACAGAATTCGAGGAGTTGATCCCTGTCCTGTAGCAACTGCGAGCAGGAGCTCGCCAGCACCAGCCAATCTTCCAGATACCTCAGAAGACGTATCCCTACCGAATGGGCCCAAGCAGACCCCAGCGTGAACACTCGTGTTAACATCTGTGGGGCAGTTCAGAGACCGAAGCACAGTGCCCTGAATTGGTACACCGTCCCGTCGAGGATGAAGCAGAGGTACTTCCTGGAGGACTGGTGGATGGGTATCTGGAAATATGCATCCTTCAGATCCACAGAAAGCATGAAGTCGTTCTCCCTGACAGAATCGAGCACAGAGCGTGCTGTTTCCATCATGAACCGAGTCTGGCGAACGAATCGGTTCAGGGGAGAGAGATCTATCACCGGGCGCCAGCCCCCCAATGACTTCTCCACTAGGAAAAGTCGGCTGTAGAAGCCCGGCGACTGATCCCTTACGATCTCCACAGCTGGTTTGCTCAGCATGGCATCTACCTCTTGCCGAAGTGCTACATCCCTGGCTGAACCGGGGACTTATGTCTGCAGATGGTCCGGATTGGAGGTGAGGGGTGGTCGTGACTCGAAGGGTAGTAGATATCCCTCCCGAAGGACATCCACTATCCAGGTTTCGGCTCCACAGCGCTGCCAAGTTGCCCAATGGCTCGCCAGGCACCCCACCCCACTCCCGGCAGCAGGTGAGGGAGAACGCCATCCCTAGTGTTTCCCCTTCTTCAACTTCTTCTTCCCAGTTCCTCCTCAGGAGAAGGAGGGCTGACAGTCACTCCTTACAGCAGAAGTTGAAGGCTGGGTCTTTCCTCTTGGCCTCGACGAGGACGTCGTCTTAGCTGCAGAGGAAGGGCTAGCCAAGCTCCAAGGCTTGGCCGCAGTGACTTGAGGCTGCCCAACCACCTTCGAGACTGCCTGGTGGACTAGGTGGTCACTGTCCTCAGTGCGCCGCTGTTCTAACGCAGCATCCACCATCTCTCTAGGAAAGAGAGAGGAGGAACCCAGCACTGGTCCATTCCTCAGACCCAAAGCTGCCTCACGCCCTGCCAACCTGGTCACTCGAGCGAGGACTGCATCCCTACGTCTCAGAACCAGGTTGGCCGTCTGGTGGGTCAGGTAGGAGATTGCCCTACCTCCAGACTGACACAATCTCCCGAAAGCCGGGTCTCCTTCGGGAGTGATGTTTCCCGAGGAGGCCGCGACCTTGGACACCGTAAGGGACCACAGGTCCAGCCAGGAGACTACTTGGAACCCTGCCATGGCAGTTGATTCCAAAGCCAGTGCTTCTTGCTGCGCTCTGGTTCTCGGCCAGCAGGTGTTAAAGAGACACACCCGGGGTTAGCCTAGCTAGCTCTGGGTTAACCTGTTTGGGTGGCAGCTGGTCCTCCGATGGCACATAGAACCGCTTCTGCTGTGGTAGAGGAGGGGGAAGCAGCTTGGACGACTTGCCAGACCGAAGTGATCCCTCCTGCCCGGAAACAAGAGAGTCCGCCTGACCCAACACACTGTCGGCCAAGGCTGATCGGGGCAGACCCACCATCGTCCTGAGTTCCTTCTTAGGCCCCCAGAATGACTCCAGCCTTGATGTAGGTTTGGAGGGCGGGAGCACCGATCCTTCCCCGAGGTCATTGTGCTGACCAATCAGCGCGATGATCTCTGGATCTCGGCAGTGACCGCGTCCTGTGGAGATGGACCGTCAAGGCCATCCAGGGAGAACGCCTCCCGAGATCCTCCTCCTTCCACAGGAGGAAACACGACAGACCCCTCTTGGTCCCCTCCAACCTCTTGGGCGTACGATCTGGTCGGTCCCAGGACCGTGCCAGGTTCGCAGGCCCTTGTAGAGGGACTGCGAGAAGCACACTCCTCGCGGTCGCTCCTAATCACCTCGCTCCTCCCGGTGTAGCCCGAGGAGGTTGAAGTGATAGGAGAGGCAGACCTGACACTCCCCCCCTGCCCACCAGCAGGGCCGGTGTGCTGGGGGGGCTGCAGGCGATCGCCAACCCGCGGTGACGATTGAGCTGCAGGCCTAGTCGCGCGGTCTCCCTGAGGAGGAGAACCGCTGGACTGAGAACTGTAGCGACGGTCCCAAGCGTCAGGAGAGCTGCTACCAGACTGCCTATCCGTCCGGTCCCGGTGGTAGCGACAGTCAGGAGACCGGTAGAGTCCACTGTCGCGGTGGGAGTGTGGCCCGTCCTCACGGCGCGTCACGGTACCTGGACCAGCTGAGGCTGGTCCTGGCGACCGGGGGGACCTCTTCTTCGCCTCAGCCCGCGTACGGTCTGGTAGGACCGTCACATCAACCCTGGGGACCAGCAGATCACCACGAGAGTGATCGCTACTCTGGCAGGAGTCGCCTGAGCGACTGCCACCAGTCTTCCGCTCCGTGCCTGGGTCCTGGTGGCGAGCTGGCTCAGCTGCCTGGACCCTGGCTGCATGGTCACCCGTGGGCGACCGTACACTCTACACCACTCGTGAGCGAGCGGCTGAGATGGTTCCCGGTGCCGAGGCAGAACCTCTGGTGGCAGGAGAAGAGGTACCGGCCAGTACCCCTCCGGTCCCCGTCTTCTTCTTCCTTGCGGAAGGAGAGATGGGCCCTGTTCCCGAAGGAACAGGAGGACCAGCGGAAGCCCCAACTGTCCCACCGGAGTGGGACAGACCCTTAGAGGTCTCTGAGCAAGACTTCTTAGGGGGGGGGGAGGAGGCCACCTTCTTCTTCCTCGGCTGTGGGGCCTTGGAAGTCGAAGGGGAAGAGGCGGCTGCAGACAGCGACGACACCTTCCTCTTCTTCTTCGTCAGCTTCCTCAGGACCACCGTCAGGTCCTCCATCCAGGACAGAGCTGGGGCAGTTGCCAAAGCAACAGGGCCCAGCTGCACCTGTCCGGAGGGACCTGCGGTGGGAGCAGCGACACCACGGGCTGAAGCAATGACGGCAGGAACTGGTACGGGGGCGGCAACAACAGGAACTGGCGGCAGGTCGAGCGGGGAACTCTTGGGGCACAGAAAGTCAAAGGCTGGGGTGAGGGCAGCAAAACCAGGCGGTGGGGTCATCTCCTTCCTCGGCAAGCGTGCCAGCAGGGCCTGGACCAAAGCTGTTGGGGTAATCATTGACACATGCTGGGTGTAAACCAGGTGAGGAGGAGCTGCATACCCAGGCATTGACACCGTTGTCGTCGTCGACATCTCTGGTCCGTGCGTCACTGGCCTGGGTCCCTGAGCCGCCAGATGGTACAGCAGCCCATGAAGACTCGGTGCGCCCTGGAGTCCAAGCGAGTACCAGACCTGGCCAAAGGGAGACTATAGGATTTCCTGATAAATCTTTCAGCAAGACTCGTTCACCTGTGAACGATTTCTCAACACCTGGAAGACAACCACCTACCAAGATACTTTGAGCTGACCCTGTATCACGAAGAATAGTTACATTTTTGGAATCTCTACAGTCTATTAGAGAAACTTTACCACTAAATTGAAATCCTTTAAAAGGATCATTTTCGTCTTTATCTGCAGACGTTTCGTCCTTACTACTATGATTTCTCAAAATATATTCAGGTTGTGTATTTGGCTGAATTTTCAAATTCAGGTGGGGCCGAGCCGTATCATTGTGATCCTGGACTCCTAAGGCTTTGAAATGCTTAGACTTTTTGCAGCTTTTGGACCAGCAATCATTAATACTGTGACCTATCTTCTTACAATAACAGGACATATCAGATTTGTTACTCTTTGGAAAGACATTCTGAGACAGCTTATTAACATGACCATTCTGGGCCCCAGGGGAACCAACAGAGACAGACTTTACATGAAAAATTCTCCCATCTATCGAATGGTTTTGAGCTTTATGGGACAGAATAAGAATCTGCTGAAATGGCAGCCCATTAAAGCAAATTTATTTACCGATCTTCCAAATACAATTTAACAGGTACAGGTATACATCTTTTAAATTCTTCCATAACTACAAGATTACACAAAGTATCAAAATAATTTACTGAAGATGACCCTAACCATTTCTTAAAAGCTCTAAATTTCTCATTAGCAAACTCAACGTAAGTCTTACCAGGGAGTTTTTGTAGCTTTCGGAATTGCTGACGATATCCTCCAACAGTTAAATCATAAGCTGCCATAATAGTCGTTTTCACCAGTTCATAATCTTTTGATTCCTCTACTGCAAGATTGGCATAAACAAGGGCCCCTTTTCCAACCAACACAGTTTATATCAATATAGTCCAGAACTCTCAAGGCAAAGATAAAGTAGTTGCCGTCTTCTCAAATTGTCTAAAGAAAACCTCCGGATCTGACCCTTCAAATTTCGGTATTATCCTACTTACCTTAGCCACATCAAAAGGAAGGGATTCAGACATAACGTTAGGCGAACGCTGTTGGCTCTTCAGCTTAGCAAGTTCAAGCTCTTTGTCCAATTTCTCCTTTTCAAGGACAAGCTTCTCGTTTTCTAACTTGAGTTTCTCAATCTGAAACTCTCGCTCTTGAGCACCATCCATTTCCAGTATTTGCTTACTAGTAGCTTCCAGATTTTGAAATTGCATACTTAGACGCTTTTCTGCATCAGACTTGCACAAATCAAGAGCATTCTCGGGCAAAACGTTATTAAGCACAAGATCATGGATAACGGCTGTCTTAATTTCATTTTTGGTTATTCCAGACTTAATCTGCACCAGATAATGCCTAGCAAGATATATTCAGTCATCCTTTCTGGGCAAATTATCGGCGATTAAATCCTAGGAAGGGTTACCTGTAAATTTGGGCACATCGAAAGGCATGCTTAGCTATATTTACCGAATCTGAAAAAATAATGGTCCTCCAACGAATTACCATAAGGCAAAACCTATTTGGCTTTCAAAACTCGAGTTAATACGGACATGAATGACTTAAGAGAATTGTAAGTTCAAATAGGATCATTAGGATTCAACCAAATGATATGGTATGACGGCAATGTCATACGAGGGTTCTCGTGAGCAATACCAGTGCACGAACATGCAATGATTTAAGAGAGAAGAGGTTCCAAGTTATCAGGCAGAGTCAACATTAATTAAACAGTTAACAGAAACTCCCGGACAGGCCCCCACTTGTAACAAACCCAACTCTTTTTTGACTCTAACTATCATATGATTTGCTTCATAGTATGGATTTACTACAAAAGGATTGTTAAGAAGACACAAGGTTACATTGATAATACATTTCATATATAAATAAACAAACAATGACAATTATTACTCAATATCACTAAACAAGACCAACAATAAACCAAAGTCCTATACAGACAAAACTAACACCAAAAGATCGGGAAAAACTTCACTTAATATAAATATCAAGATATGACAATCAGCATTACCCCATAACTCGGAAACCTTGGTCGGAGGACGGAAAAAAAATATTAATAGGATCCACGCAGGAGTCAGGCGAGAACTAACTAAAAACTGGAACGACGAGAACAAAATTAAGCGAACAAGCACCCGACCAATTCCTTTAATTATCCAAATAACTGACCAACCTATTGAAAGGGTTGTTAGATATTTGCGTGAAAGACAAATAAACAAATTACCTTATGATTACGCTAACAAAATAAAAAAAAAACATTTATTTCATGTTTGTTACATGAAGGAACAACAGAAACTAACAGTATACAACATGGAAAAGACGCTCCAGTGAATGAAAGTAGTCGACATTCTTCAATTATTTGTTCCCCAGGCCCAAGTTTTGGGGCTAGGGGAGGGGTGGGTGATATCTGTATTTCGTTACTTTTCTAGATTGCATCTTAGCATTGTTAGCATAATATTTTTTCTATATTTGAGTTATAGAAAAACAACCCAAAATTTAATTCACGTTTTACAGAAACGTGTGATCTGCAATAAAGATGTTTTCAAAGATATCACAAAGTATATTTTGTCTTCAGCTGCAAAAAGATTTATTATCACAGTGACTGTAATAAGAGGTACTCTGAAACTTCTTGTACCCCCTCCAAAGCAACACGATCATCTTGAAATCTGCCAAAATCTAATTCAAAAAATATACTTTATGAAAGATGCATTTTCTGCCCTCACAAGTCGGAACGATGTAAGAGTCCTCAGTGCAGTCCAGTGCTGCTGAAATTCTCATTGCTCCAAAGAGATTTCCAAAACTTGAACAACTAAGGACAAACCGAGGTTAAGTATAAGAATTTATCCAAACGACAATTTCTATGTAAAACAGCTCAGAAACCGCCAGTCAGTAATCCATCAAACAGGAAATTACATGAGGTAGCCTTTGCCAGTCTATCAAGTTTGATTAAAACTGAGGTAATTGAGAGGAACAAACCCAAATACATGTCCCAACTAATGGAGTGATACAAGGAGATATATTTTGGTGCAGGAGGCCTCAGGGTTGACCTTGATTTGTACACTCAAACTGAAAAGTAAATTTGGTGATAAAATAAAAGTTGGTAAAGAATGCAGTCGTAAAGGAAACTTCGTCTTTAACGGTGACATCGAATTTGATGATGAACAATCCAAACTCTTGAGTACAATGCCCCATCATGAAAATGTTAGAAGTACATCTATAGTGTTAAGATCTGATATACTGAATATGCCATTGAAAGCTTAAAATCATTGGCGCCTGATATACCACCTCTGATGGAAACATTTTTCAAAATACTTATCAACGGGTCAACGGGCTTTCATCTGATGTCAACGATAGTGTACGGAGGGAAGCAACTGCACTGGTATCTCATACATTTTTTTCTCAACTACACATGAAGCTGATCGTCCCTGGAAGAATACATGCTTTGGATTAGGGCTAACGTCAATGCTTGGATCTAAGACTGCGCTTAGAATTCTGAATCGACATGGCCATGCAGTGAGCTATGACGTTTAGAAACAGAAATTGCATACTCTTACAGCTATAGAAACGAAGAGACTCCTCTTCCATTAAGCTGTGTCAATTTTTGGCCAGAGGTTAGTTAGTTTGTTTAACCTCAAATATTGCATTTACCGACTTCAGCCAGGAAGTATATGATTTCATAGTTGTTGGTTTGTTTGTTACCACAATCAGTCGAAATGTTATTGATAGAATTTAACAAAATTTTCAAAATTCTCAGCAATGATAAATGGAACAATCTCGCGAGAGGTTTTGGTGTGATACACCTTGATGATGCACATATCTAAAGCTAACCCGTCTAGATTTCAGGCACTGCATGGGACAATTATGACTTAAACCTCGAGACTGTAATTGGGAAGAATAAACTTGCATGTTACAGTAAATATAGTCAACCAGAACATCACAGAAAGTAACAACGAAAATAACAACAATGAAACCGGACCTCATCAACTAAGAAGACGATTTGATGGACCATTTAAAACCATAACATTCACAGAAGCAAATAATTTACATGTAATATAGCTCGTTACATCAATTCGATACTTTGCCTATGACGGTTGTAGCATACTTAGATCCAGTTTCACAACCACCAATGCGAAATTATGTTGTCCTCGCAACAAAGAATAGATCACTGAAAATTGCTGAAGAAAGTGGATTTATTTATCATCCCATCACCTACGACTTAGCCGTTCCTCTAACAGTTTATTCTATTCAGGTTCTTGACCATCCTAAATTTGATAAGCTGATTATATTACTTGGATACATACCAGGTTAAAAAAAATCCCCATCGGGCTTGTACTAAATACACTGCAAGGTGTTGGAAAAAAAAAAAAAAAAAAAAAAACAACCAAACGGGCTGATATAAACCGGTTTAAAATCCTTGGGGGGCAACTATCTAATAAAGATTAATGTGACCTTTTTTTCCTGTGATTTTTTCTACCTGGATTCATCTAAATTTATCTGGCCAACTGTATGTATAGAGAAATCCAGCGAGCTGTTAGGAAGAATGATGTCGATTTGTACATAAAGATTTTGACTCAATTAGTTGAAATATTCTTTGCCTTGAATCGTCCTAATGGTGCTCGGTGGGGTGTATGGTTTCTGTCAAAAATGCAAAAGCTGGATCCCTCAACGTTGGATGCATTGAAGGCAGGTGCATTTTCAACCAAACGAAGTAAGAACTCTGATTCAAGATCACCAACTGACATCAAACTAGAGTAGACTGTGGAACCGTGATACGTCTTCATCATCAACAGGCATTACACATTTTGGAAATTCAGACAGAACATTCAGATGATGGTGTGTTACGCTTACACAAAGAAGTCTTGCTGTTTCTGAACTGAAGTCAATTAGTGGCATCGTACCAGAAGAGCCTCCAATGAACCAGATGACTCCACATCGAACCAGGCGTGATGACGGGGACATGAAGACATTTCATGATACTGTGGAGATAACATGCAGGGCCGTTTGTAGCTATAGGTGGGCAAGCAGGTGTCATATGAGGACACCATTGATGACTTTGCGAGTAAAAAAGCCAAGAAGCAGACATTTTGAGGACAATAGGTACATTGTTACTGTGAATAACATGAATTATTAGCTGTTTTTATGGTAAGTGTGTAACTGAGATGTTACATAAGCATTATTTTAAATGTTTTTTTTTACTATCTTTGCACTTTGAAATAGAAGTGAAATAAATAAATGTGAAGTGTAATAGTTTGTTGCATCTTAGTAGACTATCAAAGGACTAGGAATCGCTTCATCACAGTTTGACAAACCCCTTGGGGTTAAAGGAAGTACCCTAGAACCCCCCAAACAGCATCTTGCCTAAGGCTCCCACAAAGCTAGAAACGGCCCTGATAACATGCAACCCATTTGACATTACTCACCACTCCAATTAATCAATCTGACAACTGGAAAAAATTGCAAACCAGGCAGTCACAGACTATTTGATTAGAAAATTAACTCATGGGGCCACGCTGAAGAAACAGTTTCTTGCTGAATGCAGAAAAAGCAAGGTAAAAATGCTGAAAAGGACCAAACAGGTTAAGGTACAGAAATCGGCAGCTGAAAATCTTAGACTAAAGACCACCAAGGAGAAAAAGGCCCTTTCAGTTGTTTAAGGTGTCCGAGACGCATATTTCACTTGCTGACAATGGGAAGAAATATAGGTCATCAAAACATCCTGAAATTCCCAATAACAGAAGTTCCGCTTTCATTGACCCATGCGGATGGCACATATTTTTCATCACATTTCTAATAACAAATAATAACGAGAAACAGAAAAAATAATGTAGTAATACCTGCAAAATACTTCTCAAATCTTCCAATTACCTGTGTTTGTTTTAATTCGGTAGTCTTGTTATTGCCGCATGGAGCCATTGCGAATTATACCGGCCTAGAGGGGACCACTTTGAGCTTTCTGTCCAACAAAACTATTAACTTAAGGTTTTTGTCATTTGTGTTTTTCAATAATACAGGACCTAATCTTCAGTTTGGAAGCAGTTTTATTCATTCCTCTTTTCACTCTAATTAACTTGATAACCCGACCCCCTAGCTAAAACCCTTCTGCCTAGGGTCAATGGCAGGCATAAACTTCTGCCATTATTAGTGCTGTGTACCCAAACACCTGAGACCTGGCCGATACAAAAATCCTGTTTTTTCCATTCCTCTCAAAACATGAATAACCGTGAAATTTGGCCCCCTAAAATAGTTCTCACCGCTAGTACAATCAGGCTGAAGCTCGGGAGAAGTTAATTTCTTTCAAAAGGGCTCTCGAGGCAGTAGTCTACAAGCATTTATATTTATTCCTCTTTTCACTTCCGTAAATCGAGCTGGCTCCCTGACTATATATCTCCTAAACGGAATACCTGTGGATGGATCCCTTGGTATAAATACCGCCGTATCTGTAACTTTTCTCATTCATTTCCTACCTGAAAAGAGACAGCAGTCTCTGAAATGTAGTACTTTCTATAT
Source organism: Macrobrachium nipponense (assembly GCF_015104395.2). Classification (NCBI taxonomy): domain Eukaryota; kingdom Metazoa; phylum Arthropoda; class Malacostraca; order Decapoda; family Palaemonidae; genus Macrobrachium; species Macrobrachium nipponense. The sequence goes on along the minus strand of NC_087201.1, from coordinate 38,390,973 downwards.
TTTGACGTTTTTATGGGCTCCTTTTATTATATATATATATATATATTATATATATATATATATATATATTATATATATATATATGTGTGTGTGTGTGTGTGTGTATATATATAATATATATATATATATATATATATTATATATATATATATATATATATGTCTATTTATTTTAGGAAGCTTTTAATGATTTAATTTGAAATAAGTCATGTTTCATATTTTCAAATATATAATATTTCAAGAGTAGAGTTTGACTGGCTGATTTATTAGCAATGTCATATATATTTAGGTTTTAAAGTATTTCTTTTATTGTACAAGAGAAAAATTCATGCAAAATTAAGTTGCCATAGGCTACGCTAATGTGAGAGTGTATAGGTACCTCCGTTCACCGGCATCAGCTGATTCTTGTCATTTGTTTGCGAGATTGTTATTACCACTGTTGACGTACGAACTCCAGCGCTCCAGGCCCATTTCATCCCTTCGCTTGCCGTTTGAATGCTTTTGTCAAGTTAAATTTTGTGGGAGAATAGGTATGTTAAGAAGTGTTTACTCAAGTGTTAAAGTTCTGTTTTACTATTTCTACTATTATAGCTACTATACTAGCTAGTAGCTACTAGCTAGCCTAGTACCTCTTTCTGAGCCTAGCCGAGTCCTACACACGTTAATACTAAGCCAGGTGTCGTGACCTTAACAGTTTACCTACCTGCTAGGCTAAATGGTTATTGTATAGTTATACCAAGTACCAGCTCCTTGGAAATGAACGTAAAAACATGAAGAAAAAACTGTGAATATCATAAACACAAGGAGAAAACATAGGTAGGTACCTAAACATGAGAAAAAACAACAGCAATACCTTAAATAGGCTAGGTAGTACCTACTACTAGCTAGCCTACAGCCTACCACCTAGTAGTACTACCTAGGTATAGCCTATAGGCTAGTATACTCTGTTTTTTTCCATCTGTCCACCCGCCTGTGGTGTTTGCGTATGGTAACACTGCATCCCGGGCTTTAGATAGTTATGCTATGTGTAAGTTTTAAGTAAATAAAAGGATATCTGGGTGTACATTTGCAACTGTAAAATGTTTTAATAATTTACTGTATGCAAATTACACAGTTAGTAATGTTCGAAATAGGATATTGTTATTTTTGTTGAATGTAAGCTGAATGTCGCTATCTAAAGCCCGGGACGCAGTGTTACCGTACACAAACACCACAGGCGGGTGGACAGATGGAAAAAAATCGAGTATAGGTAGTAGGCTAGGTTGGATTACAAACCCGGCCGCGGTGGTAGTCTTCAGTTTTACCCCACTCACTAGCTATAAGGCTAAACATGTTATGAGAAATTGTACTTGAAACCTCTATTGCTTTTGGGGTAGTGCATATGCAGAGTGGGAGACGGGTGATTTTGCCTCCTAGCGAAAACTTCCTTAGAAACTGAAGGGGAATTTTTAGTTGATAATAATTTCGTCCCCTCATGGGATCGATCCCATGAGGGGACAAAATTATTATCAACTAAAAATCCCCCTATGGTTTACATAAATGAAAATATATCAATTCCGAGGTAGAGCGAATTAGATATTAAAGTAAGATTCCATGATGTGCAAGTGGTAACGGCCACTTTCTTTCTCTGGAGAAAATTGTTGTGGTGAGTGGAGGCATAACTTATTGTTTGCCTCGCTCTATCTGCGAAATGGGGAAATCCAATATGAATTGTGCAGAGCTCTTGTCACCCCTCATTACAGCAGGAGAACTCATATACTGTATAATTAGGTAGCTGTACTCTAACCTTTCCTATTTAGTTGGGAAATTGTCAAATTTTGGGGAATATGAAGGTAGTAGTAGTAGTATTAGGTGGGAGCCTTCATTCTTTTACCATCATTGGTCTGCTAGTCTAGGCACAAGCTCTTGTGTCCCACTTGCATCAGAGTGAGTGATATCCCTAGCAAGGAACCTCCAGTATTGTTTGGAGGTCTTGCTACCTAATGAATTAGTCCTTGCTGGCCGATGGCTGCTAATCATTTGATAAGCAGTGTCTTATTCCTGATGGAGTGTTATGGTTTTCTTGGGGGTTATTAAATTTGTCCTCGTACCTTTTCCACCTCCTTTGCTTAATACCGGAATCGCTATCATAACAGAGAGGTAATCATTTAAAAGATAGAAATTTTTATATATAATGAAATTTTTTTAAATACCTCTTTATTAAGTATCACCCCAACCCCAACTCCCTATGGTCAATTATTGCTGTGAATGATTTAGGTCAGTGTTTAACCTTTATCTGTTGTTGCATATAGCTTATTGGTATAACATTATGGAATGTTAATAGAGAGGCATATGATTCCTTGATGGGATAGGTAATTGTAAAATTTGCAAGTAAAATATGTAATGTTGAAAAGTGTTTTGATTAGTGAATTTTTGTTTTTGTGTTTATTTTTGTTCATAGATGTATGTGGAACTGTTCACCGACTGTTCAGATTTTGGGCTGCAATAATGGTGGCTGTACTGACTGCCGCACTAATTACTGCTGCTGAGATATCCAGCTTGTTTTCTGCACTGGGTGTTATTGTCTGCCTGATATGCATGGTGGTTTTTATCTCAAGGTAAGATTTTATTCTATTAGTGAATGAAAAAATTTCTGTCAACCAAATTTTAGGAAACCTAAATTGTGTGTTCATATAGTCACCACCCTACATGCAAATGAGTAACTACATTCTGGATGGCCGTTGGTATCTTGAAGATGGGTTTTAATATGTACATACTGGTGCATAATTTTTGTTGATGTTTACATTCTTGAGTTAACTCAGGAGTCATAGATTATAATATTTTCACTGCATTTTTAAAACATGCAGTATTATAAAGAATTACTATGGATGCTGGATAAAGATCAAAAGAAGGAAATAAAATTTAGAATTGCAGAACATTCAAAATTTAGTACTTTTCCAAGCTTTGAAAGTTATGAACTTTGAGAGAATTTTGCAGGACTGGTGTGTGACATTGGACATTCATAAAGTCAACAGTGTACACTGCCATCTGTTGACAAAAAATGCATACCATACGACATGTATCCTATGGGAAGCAGAAGTATAGAAAGTGGGAATTCATCACAGAACGAGTTTAATTGGGAAGATAGAAATATAAGTAGGAAGTGTGAATGAATATTCTTATGACTGTAAGAATACACGGTGATTAATCACGAGAATGCTTGGGATAATTAGGGAAGGAATTAAAGGAACAGGTTCTTTATCTTCCCTGTGTTCTTCTGTTCTTTGCAAAAATTCTACTCGCAGAATACATAGGTGTGCAGAACAAAATTTGAACTTTTGACTTTGTCTGTTTGTATCTATGAATGTTTGTAACTTGAATGTTTATAACTTGTAAGTAGGGTGGTGACTGTACTCTTGCACACCTATCTTTCAGAAGTTGTGATCAGGGTGACCAGACGTCCCGTATTTAACGGGATTGTCCCGTATTTATGACATTTGTCCCGTGTCCCGTATCGACCCTCCCCGGGACGCCTTTTGTCCCGTATTTTCAATATAAAAAAAATAAACTAGCGAAATTTGTACTGAAGCACCCCCCCTCAACGATCAAGTGGAGCGAGTGTTCTCTCTGATGGGGCCATCGATGGGGTGGGTGTAGAACCGTGCAGTGTAGGATGATAAGTCAGAACTACAGATAAAGTGCAATTTCACACTGTCCTGTTCGGAGTTCATCACATATGCTCAAACCAAACACCATCTCTTGAGAGCAGTTGGATCTAGTGCAAAATATGACAAATGAAAAATAACTTAACAACAATGAGGAAAATAATTTTAAAATGGTTATTGAAAGGTTTTCATCATATGTATTTTATTGTTTGCAATTTATTCAATATATTACGGCAAGTCACTTTTGTTATTAATATCCTTCAAAGCTGCAAAACATGCTTGATTGCAATATTTTAATGCTTTGACACATGTAATGAACAGCTGTTTGTAACAAAATCTACAACGAATGCACTTTAAGACAAAAGAAAAGTCAATAAAGAAGGCCTGCGTCACTGCGTGCATAACTTCGCATAAGTTGTGTCTATATTGTTCAACTACCTCTTCAATTTAAGTGTCCCGTATTTCAATTTCAAAATCTGGTCACCCTGGTTGTGATTGGTACATGTTAAAGCAGTATAGCATCTGTTGCTGGTAATGGAAAATATATACCAAAGTGTGCATCTGGTTGCATGCAGAGGGATTCAGTTGAGTTGCGTATTTTGGATAGATCATTTGTTCCTACACAGTAACAAACATCTGTCTTTACTGTAGGAATGTACTTCAGCGCATCTGGAGACTGGCCATTTAACTTTAAACAAAGTGGTTAAGTATGTAGTTAACTACCGACCATGGCTGGGAGTTTTGCCCACCAAGTCAGTATGCATTCACTTTTGCATTTGGCCATGGAGAGAGAGAGAGAGAGACAAATGTTGCTCTTTCTTCTGTGCCTGCTGTTCGACTGATCTGTTTGTTTATGTTTTCATGATTTATATTAGTATGTTGCTCTTTGGCTCCTTGAGAGTGGTAAAACTGGTTTGATGTTTTTTCTTATATCTGGACATAACTTGCTAATATGATACTTTAATGCAGATCCATCCCCTTATTTTACCCTAGTGTGTTGCTTACAGTATTCTGATATAATTGTTTATTCTGATATAACGCAACCCTACAACTTGATTAACCTTGAGAGTGGTCAAACTGGTTTTTACATTGCCAAGGCAGGAAGCTTAAACTGGTTTCTCATCTCTGTTTACGACTCTATGACACCAATTCGTCTTTTTCAGAGAATTTTATTCTTTTGCAGTGCGAAGGAAAGTTTGTATTCTGAAATTTATTACGTGACATTTGTCATGTTTTAGTTATTTCTAGATACATATTGTAGAGCTTGAGAAACTTGGAAATGTGGGTTCTCTCACTAACAATCGTGTGCAGTCACTCTATTTTGCTGATTGCTCCTCTACAGGCATGCCAGCAACTGTTGCTCAGGTTCCCATAAAACCTGTGGCTCAACTCAGAGAGAGAGAGAGAGAGAAAGTCAAAGAAGGGTATTGAATTATCATCATCGTTCTTACCTTTATCTAGTTGTGAGGCATCTCTTTTGGTTGCTCTCCCACGTCTTCAGGCTCTGGAAACTTGTCGCGGGTCTCTTCAAGACCTGGCAACATGGGAACACCAGGTGCACAGGTCTCCTCAGATACGACACATTGAAGAGGTAACCCATGTCTCTGATTCCAGTTCCAGTTCACCTCCCTGACTAGTACATACATACCTCTGCTTGTATTTCTTTGGCTGCTCAGGTAGAGGGAGCAACCGAAGATTGTCTTGTTCATGACTCGGAAGCTCCGAGTGTTCAGACTTCTGAGAGCTGGGTCATTCTGGGTATACTTGGGTTTTGTAGAAACGCTGAGTTACTTTTACCAGTATCGTGGAGTTACATCTATGAATTGGTAATACAGTGCTCCCCCACTTTTATGTGGGAATAGGTTCCAGAACCTGCAGCAGAAATGCAAAAAACATGGAAATGCAAAAATCCCCTCTAAAATTGCTTATAACTGGCTTATAACTGCCAAATACCCAGTACCAACTAAAATGTTTATAACTGTCTGTTTTAACATTTCATTGTTTAATTTGATAGATAAAACAAAAATATACCTTAAATTATCATACTAAAACACTTTAATATTTCAAATAAAGATATACCCGAGACCATCATCTCAAAGCACCCAAAGTAACCTTACATTACGGGTCAAAAGTGTTTGTATGCTTGATGCCTGAAACTATTCATGTGCACATGCATTAACCCTTAGGAGCCGGGGTAAAATTTCAATATGCAGTACCCCAGGCTGGGGAAACTTTGAGGTCAGCAAATTAAAAAAAAAAAACAAATCATTAGAAAGAGGAAGATATACAAATACACATGGTGTAAGAAAAAATGTTCTAAAATATTTTTCCTACCTTCCACGAGAAGTAGAAAAGCACTACTATTTACAACCCCTTGTAGGGCCTCTTTTACAAGAGGAAGATATACATTTTACCAAGATATACGTGTTTTTTTCTAATAAATACATTTATTTTTTTAAATTATAATTACAGCTCACACAATATCAAAACAGATAAGAACTAAAATCAGTAACAAATTTTGAGCAAATTTGTTGTAAAATATTTATGTAAATTTATTGAGATCGAAGATGCAGTAACTTTTTTGGATTATACTTATCTTTTCTAATATTTCTTTGCACTTTTATTTGCAAAATTACAATTATAACTGACATACTATCATAAAAGATAAGAACTAATACCAACAGCAAGCCCTGGTTATATTTATGAGCAGATATATGATAAGACATCATGTGAGAGAGAGAGAGAGAGAGAGAGAGAGAGAGAGAGAGAGAGGCAGTACATCTCTCCTTGAAGTCAAGTACACTAACTCTGTCATGAGGCGCCCACTTTATCTGAACCAGTCTAAAAGTTGCCATTTGTGAATTTATGGGCTATAGAAGTATGTAATGGCACCTCATTCCTGCCCAATTCTCCCAAATCAATGGCGCATAATATTGTTACTCACCATGAGTAAATCCATCAACCACCTAAGACCTGTTATTACTACTCATGTGAGCAGTATATCTGTCCATTAAGGGTTAAGATTTGCTACTCTTTGGAAAATATGCTGCAGCACCCATGTGTACATTGAGAGGTAGAGAGATCACGGAGCTCCTCTTCAAGTTTTTTCCAGGATCATCTGTGAATTTGGCAGTTTACGGTCTCAAGGAAGAAACATAGCTTTCCTGTAGACAGTACATCAACCATTGAACCTTTTTTGGGATCTTCTGTAGGAAACCAAAGTTAATAGACTCTTCATGGTTGCAACTTGCTGAAGGGGTTGTTTAGCCAGGTGAATTTTCTCTTGTATGACCTGGACAATTCACTCAGGTTTCTCCTGTTAAGCAGGACACTTCCCCAGCCTCTGAATTACCAGAAGAATGCCTCAGTAACTCAGAGAGTCCCTTGCCGACCAACAGACTGACGTGACATTTGAGTCTGTCGCTAGCCACCTCCTGCAGACAGAACTTCCCTTCCACAGGGCAGTAACAATGGAATTGACTGTCATGGTAGGATTCCATGCAGTCCCCTGAGTGGATCTTGGTTCCATTACGTGGCATAGATCACTTCTTCCTTTTCAAGATCTTCTAGTTCAGGAAAGGAAGTCATATTCAAGAGACTGATATTGTCTGGAGGTAGGACCCTCTTCTACCATTTCCCCACCAGACAGCTTACCTATGTGCAAATCTGGTGCCAAGAGGAGAGAGACTGTCTTGACTTAGGTTATCAGGTTCGTTGGTTACAAGATGCCACTGGTTCTCAGGAACGAATCGATACTGATTTCTACTTCCCCCTGGTCAGTGATAGAAGTTGACGTCATAAGTGACAGGATTAGGATTAGGGATTGATTTCAGTGGTCACTGGTAATGGCCAAGACCTCTAGGTCTTCTCATGATTTTACAGCTCTGCCTTTGGGCCAGGCTATTTCTTCCTCTCTGGTTCCAAGGGAGACCCAGGCTTCTAAGGGCCCGTGAAGGTATACCCAGTCTTCTTCTATCCTACCAGAAAGGTGCACAGTAGTGCTCCTTTTAACCCCCTGTCTGACCTGGAAAATGGGCAGGGGTATAAGGAAAGGGGAGGGACGTTAAGGGGCAGTGTTCTTTTCTGCCTTCTGCTATTGAAGAGGGGGTACCTGACAAACAATGTCAGTGTATGGGAGAAGAAACTTTAAAAGTTCCTGCCAGCCCTCTCCAATTTGTTGTGTACCTCCAGGTTTCAATTCCTGACTCATCTTCAACTAATCTCTTGGGAAGAGGTGAAGGCATTATTGAATATGGTACAGTTAGTGCTCATTAGGATGTATATTTTTGAATACATATACTATCATCTTTGTCCGGGGACAAGAAACGACTTCTCTAATTTGAGGGACTTGGCAATCTTGTTCAAGTTTGAGAAGCCCAATCTTACACTAGTTGGCCTCGTTCACTTGTTACCCTTGGCGAAGCCAGGCCCTCATGATTGACTTCTTCCTCGTTCCCTTTAGTAAAGAATGAAGGAATTCTAGCCTTTGAAAAGGGACTCCCTATTCCTTTCCATTCTTCCTGGGGAGGAAGGGAATTGGGAATGTCTGGTGGCTAGATGACAGGAACCTGGAATGCCCCATCACACTCCTCATCCTGTCATGCTCCCATTCTCAGGTGCATTGACCAAGGGATGAAGGTGCACTCTTGGAAGATTTGGAAGCGTTGCTGCTTTCAGGGGAGTGGAACTGGAACAGCAAACATCTCCAAATCAATATCTTGGAATTCAAGACAGCTTCTTTAGCTCTTTGAGAGTTTCAGGATCTTGGCGAGCTACTCTGTGGTGCTGATGAGTGTGTCCGTACCCTGTACCCCCATCACCACTAGAATTACTTTTGTCAACAAATAGGGTATGATGTGGGGGGACTGGTTTCCCTACATGTTGGCAGCGCAGGGGTATGAGTCGGGGATTGCACACTCGGTAGAGCTGTTGGTCAGGTACATTCCAGGAAACTGGTACGCTAATGGCAGTTAAGCTCAGTCACCCAGACATTATGCAGGATTTTCAAATCTGTGGAAGCTTCCAATGATAGATCAGTACAACAGAAGTTGTCATTGTGTGGTTCCATTGTTCCACTTGAATATTTTCCAAGCCTAACCTTTCCTACATGTAACAATCATTCAAACTCCCACCTGTTCACGTTCCTCGGTTCCATTTTAATCCAGCTTGAGACTTTGAAGAACACCACAACAAGACTTACAACCCATAAATTCCTATAAGACAGAGAGCTCTCTCCTACCGTACTAAAACACTAGATCCATGCCACCTCCACTCTGCTCTGTTTTATTTACCTTTTGCACCTCGTGCCGCCGCCATCTTGTCTTCTGTGACGTCACAACACATCTTAAATCCATTAATACATTTTCCAAAGTCAAGTACTGTGCATTCACAGTGTCCTAATGATTTTGTCTAGCTTTCTTTTAAGCTCTTCCACACTATTGCTGTTTACAACTTCTGGTGGCAGTTTATTCCAAGTCTCACATATCTTGTATGTAAAGAAGTTCCCACAATGGGATGTGCTGTATCTCTTCAGTTCCAGTTTCCATCCATTATTTCTTGTCTGGTTCTCGTTTAATGTAAATGGGTTACTGTCAACTTTTGTTATACTTTCAGTATTTTGAATGTTTCTATTAGTTGTCCTTGCAATCGTCGTGTTTCTAAGCCATACATGTGCAGGCTCTCTAGTCGTCTTCAGTAATCTATTTGCCTGATGGATGGAATTAACTTTATGGCTCTTGCTTGCACTCCCTCTAATCTGTTTGTCTTTTCTTATTGTTGGTGACCAAAACTGTACTGCATATTCAAGATAGGGTGTAACTATTGATGTGTAGAGCTGCAGCACTGTTTCCTTGTTTCTGTATTTGAACTGCCTCTTTATGTATCCCACTAGTTTCTGTGCCTTCTTTTCTGCTTTTATGCTGTTTTGTGGATTTTAAGTCCTTGGTAATAATGACTCCAAGGTCCTCCTCTTGTTCTACACTATTTGTCATTCCCAAGCAGCATGTAGCTGGCATGAGGGTTGTTTGTTCCTATTTGTAACACTACACTTATCTACGTTAAAAGGCATTTGCCATTTTTTTTACCACTCTTATTTTCATTAGATCATTTCTTAAACTTTCCACTGCATCTGAGTCTGCTGCATTTACACCTAGTTTGGTTTCATCTGAAAATTTGGCTATCCTGCTAGTTAAGCCTACATCAATGTCATTAATGTAAAGCAAAAACAAAAGAGGGCCAAGGACAGAACCCTGGGGAACTCCACTTGTTACATCTGCCCATTCTGATTCTTCACCATTTATCATGTCTCTGTTTTCTATAAGTTAGCGTCTTCGACCCAGTCTGCTGTTTCTCTTACAATTCCTAAAGCTCTAACTTTTGTCATAGTTTCTTGTATGGGACTTTGTCAAAGGCCTTTTGAAAATCTAAGTAGAGTATATCTATTGCTCTACTACTGTCATAAATACCTAGCATGTTATGGCAAGAGGTTTGATAAGCAGGATCTGTTTTGTCTGAAACCGTGCTGACTGTTTAACAATAAGTTGTTTCTATCTATGTGATACACAATTTGATCTGCAATTATGGACTCAAAAATCTTGCAAATGACCGATGTTAGGAAGATTGTTCTATAATTTCCCGGCTCTTCTCTTGGACCGTTTTTGTAAACTGGGGGCACATTTCCTAGTTTCCATCCTTTTAGTGCCTTTCTTTGTTCAGTACTTTTCCTATAGAGTTTTTATAGGTGAGGAACTATCTCCTGTTTTAGATCTTTAATTTCTCTTGGATGACTCCCATCTGGGCCAGGAGATTTGAACTTGTTGAATTTGTCTATTGTGTTTTTAATGTCCTCTTCTGAAAATATTATTTTGTTCATGAAACTTACCTGACAGATATATATATAGCTGTATTCTCCGAAGTCCGACAGAATTTCAAAACTCGCGGCACACGCAGTGGGCGGCCAGGTGGTAGTACCCATTCCCGCCGCTGGGAGGCGGATATCAGGAACCATTCCCATTTTCTATTCATATTTTTTCTGTCGCTGGTCGGTAAACACCTGTTTACAGACCTCTGCCCAGGATTTTTGGATTTGATCGCTCGTTCTAAGTATCTGGATTGACTTTTGGTTTTTGACTCTGGATTGTTGGATTGGCATACGCGATAGTGGACTGTTTTTTGATTTTGGATTGGCTTTTCTGTGAACGTGATGTCTGGATCAAGTTCAGTGAGCTTCAGAGTGTGTGTGAGGAGTGATTGCAAGGTGAGGCTACCGAAATCATCGGTAGATCCCCACACAGTATGTATGGGGTGTAGGGGGCATGTTTGTTTGTTGGATGATCGATGCATTGAAAGCAAAAGTTTGACTGATGATGGATGGAAGGTGTATGAGTCCTATCGGCGTAAGTTGGAACGCGATAGGATCAGGAGGGCTTCCTCCAAGAGCGGTTCTACGAAAGGTAAGGGAAGTAACATTTCACCCATTTTAACACCAGTAGAATTTGCTTCACCTAATCCTGTGTTGTTGCCTGAGGGCCCTGGTTCTGTGTCTGGAGAAGGTAATGCCCTTTCTCTGATTCTAGAGTCGTTACGCACTCTAGAGTCCAAAGTGTTGGCCCTAGAAAACGGCTCAAGTAAAGTGTGTGATCGTGCCTAGTGTTGTGGAGGGGGCGTCAGATCGGTCCCCATAATGCCTCTAGGCCTAGACCTCTATCGACTCCAGGACTCAGGGAGTGGGTATGTCGAAAGCCGCAAGAGGGTTACGGGGGCTCCCCACCGATCTGGCGTCCCTTCGGCAGGACCTGTTGTTAGTTCCCAGGCTGCCAAGGAGCGTGCTCAGGCTCGCATCCTTAAGGACTGTTTTTCGTCCTCCGAGGCGCCCTCCCCGCGCAAGGGGTGGAGCGCTCGGAGAGACTCGCGTCCGTTGAAAAGGACTTTTCTGAGGGAGGACGCTTTACGTCCCCTCTCTCCGTTATCGTTGCGGTCTTCTCCTGCGTCGTATGACGCGTTTCCTCCACAGAAGAGAGGTAGGACGTCGTCCGAGGACGACGCTGAGAAGCGCTTCTCTCGCGCCTCGGAGAGGCAGGTTGCTGTACCTGTGAGAAGGAAGGAGGCGTCCCCTCGCCCCTCGTCTTCTCGCAGGCTCAGCCCTTCACCTCCTCTTGTTTCTTCACCAACGAAGAATATTCTTGTGTCTCTTCAAGACCAATTGTCTGCTTTAATGGCTCAGAAGACTCGCCCAGCAGCAGTTGAGCCTAAGCGTAGGAAGGACGCCAGACTGCCTGTCAAGAGGACGAGGCAGTCCCCTTCTCCGTCTCCTCGTTCGTCTCTGTCTCCGCTTGCTTCTCCTTCGGAGCTTCCTCGTTCTCGTTCTACAGGTAGGAAGTCTCGTGGACAGGACGCTTTTCTTCCCTCTCGACGTCCTGATCAGCCGCGCGTCAGGACGCCTTTGAGGAACGCTCGGCAGGACGCCTTGGAGGACGCTTTTGAGGACGCTCGGGCAGGTACGCTTTTGAGGACGCTCGTCGGGACGTTTTGCTAGACGCTTTGCCTATTGAGAAGGCTTTCGAGAGCGCCCAGAAGGACGCTTTGAAAGCGAAAGCGGGACGCTTTAGCGGAAAGCGTAAGGACGCTCCTCTAGAGCGAGTAAGAGTAGCCTCTCTTGACGCTCAGCGCGGTCAAGACGCTCTTCGTTCTTCGAGCTCTAAGGATCGACAGAAGGTCGGTCGCTTTGAAGAAGCTGATATACGTAATCCTCGAAAGCCTTTGTTGAAGGCTAGACCCGTTGGGCGCACGCCCTCTCCAGAGGTGCAATCTCCTTTGCCTCTTAGGGAGGAAGGAGAGCTTAATAGTCCGGCGGACTCAGTTGAGGAGGAACAGCCTTCAGTTTCGTCTGTGTCCGATTACAAGGTGCTGGTTCGACTGTTACGCTCTTCTTTTGGAGAGAAGTTCCAGCCTGCAGCTCCCAAGTCTCCACCCTCTCAGTTTTCGTCATCTAAGTCGTGCAAGGTTCCGGAGTTTGTGGAAATGAAAACTTCTTTGTCCACTAAGAGAGCGTTTAAGAAGTTGCAAGATTGGATGGAACGTCGGAAGGATCAGGGCAAGTCGACTTTCGCCCTTCCTCCTTCAAGACTCAGTGGGAAAGGCGGCATCTGGTATGAGACCAAAGGAGAAGTAGGAGTTAAGATCCCGTCGTCTTCCCAAGGGGACTTTGCTAGTCTGGTCGATGCACAGAAGAGGTCTCTTTTATCGACTGCTAAGATTTCGTGGACGCCAACGGAGATTGACCATCACATGAAAGGTCTGTTAAGGACTCTTGAGGTCTTTAACTTTCTAGACTGGTGCTTGGGAGTCCTGGATCTTCAATCTAGGAGTCCTGACTCGTTGAGTCTGGGGGAGCTGTCCAATGTGTTATCCTGCATGGACAAGGCCGTCAGGGATGGTTCGGAAGAGTTAGTGTCTCATTTCGGCACTGCTTTTCTCAAGAAGAGAGCGCTTTTCTGCAACTTTACGGCTAGGTCTGTTTCTACATCGCAGAAAGTGGAGCTTCTCTTTGCGCCTCTTTCGAGCCATCTCTTCCCCCAGGCTATGGTAAAGGACCTGGCAGTGAGCCTACAGGAGAAGGCTACCCAGGACCTCTTGGCCCAGTCTTCAAGACGTCCCGCAGTCCCTACCACGTCGTCTTTTGGAAGACCACCTAGGAAGGTTAAACCCTTTCGTGGCGCTCCTCCCTCGAGAGCTGCTCCTCGAGGGAGAGGGCTTGCAAGAGGAAGAGGTTCCTTCAAACCTAAATCCTCTAAGTGAGAATCAAGTCCTTCAGATGCCGGTCGGAGCCAGGCTAAAGTTCTTTGCGGGGGCATGGAGAGAGAGAGATACAGATGCGTGGTCCCTCAAGATAGTGGAACAGGGGTATAAGATCCCCTTTTTGGACCCTCCTCCTCTATCCACAACTCCCAGAGATCTTTCCCCGTCATATCAAGGGGAGAAACGTCAGATTCTTTTCGATCTTTTAGATCAAATGATCAAGAAAAGAGCGGTGGAACAGGTCTTAGACCTGGGGTCACCAGGATATTACAACAGACTTTCCCTGGACCAAAGCAGTCGTCGGGGTGGCGTCCAGTTTGGAACGTAAGCAGGCTGAATCTTTTCATAGAAAAGAAAAAATTCAAGATGGAAACGCCTCAGTCGGTTCTAGGAGCCTTAAGACCGGGCGACTGGATGGTGTCCTTGGACCTACAGGACGCATACTTTCACGTGCCTATCCACCCTCTTTCAAGAAAGTTTCTGAGGTTTGTGTTAAAGGACAAAGTTTGGCAATTCCGAGCCCTTTGTTTCGGTTTAAGCACGGCTCCGATGGTATTTACCATGCTCATGAAGAACGTAGCGAGATGGTTACATTCTGCAGGAATAAGAGTGTCCCTGTATCTCGACGATTGGCTTATCAGAGCATCGTCAGAAGAGAGGTGTCTGAAGGACCTTCACTTCACGTTAGCCTTGGCGAGGTCCCTGGGACTTCTGGTCAACCTCGAAAAGTCGCATCTGACCCCAACACAGTCCATCGTGTATCTGGGGATTCAGATGGATTCAGTGGCTTTTCGAGCGTTTCCGTCCCAGGAACGACAGCTGCAAGGCTTAGAGAGAGGGACCATTTCCTCGCTGGAAAAGTTTGTTTCCCTGGGAAGACTACACCTCAGGCCTCTCCAGTTTTTCTTGGCAGAAGAATGGAGAGTCAAAGAGGATCTGGATGCGACCTTTATGATCACCAAATCGGTGAAGAACCATCTAAGATGGTGGTTAGATCCTCGGAAGTTTCGAGAGGGGTTGTCCCTAAAGCTTCTGAGCCCCGACCTAGTGTTGTTTTCCGACGCCTCGGTGTCGGGATGGGGAGCAACGCTAGGAGGGGAAGAAGTGTCAGGCACCTGGAGGGGGGAACAGGTGTCCTGGCACATCAATGTGAAGGAACTAGCGGCGGTTTTCCTGGCGCTACAGTTTTTCCAGCAAAAGGTTGCAGAAAAAGTTGTCCAAGTCAACTCGGACAACACCACGGCCCTTGCGTACCTAAAGAATCAGGGAGGTACACACTCCCGTCCTCTATTTTACTTAGCGAGGGAGATTCTGCTGTGGGCAGATTGCGAGGCGAATCAGGGTCCTGACGAGATTTATCGCAGGAGTCCAGAAACGTTCAGAGCACCACCTTCTCAGCCGCAAGGATCAGATTCCTGCCGACGGAATGGACGCTGCACCAGGACGTCTGTCGAGAGCTATGGAGACTGTGGGGACGTTCCTTTAGTCGACCTATTTGCGACGCCGAGGACGAAGAGGTTGCCTCTTTATTGCTCCCCTGTGTTGGATCCGGGATGCATCGCTATAGACGCTCTGCTCTGGGACTGGACGAACCTGGACCTGTATGCCTTCCCCCCATTCAAGATCATGGGGAAGTAGTAAGGAAGTTCGCGGCATCGGAGGGGACGAGGTTGACCCTGATCGCCCCGATGTGGCCCGCGAAGGAATGGTTCACGGAGGTAATGTCCTTCATCATAGACTTTCCGAGGACGTTGCCCTGGAGGAAAGATCTACTCAGACAGCCCCACTTCGCAAGATATCACCGAAACCTCTTTGCTCTGGGTCTGACTGCGTTCAGACTATCGAAAAGTTGGCCAGAGCGAGAGGTTTTTCTAAAGCACTGCGAAAGCGATCGCCCAACGCAAGGAGGACTTCCTCGAGAGCTGTTTACCAGTCGAAGTGGGCTTCCTTCAGGGCATGGTGTAGAAAGGAGGGAATTTCCTCTTCCACTACCTCTGTGAGCCAGATAGCCGATTTCCTGCTATTTTTAAGAAATGTGCAGAAGCTGGCAGTCCCGACCATCAAGGGATATAAGAGTATGCTGTCAGCAGTCTTCGACACAGAGGCCTAGACCTTACTGACAACAGAGATCTTCACGATCTCTTGAGATCATTTGATACTACCAAGATACCTCAGGCGAGGCCTCCTTCTTGGAACTTAGATTTAGTCCTTAGACTGTTGATGTCGAGTCCTTTCGAGCCTCTCCATGAAGCGTCTCTTAGGAACTTGACGAAGAAGGCTCTTTTCCTAACTGCTCTGGCGACGGCGAAGAGAGTTAGCGAAATTCAAGCCATTTGTAAGCGAGTGGGCTTCAAAGGTGACAATGCTGTCTGCTCTTTGAGTCCCACTTTCTTAGCAAAAAATTAAAACCCGTCTAACCCTTGGCCAAGGAGCTTTGAAATTAAGGGTATGACAAGCCTTGTGGGCCAAGAACCTGAGAGAGCCCTGTGCCCTGTCAGGGCTCTAAAGTTTTATGTTCACAAGACAAAGGAGGTACGAGGTCCCTCAGATAATCTGTGGTGTTCGGTTTAAACGGCCCGATATACCATTATCCAAGAATGCTTTGGCGTTCTTTTCTGAGGGAGTGATTAAAGAGGCTCATTCGTCTTACCTGAAGACCGATTTGAGCCTCTTGCGAGTGAAAGCTCACCGAGGTCAGAGCTGTCGCAACCTCGCTTGCCTTCCAAAGGAACATGTCGATCAAGGACATCCTTGATGCCACCTTTTGGAGGAGCAATTCAGTATTCGCCTCACACTACTTGAGAGATGTGAGAACGATATACGAGGACTGTTGTTCTCTTGGGCCATACGTTTCTGCAGACACAGTCTTGGGGGCTGAAGGGTTAGCTCTCTCCCTATCCCTTAGTTAGGTTTAGGTTAGTTTTTAGTTGTTGTGTTTTTTGGTTGTGGTGAGTCTTTGGTGAAGACCTCCCATCTCTTAGCTTAGTGTTCAGGGGGTCTTGGATAGTTGGTCAGGTGGTGGTCAGTTGCTTCGTTGCCCTCATATGTATGGCTCGATGTTCTTGTCACGTTGAGGTCACATCCCCGTTGACAGAGCATCCAGAGCGCACCAGCACTACAGGTCTCCACCTGGCTGGCAACTCTGATTAAGCACAAGCAGGCTTAAGTGACAGTAATCACAGAGTCTACTTTGCTAACAGGTGAGGAACCAAGGTGTACATCATCTACTTAATTTAAGTTTCCTACAAATCCTATTCTGTTTCTTCCCACCATCCGAAGGTGGGATTCAGCTATATATATATCTGTCAGGTAAGTTTCATGAACAAAATGTTATTGTTATAATACAATTAAGTTTGTTCATACTTACCTGGCAGATATATATAATTAAGTGCCCACCCACCTCCCCTCAGGAGACAGTGGCACTGATAAAATATGAATAGAAAATGGGAATGGTTCCTGATATCCACCTCCCAGCGGCGGAATGGGTACTACCACCTGGCCGCCCACGCGTGTGGCCGCGAGTTTTGAAAATTCTGTCGGACTTCGGAGAATACAGCTATATATATATCTGCCAGGTAAGTATGAACAAACTTAATTGTATTATAACAATAACATTTTTTCCACTGGATCTGTCCCTTCATATTTAATAGCAAGTTCCGGTATTGAGGTAGTGTCTTCAGTTGTGAATACACTAGTAAAAAACTTATTCAGTAACTGCTTTTTCCAAGTCTGAGTTCACCAGGTTACCTCTAATGTCCCTTAGGGAACTTATGCTATTTTTTATTGGTTTCCTACTATTAACATGCGCAAAAAATCCTTTTGGGTTTTCTTTGCAAAGTGATGCAACTCACTTATCCTCATTTATCTTTGCATTTCTTTTTAATTTGTCCACCAATCTACCGAGTTCTTTATGTCTGCTTGCTTCTATTGGTGTTGGGTGTGGGTTCATTGATTTGTGCAATCTGTCTCTTTCTTTTGTCTTACTTTTAATTTCCCTGTTGAACCACTTTGGCTGAGGGTTGCCATTTGTTAGTGTTTGCCTTAATGGTATACATCTAGAGTGTTTTCCTGTGTATTCCTTATGAAAGGCTTCCCAGTGCTTATCTATGCCTGTGTTCTCGTCATACTCTAGATTTTAAGGTACTCCTTTAGCTTATTTAGGTCTTGTTGACGGTAGTCTGATCTCATTAATATCTTCTTCTCTTTTTTATGTTGAACATTAATTTAAAATGAGATAATTTTATGGTCGCTTTTGCCTAGCTTTCCACTTACTGAAAGGTCAGATACTAGATTATCTTCCGTTGATAGGACGATGTCTAGTATGTTGTTTCCTCTAGTGGGTTTGTCAACCCATTGGTGGAGGAATTCATTTTTTACAAAATCTAAAAGTCTCTTTCCTTCTGTTTGATGTGGAGGTCATCGTGTCCCAAAGTACTGCTGCATTGAAATCTCCCATTATTATGCAGAGTTTGTTGTTCATCTCTTGTGCTAGTAGTGCATACAGCTCCTCATCAGACATTTGTGATTGGTGGGGAGGTCTGTACACTAGTATTAGAGTTATCTTCCTCCCTAGGCTATTTATATTGATGCCAGTCACTTCTTGCATGGTTGTAATTTTACACTTTATTGGACTGAGGTGGTCCCTAACATATAACATAATGCCTCCACCTTTTTTATTGAGTATCTTTTTTGAACAATTTATATCCAGCTATCTGGTACTCCTACGAAGTCTCTTGTTGCCTCTTGTAATCATGTTTCTGTGATACCTATTATGTCTAATTCCTCACTTGCTACCAATGCTTTGAAGATATCTACTTTGTTCCGAATTGATTGTATATTAAACTGTGCCACTCTGAGGGACTTTTCTATCTTCTCTTTTGTCCTCGGTGGCTTTATTAATTTCCCTTACTGTCACTGTTGCCTGCAGTGCTACTACTAGCCAGCTTCAAGGAGCTTTCCAATTTCTTAACTTGAAAGTTCAGTTCATTGAGGTGTTTCAAGAGGTTTTCGTTGAGAAGGGGTCTTATTAGTTTTGCTCCTTCCATATTCAAGGGAGTTCCATTTTTTTTATATAGTTTTTTATTCCCTATAAATCTGTCCCAAAAGTTTACATACCTAACACATTTTTCTTGTCATATTAATTCCAGTCTGTCATTGTTTCCAATTGCCTTGCTAAGGGAGTAATGGCTTACATTGGTTCTGGGCAAAAGTCGTATAACAATGCTGTTATCAGTTTTCTCTGGGATGTTCTCTACAATTTTAGTCAGATTGGCTACAAGGCCTTCTGTCTGGCCAGTTCCTCAGTCTTTTAGAAACAAGTCTTTTCCTCCTCCCTGCACTAAATGCACTTTTTCTATTATTTACCTTGATTTTTTTTTTTACTGCCTCAGCTATCTTCTTTGCTCCTGCACCTGAGTAAGAATTTACTTTTCTCTTACTTCTATTTTTGGCAACAAAATTTAAGCCCTGCTCTTTTACTAACAAGTCTCCAATTAAGTTTGTTTCCTCTTCTGCTTCTGAGAGCACAGCAAATCTATTCGTTGTGTCGATTCCTTTTAGGGGAGAATAGTCTAGTGCTTGTTTCTGTTTCATTTCTGGTTCTGGTCTTCAGCAATTGTTTTCTAATCTCTACTAGTATAGTACTCTCTCCGTTTTCTACTATATCATTGTTCAATTCCTGTTTTTCTTTCTTATGGTTTGTAACTTCTCTTTGTAGGTCTCCAATTTCCTTTTCCATCCTGTCTTCTCTTCTCTTGCCTTCAAGTTTGTCCTTTGTCAACTCCTTTAGTTCCTTTGCTAATTCTTCTACTTCCCTCCTCAGTTTAGCTGTCTCCTGTTCTTGTTGGCAGGAGAGACAGACACTGAGACTACCTAGCTTTGATGAGCATTCCTCTTTGTAGTCTACGCACCACTAGTTAACACTGCATTTTGCACATGTGTGCTTTAACTTTTAACTTTTCTTGAGTCATCTTTGTGTCTTGGTTTCAATATTTCTACCTGTACTTTTAATTCAGTATTCTTTCTATTGTGACCAGTTGAAAAGGAAAAGGGGGGATGGTTGAGTACTCCCACAGTCACCGCATCCTCTTATCCATGGACAGTTTTCCATAGTTCATCGCCAGGATACCTTTTATCGCTGCCATACTAACATATGGTCTCCCTGTTGTTAGACGATCCCAAACGTGTCGCAGCTCCCAACTGAGCATCACAATAAGTCTAAGCAAATGATTTTTTGCCAGGAGTGAACAGCAGCATCCCTTAAAATACTAAACTTCCAACAGCCATGAACAGCTAAAATCTTATGACCTAAATGCTCCTCCTCCAACCATGAAAATATCCAAGGAATGGCCACACCAGCAGGTCCCATGGGTAGGAAGTTCCACAATCAATGTCACAAAAGCTCTTCTGGGGTTTTTAGTTGGCTAGGACTCCAACAAGGATCAAAAGCTCCGCAACCTCAGAGCAGTTTAGCCTTCACTCACAGGGTAGTGGTTGCAGGGGTGGTCATTCATTACACGAAGGAGTGAGCTTAATGGGGCACAATAGCAACACTCCATTTCTGCATCCCCAGTTGCCCCAGGATCCCTCCAATCCTGGTCTGTGGAAACCTGCAAGCATCTGCCCTGCGTTGTTTAAAGAGATTCCAAAGCCTCTGTTCTGATGCATGAGGTAGCTGTCAGCTCCTTACATTAATCTTATGTCTTAAGTTTTATGTACAGTGGGCCCCCGTATTCGCGTTCTCCGTATTCGCGGACTCACACATTCGCGGATTTCCCCGCATTATTCTCGGAAAATTCGCACATTCGCGGTATTTTTCTATGAGAAATATCCACAAATTCCTGGTTTTTTTTATATATTTCATCATAAAATGCACTTTTTGTGATAAAACTATTAAAAAAACCAAGTATGAAAATTTTTAGTGGCTTTTCTTGAGTTTTAACTAACAAAATAGGCTGTTTTTAGCATTTTTATAGGGGTTCCAAACATTCGCGGGTTTTAACTATTCACGGAGGTGTCTGGTACACATCCCCCGCGAATACGGGGGGACCACTGTACTATACCTTTTTTTTTTTTTTTTTTTTTTATAAAAGGTGTACAAAGAAGAAATCCTCGCAGTCACAAGATGAAATAAATCAGAGAGAGATAGTGGAATGGCAAGGTGGTAGAAAGGTGGTTTGAATGGAAGTAAAGTAGAATATTTAAAAGAGGTCGCAGCTCAGAGCTGAAGGGACGCTGCAAAAAACCCTTAAGTATTGCCTAGTGTTCACCGGAAAAGGTGCAGGTGCACTGTGGGCATTACTTCCCCTACAAAGAGAGAGAGAGAGAGAGAGAGAGAGAGATGGTTTGCATATCAGGGAAGAGCTGTTTTGTGATCTTGAGGAATTTTACTTTAACATAAAGTATGTCAGTTTACCTTTGTTTACCCTTTTTATTTTTATGCACAAAATTGAAAATAGTACTTCCATTAATACATTTGTTTCTTTTATCAACTAAAAGATTATTTTCCTAATTCTTTCGTGTGTAGGCTCAATCAGCTGATTCTGAGTATGTAAACATTACAGATGTGAGGACGATTGGTTTTATATATACCTTATAGTAATGATAATGGATCAATATGATAATACATACAGTATAAATGGATCCCCTAAGTGAAAAACATTTTATTGATATTTACTGTTTATATTAATATTAATATTTGAACATTTAGTAAGTCATTTTTTTTATATGAGAAGACATATTTTGTCATAAAGATACTTATAGATTGCAAATATTGCTCCACAAAAAAATCCTTGAGTTAGTAAATTTTGTGTGATTTATTTGGATTTACATTCCATAGAAAAACCCATGACTAACTGAAGTTGTGGATGCGGAACTGCGTTATAATGATGGTCCACTGCACTTTAATACCATGGAAGATGATGATAATGATAAATTTGGGTTAAATTGTTGTCTCATAAAAAATATCTTTTTTGTACAGGGTAAATGGTGAAGATTTTTTTGGGACATCCGTTGTGCATGTTGCCCAGCCTCCTGTAGCGCAAGTTTCAGTCCAGAAAGTAGCTGTCCCATTCTCTTTAGAACTTCACAAGCCAGGAGAAATTAAGTTTTCTGGTAAGTGCCTATTGTTGAAAATTGTTTAAACAATAGATACATATATGGGTAATTTTGACTTGGTGAGAAAAAATTAGATGTGTATGAATGTATGTAATGACAAACCTATCATTCATATGTTCTGGTATCATTCATTCATTGTGTTGAATTCCCCTAGACATGTAACTAAGTTATTGTACAGTCATGCCTCATGCATTTGCGTTTCTGGATTTGCGATTCACGGATTTGCAACATTTTCATTGGAACCTGACTAATTTGCATCTGTGATTTTTTCACAGATCTGCCTACAGTATGTATAGGTTTTCTTTATTTTATTGAATTGTACCTTCATTATATGACTTTTGTGACATATGAAGTTTACCTAGTTTACCTTTCTAATATTGACAAAAGAAGTGTCAAGTCATTAAGCTTACAGTCCCCATTTGTTACTTGCTTTTGCCTTACTGTTAGTGCAAAAGGAAATGGCAGCCAATGAATTAAGCAATACTGTTCTCTATTTTTGCATTAACAATTTATTTCTTTTTTTTAAGTGTAGTAATGTATTAAGCTAACTTTTAAATGAAATGAAAGTGCTTTGGGAGCATGGTTTGGGCCATATTAAGGGTTTAAACTCTAGAAATAATAATTTATTAGTATTTTAAGTGACTCTTAAGAAACATTCGTGATTCCCCCAGATCCACAACGTGTGTTGAAACCTAACCTTGTGAATGTTCGAGGTATCATTGTATATGCATGTGGACCTTTGACTCATTGTTAGGAAGAAAGTGCTGACCTTAATTTTGCATGTCTCCTGTGTGACAGCTAATACATATACATGTACTATGTAAAATCTCCAATATATTATTTTAGTTCAAATTGGAGGAAATTCACCATGGTTTGCCCTTTTCATCAGTAATTTTGTGTTTCTTCTTATCAATCCTCATGTTTCTTTAACCTCTAGGCTGAGTCATGCTTCCGTTGGCAGAGCTTTCTGAACTTGCTTCATTGTTTCTATCTAAATCAGTAAATCTCCTTTCCACCACAGAGTTAAGTTAATGTGGGAACACTGCAATACTGTACTTATACATAAGTATTTCTTGTTCTAGGTGGTTTATGAATTGAAAGATTTCCTTTGGTTTTTAGGTATTTAGCAGGGTTAATTTTCATAGCATTATTTTTGAATTTATCTAATTACAGTACTATCCTGTATTAAATACTATCCTGTATTAAATACTTTTTCCTGGGTTGTCAGGAGCAGAGTTGGCCTCCTGCCTATAGTTGATGGGTTTATGAAAGTTTCATTTCACCCCTGTAAATAGTACCACATATATTATGCTTTTTGTATGTGACAGGAGATATATACTGGGCGACATGAACCCTTGCCCAGAAATAGATTTTTCCTTCGTCAAAATCCCTTTTTAAAGTGCGGAGAGCCGCTTCTTACGACACAGGCTTGTTACAGGTACTTAAACAGTCTCCGATTGACAGTTCTGACTTCCGTGCATGTCTTGATCCCACGAAAAAGCGCTCTTGAGACTGGCAAGGTGCTTTGGTCCAAAGCAGAGGCAGAGACTTTGTCCAAGACTTTGTTGAGAATTATTGAAGTTGTATTGTCTTTTGCTGACCCTCCACCTAGTACTGTTGCTGCTTCTCTGCACCAGCTTAAAAACTTTCTGGTGCCAGTGGGCATCAAAGCTTGGCAGGAGTCATTAGAATTTTTGTCTTGCATGGACAAGGCTATTTCAGACGTGGCAGCGAATGTTCTTATGCTTTCTCTAACTTGGTCTTGAAGAAGAAGGAACAACTGTGCTTTTCTCTTTTGCCTATCCGTCTTATTTAAGGCAATAAAGGGGCTATTTCCATACAGTAAAATAGGGAATTTATCAAAGACTCTTTTAAAGCAGGCAATAAGAGACTTGCTCCTTCTTTTCCTTCTGGCCCTCCAGTCAAGATTTGTCCTTCCTTGTCTCATACTCTTTTTCAGCTGCCAAGCCTTTTCTTAGGTCCTTCAGTAAAAGCAAAACTTCTAAGGTTTTCAGAAAGAAATGAAGCTTTATGCCCTCAGGTTCCAGTAGGTCTACTGCAGACCTTCTGCCATGTTCGGAGAGACTTGGAAGCAGAACTGTGGGTGATGGAGGTACTGAAGGAAAGCTATGTAGTTCCTTTTCTTTCTCCTCCTCCTTTGTGTTGTCGCCAATTGCTTTTCCATCCCATCTTTTGTACCAGTGACTTCAGCACCTCCTGGATCTACTTTTCTCATGGGAAAAACTCCTGAAAGCAGATGCCCTCAGATGGTTTTGCCTTCCTCTTCCAAGAAGGTTCTAGGAGAAGTGGAAGTGTGCCTAGCTGGTAAGAGGGAGCTAGGGAAAGCCACTTTTGCTTTTCCTCCCTCTAAACTCATTGAGAAGTGATACCACCATTACGTGACAGGTGAGACTCCTTCCCTGGGAGTTTCTACCTCCTCTCAGGGGAACTTCTCTGATCTAGTGAACTCCTCTAGACGGTCAGCACTTGCTGCGGCAAAGATTTTCTTCTCTTCACCGGAAATCAATCATCTGGAGAAGAATATTTTCAACGTCGTAGAAATCTTTAGTTTCTTAGGCTGGATGGTGGGTGCTTTAGCAAGAAAGACGGAGAATTGTCCTCCTCTAGCGGAAGACGTGGCTGCAGGTTGGTTCGGAGTGTTGTCTTGCACAGACAAAGCAGGTAGGGATGGATCCAGTTAAAAAGCCTCTTTTTTTCTCTATGGGAATGTTAAAAAAGACAGCTTTGTTGCTCTTTTACTTCCAAGGGCTTCACATCTATGCAGAAGTCTGCACTATTGTTCTCGCCTTTTGATAAGGCTTACCATTTCCCGCAAAGGGCGGCGAAAGACATTCTGTTGGACCTTCAAAATAAGTCCACCACAGGCTTACTGACAGTCTTCTAGAAGGCCAAGGGAGCCTGTGGCAGCTTCTTCCAAGTCATTCTCCCCTTTGGAGCCTCAGCCCTTTCGAAGGGGTAGAACCAGATCACAGTCCAGACCAGGAACTAACTTGCATTCTGGGGCAAGACCAGTCAGGAAGTCCACCATTAAACTTTCTTCCAAAAAGGTATTTGTCTGTCCTTTGTGTCCCTATTGGTGCAAGGCTCCTTCGTTTTTGGTGGGAATGAGCTGCAGAGGGTCAGATCCCTGGGTATTCCAGGTTTTGAGGGAGGACTATTTGATCTCTCTCATAGAGGAGCCCCTGTTATCCAGCTCACCGATCACTTCAACAGCGTACTTGGTAGGATCTGAGGGACATTTGGCTCACAGGAGGTGGAAGCACTTATCTGCAAGAGAGCAGTGGAAGAGGCACAGTGCACAGAGTACTTGAAGAAAGTACTTACTTTGACACAGTAGCTGGGGATTTTAATAAATGTCCAGAAGTCACAGTTTATATTGGCACAGAGGATTCTGTATTTGGACATGATTCTGGACTCTAGGACATTTTTGGTTTTTCTCTTGCCCAAGAGAATAAACGCTTGCCTTCAATCAGTCTGAGAGTTCCTAGATCTGAAGTCCTTTCCAGCTCTACAATGGATGAGCCTGCTGGGAACCCTAGCTTCAGTGGAGACCTTTGAAAAGTGGGCAGGGTGCACATACATCCACTTCAGTTTTACCTGAAGGTACTTTAGTCCAGGAAGACTCAGCAGAACTCTTTCGTCTTCCCCATTTCTGAGGAAATATAAGCAGACCTGCAGTGGTGGTTGTCTGTTGACAGACTTCAGGAAGGGAAGTCACTTCAACCTCAGAACCCAGAGCTGAAATTTTATTCAGAAGTGTTGGATCTCAGATGGGGGGCCAATTTTTTAGTCTCAAAAGGTGTTGGGCCTATGGACAGAGGATCAGGAAGCCCTTCACTTCATTGTGAAGGAATTGTTAGCAATCTTCTAGGACTACAACGTTTCTCTCACCAAGTGCCCAGAAAGATAGTAGCAGTGTTTGCTGACAACACAACAGCCCTGTCTTACATCCGCAAACAAGGGGGCACTCACTCCTTCACTCTCTACCAAACAGCGAGGGAGCTTTTTCTCTGGGCAGAACGACAACAAGTGACGATCTTCCCTTGTTTTGTATAGGGCAGATTAAACATCCCTCCTACAGAGTGGATGTTGGACCTCCAAGTATGCTAAGGACTTTAGAGACTTTGTGGACAACCAACAGTAGATCTCTTTGATGCTCATTATCTTAAAGATGTAGAAATTGCATTCAATCAAGAAAGGGTGCCATAAGTAAGTGTTTTAAGCGTAACCTTGTTCTCCTTAGCAATCAATGGGTATCCAAAATAATTCCCCCAGATGTGGCTTATATCTTTTTGATGATGACCTTTCAATATCTTTTACAGCAAAAAGGATGGCAGTGGCTGAATGGCACATTCAGCTGTGCATGGATAACAGTAAAGTTGGCTGAGATGAATGGATTTAGGTTTTCAGCGATTAAAATGGTAACCAATCCTATTTGCTACATATGAAGATTCCATTCTGCTTATATATGGGCAGAGAATTCCTTTTGTTGGTGAAACAAGGTTTCTGAGGTTGATTTCTGATGGCAACTTGTCCTATATTTCACATCTGAAATATATAAAGACAGAATGCCTAAAAGCAATGAATGTGCTGAAAGTTCTGTCTTTGACTTTGTAGGGTGCAGACCGAACTCAGATGCTGAGACTATATAAATCTTTAGTCTTTTCAAAATTAACATATGAAGTGTATTCTTCAGCAAAGCCTAAGCCTTAAAATACTTAATTCAATCCATTACAAAGGAAAAAGATTAGCTACAGGAGTATTTAAATCATCTCCCACTGAGAGCATGCTTATAGGTACTAGTGAGATCTACATTACCAATGTCTGCTGGTTTGGAGCTGGTGCTGATTTCAGAGGCTTCCAAAGTCCTTAACCAGCATTTGTATTCAGAATGAAAGGCATTGGCAGTTTTATAAAAAATCACCACAATCAATCTCAACTGTTTCCTTTTACAGTAAAATTTATTATCAGAGAATTAAACATGCCAAGGATGGAGATTTTTACAGCTAGATATTTGGTTAACCCTCCCTGGAACTATCCAGAGGTTTACTATTGGTGTAGATGTTTAATTTTACTAAGGCAAAAAAGTCTAATGAGGCAATGCAGTCCATATCATTCCTTGCAACATGATAACTCCGTTCCAGTTTTCATGGATGGATCTAAGTCAGATGCTGGTGATCGGCGTTGGAGTGGCCTTCCCTGATATAAAAAGAAGTGGGAGATTATCATCTGTTTCATCTATTTTTAAAGCAGAACTGCTTGCAGTATTAAAGGCCTTAAAGGAAATTTTAACTTGGAATAGAAATAGCTTTACTATTTATTGTGACTCAAGAAATGTAATTCAGTCATTGGAATTCCCACAGGTGCCCTAGGTTCTGATGGAACATCCTACACCCCTTTCTCTCATACTCTTAATTCCTCCCTCTTCTAGGTTCTTTCCCTTTATATCAGATTTCCCCCATTTGACTCAAAATGTCTCTCTGTCCTCTTTTTATTCTACTTTGTTTTTACTTCTTCCTCCAGCTTATTTTTTTAGCTCCCTTCCATCTTCCTAGCCATCCTCTATGACTTCTGCTTTTAGGGTTTTTGGTCTTAATAGTGTGGATATTTCCACTTTCATTATATTTCCTGTCTGTGTGAAAGGAAAGGGTATCATGCCTTGGATTGGGGTTCGTGTTTGGAAGCTAAATGTGGGAACTGTGATTGGGAGTGTCACCCAATCTGATGATGTTTGGATGTTAAGGGTGTTAATATGATGCCATATTGACACCCTGAAGGCAGAACTATCCCTGAGAAGAGCCTGTGGATTCCAGGGGTGGGCTGTGATTAGGGGTAGGACTCCTGGCATTTTCCGGTATGGCCACCAACATAGTCAGAGTGGGGATGATTGTATTCTAGGTAATAGTCTTTCGGTCCCAACAAAGCGGGTTAGGCTTTACACTTGTGCCTCTCTTATATGTTTAGTGCCATTCCCTGTTTGGGTAGGGTAAGGGTGGGACACGGGAGTCAGTTTCCTTACGTATTTGTTAGCAGAGAACAGAGCCCCAAGAAAAGTCTATGGTGCTTTTTCAGTCATCACCAGCAGTTGGGTGACATACAATGATATATGGGAGAATCATTGTATAGGAAAGTAGAGAAACTTTGACTGTCCAATAGCAAACCAACACACCAGGGTTTGTTACTGCTCCGAACTCCCCCCTTGCCAAGGAGTGGAGCATATGCCACTGAATAGAGGGTTGGATATATGTATACCAAGTGACCACACTATCAGTATGACTACCTTACTCACCTGTATCAGACCAGCCCAGCAAATGACGTGTCTATTCCTTAACCTGCCTGAAGGAAGAAGGAAAGGTACAAGAGAAAGAAAGAGACCAGCCAACTCACTCATTCTCTCATCCACACAATCATCATAGGTAAGATACAAAAGTGCCCTGTTAAGGGAAACCATGAGTTACACATTGAGTTATACAAACTGTTGGGAAGCCACCACAGGACCCAGGGAAAACATGTCCGTAGATCTGTGGGCAACATCCTTAAGATAGTAAGAGGTGAACGTGGACTGGCGTAACTAAGTACCAGTGCTTAGCACTCTTATGTACAGCCAAGTTCTTTTCGAAAGTCA
>NC_087201.1:38309923-38362274 GCF_015104395.2 Macrobrachium nipponense | reverse complement strand
AGCAATCATCCCCTTCTTGCTCCCTCTCCTTTGGCCTCTTCACCCGATTAGTTGGATGAAGAGCCTCTGAGGGGAGCAGGTGATCAAAGCGTCCTCTGTTCAGGGCCCTCTGGTTGCTCAGAGGGGGAAACTCCTCCTTCGGAATAACAGGAGTCTCTCACCACTAACCAGACTTTGGTTTCTTCAGGTGTGGTGGACCATTTGTTGGACCTGTCAGCAGCCTGGCACTCACTGGGACTAGTAGGCACTCCTGGTCAACAAGTCCTCCTGGCTCACCTCGCAAGACCTGTGGTGATTCATGCTATAGAGACCCCGACCACTAAAACAGTGATGACCTCTGCTTTCATGAACGCACCAGCTATAATTTTCTGCCACCACTACCTTGGTGGTGATGGGCATGGCTGTCCATCTGCCAGTCCCTAAGTTGTGGTACCTTCCCCTCCTGGTTTCTAGACATCTCCCCCTGCTGTTGTAGTGTCTGCTGCTCTTTCGAATGTGGACTCCGCTGCTGCTGCTGCTGCTGCCCCCATAGTGGTGGGGACTTGACCTGTTCCTGACTTTGCCCTTCCTGTTGTTGATGTTCCTGCCACCTGGGCTGCCCTTGCTGCCCCAGCTATTTCTGTGATGCCTGCTGCTCCCACCTGGATGGAGGACATGACCACCATCCTGAAGAAAATGACGAAGAAGTAGTAAAAAAAAAAGTGGTCCCGAAAGGTGTCATCATCATCATCGTCATCGTCTGCTGCTTCCTCCCCTTCATTAGTCAAGGAAGGAGGAGGTTGCTTCTCTCTGTGCCCCCAAGAAGTCCTGTCACGGGGCTCCTAAGGGGCTGCCTCTCTCCAAAGGGGAAGCAGAGGGCTCTCATGTTGGCTTATCCCTGCCTTCAGGCTCGGGAATTGATTTGCATACCTTGCCATGGCCTAGCGTTTCGTGAGCCCTAGGCATAAGGACTTTGGTCCACGCCCCTGTCATCAGTTCTAAGAAGTCAGCTTTAAAGACTGGTGCTGTGTTGGGTGCTCGGTCTAACCAAGACAATCCAAATGTTCAAGTCTCTCTGGAGTTTTGAACATCCTGAACCAGTGACGGAGAGACCTCTCTCCATACTGGTTCGAGCACAGGACGAGAGAAAGAGTCAAAACACACAGCTGCTTCAGCTCTCCCTCCCAATACTTCCACCAGTGCTTGGCTAAGTGCCCGGTCCGGTGTCTCGTCCCCAACCAAACCGGGCACTCGACTTGGCTTGCGTGAACCTTTCCTCGCCTCAGGACAACACTTCGCTGGGACAAAAGCATTCTCCTAGTAGACCTGTGCCACTGTCACCAATGTTGGTTGGTGACCATGTACAGCTCGCCTCTCCTGCTAGCAGGACAGGCGAGGATGCCCAATCCTCCTCACCTGTCCCCTCAACCTCCTATGGTTTTACTGGGAGGCATGAGTCAGACAGGAGGAACTACGAGTTGACTTGAACCTGGTTCGTCTAGGCCCAGGTCTCTCGTTGCAGTATCTTACTTCGGAAGGGGTTTCGCAGCAATAAGCAGCGAGTCTGAAGGTTACCACCATGGCAAGTCTCTAGGCAGTCTTCTAGCTGGAACTGTGGTCATTCACAGTATCCAAAGTAGCTGCTTCCTCAAGTGCTATTTTTCCTGGGGAGGTCTCTGCTTTCGGGAGACTGCCGATCTGGAGGTAGAGCTATCTCCTACCTGGCCCACCACATGGCAAACCTGTGGGTAAACCTGGTGCTGAAGAGGAGGGATGCTGTCCTGAATTGGATCACTAGGTCAGTTGGTTCCGAGTCGGCATTGACCTAATGAAATGGAACTTTGCTGGGTTCTGCCTCTCCCTTCCCTAGATGAGTTGGTAGATACTGTAGTGGACAAGCACCGTGTCAAGGATAATGACCACGTTGTTCACCAGGCAGTGACCAAGACCTCTGGGTCCTTGCGTGTCACTGTGGCCTAACCTTCAGGCCAGCCTAGCTCTTTCTCAGCCCCTAATAAGTCCCAAAATTGAATTTGAAGGGTGCCAGCAGGAAAACCTTCTTCTTCCTCTACCCACACCCCTTCATGGCCCTTTCAACCCTCTTTCCCGTCAGGTAAAGGGGGTAAGGGGAAGAAGAAGAAGGGAGGATGCTGCTACTGGTGGGGGGTGACTGTTGAGCCAATGGGCAACATGGCAGCGACAGGGAGCCAAGACCTGGTAGCAGATGTCCTTCTGGAGTGATATCTACTTCCCTTCAAGTCTCGGCTACCCCTCAACAACCTGGTCCTTCTCCTAATGTAAGTTCCCGGTTCACCAAAGGATCTTGCACTCAAGGAAG
This sequence comes from Macrobrachium nipponense, assembly GCF_015104395.2. NCBI lineage: Eukaryota > Metazoa > Arthropoda > Malacostraca > Decapoda > Palaemonidae > Macrobrachium > Macrobrachium nipponense. The sequence continues at coordinate 38,359,957 of NC_087201.1, read as the reverse complement.
AAGTGCAAGTCATGCTGAAGAAGGGCACTGTGGAAGTCGTGTAGGATTGGTCCCCAAGCCTTCACAGCTGTGTCTTAATTATAGAGAATGCTTCAAGGGATTGGAGACGGGTCATAGACCTCTCTCCCTTGAACCAATTCATCCGCCACACTCGGTTCATGATGGAGACGGAGCACTCAGTACTCGCCTTCACCAGGGAGAGCAACTTCGCACTTATGGTAGATCTGAAGGATGAGTATTTCCAAATACCCATCAATCAGTCCTCCTGCAAGTACTTTCTCTTTATCCTCAGGGGGACGGTACTTTAGTTCAGGGCACTCTGCTTTGGGTTCTCAACCAATCCTCAGGTGTTCACACGAGTGTTCATCCTTGTATCAGCATGGGCCCATTTGCATGGGATATGTCTATTGAGGTATCTCAACAATTGGCTAGTCCTGGCAAGCTCTCACTTGCAGTTGCTTCAGGACAAGGATCAACTTCTTAATTTTTGCTACAGCCTGGGGGTTGTGGTAAATCTCGAGGAGTCTGATCTCATCCCCAAGCATAGGATAAGTACCTGGGGATGCCGATATGTACAGTGGCAGCAAGAGTTTTTCTCTCAGACTCTCATATCAGCAAGTTCAAGAAGGTAGTGCACCAGCGTAGCAATGGCAAGTCGTCATTGATCACCTGTCATCATTGGAGAAGTTGGTCCCTCAAAGGTGGTTTTGAAGGCCTTTGTTCTCTCCAATGGAGAATAGAGGAATCTTGGTCTGAGTCTGGAGACCCACAATCCTTTCTCATAACCCTATTGGAGTTAGTGAGGGAGGATTTGGACTAGTGGTTGAACGACAGGAACCTCGTAATGGGAGTATCCCTACATACTACCCCTCCCGACATTCTTCTCTTCTCAAATGCATCGACTGAGGGATGGGGTGCACACCTGGAGGAGTTGCTGACTTTGGGGGTGTGGAACCAAGATGACAAGCACCGTCACATCAATATCCTGGAAGTCAGCCAGGGACCCTTCCTGGCTCTCCCAAGGAGTTTCATGGATTGAGTGATGGACACGCTGTGGTGTTGATAAGCAACAACACCATGATAGTGGCAAATGTCAACAAACAGGGGGGTCTCGTATCCCTCCCGCTTCACTAGTTGACAAAGCGGGTGCACAAGTGGGCAGTGGCTTACTTGGAGAAGCTGTCCGCCAAGTACATTCCAGGCAAGAGGAATGTAGTGGCGGACAAGCTCAGCTGCCAAAATCAGCAGATAGAGACAGAGTGGTCCCTTCACCCAAACATCATGGAAAGGCTGTTCAATCTGTAAGGCCATCCAGTCGTAGATCTGTTTGCCCCCTGGCACAGAAAACTTCAGGTCTTCTGTTTTGTTGTACCAGACCCATGGGCCGCAGCGGAGGATGTATTCCAACGGCTGTGGGGCAACCTCAACATTTACGCCTTCCCTCCGTTATACACCAAGAGAGATTCCTCTCTGACACAACCTCCTGTCAACCCCACATAGAGCAGTACCATCAGGCGGTGCAGTCCCTGTCTTTACAGCTGGAGATTACCCAGCATCTCTTGCAAGCAAGAGGCTTTTCATGACACGCAACAACAGATGTCTGGAAATATCAGGGAAAGTGAGCCGTCTTCTGTGGTTGGTGTTGTAGACGAGGTATCTCTCTGGTCAGAGTTACTCTTCAACAGGTTGCAGATTTCCTCATCTTCCTTTGCCTAGAGAAGCTTCTCTCTGTTTCAGCTGTGAAGGGCTATTGAGCTGCCCTTGTTTAAGTCCTTCGGTTAAACAGGGTGGATATCGACCTCCTCTCTGGAGATCTTGCTTTTGATGAGAAGCTTCAAAAGGTCTTGTCCATCTAGGGACCTCAGGCCCCCTTTGTGGGATGAGACTCTTGTTCTGAGGAGTCTGACTCACGCACCGTACGAGACTTTACATTTTCCTGCTTGCCCTGGCATTGGCAAAGAGAGTAGACAAACTTCATGGACTAACTCTCCTTCAATGTAAGACACTCGAGGAGATGGGGATGTGTAATGCTCGATTTTCCTTGGGACCTGGTGGCTGCTCAACAAGTTGTGTAGCTTACCCAGCTCCTTTATCAGGACAAGGTTGTATCTCACCTTAGATGTGCGGTAGTGGATATGAGATTGAATGTGGGAGTGACTGGCCTCTCTTTCTTCTCTGCCCTTTCATCCTTCTCTTCCTTCAGGCAGAGAGTGGATTCAAGCTGTAACATACTAGAAGTGCTGGCTGATGCAAGTAAGTTATACAATTGAGCAACTGTTCTATTTTTCTTTTACTATCAGAGTGCCATGCTGCCCTTCCACTGACAAAGGGAGGAAGGGGAGGTCCCTGACAAGAAGACAAACCCGTTGCTTATATTTGCCTTACTGTCTGTGGCGCTCAGATTCATCCCAGCTTGTTTTCATATGAGGTTACTTACCCTCCCTCATTTAAAACCCCCAGAAGTCTGATGATTGAGCATGCAGTCCCTGTACGCCTATCAATTAGTCTCAGGCACAGTTCTCATCCTCGCTCTTTCACCTAGGAAGAAAATCCAGGTGTGGCGAACTCCAGCCAGTTCTAGACTTACTCAGATTCCTCCCTCCAAATTTGAGTCTTCCTAATGTAAAGCACCGAGATTTTGAATATCGTGTAGGAACACATGAAAATTTTTTCAGGTAAAATGTTTTTCCTAACAAACCGAAGGTCCTTTACATTTTATGCCCACCTCGTGTCGCCCGTCAATCTGACACCTGGGCCAAAAGCAAATTGGAATGCTTACATTTGGGCTGGATGGGACTCCAAAATACAATTTGCTTCACAAAAATTGTCATTTTGCAGAGAATGCTTGCATTAATTTCTTTTATTTATTTTTTTAAAACAATTATATACAGTATGTTCTTTTACATTATTTACTCATTTTTCCTGGTAACTGTAAAAGACTTGTGAACCACTTGATAATCATAACTTGTTCCCATGGGAATACAAACTATTGCATTATGTGTAGGAGTATCTTTCAACATGAGCTGGAAATCTAATGAAACTTGGCAGCAAGGTAGTTAAGCATGTGGTTAACAGGTGGAGATAAGGGGGTGAGTGGGGGAGCATACCTCACTCACCAACAATCACCTTCACTTTTCTTTCACCTGCTCTGAGAGATGGACATGCTACTGTGCTTCCCATTGCTGGCTGGTTGAATGGCTTGGCTTGCAAGAGTATTCCGCAATTTTTTTTCATTTGTTGGTGCCTTTGTATTGCATTTCTGGTATCTATTTTTGATTCAGGGATGTCAAACAAGAGTTATTGCTGTAAGAAGCATGGCTGCACCTGCTTCCTAGGGATTATGTCCCCTATTTAGAAGGCAGCATACATTCCTGTAATTATGAATGATTTGTAATTGTCATAGGTATACAAACCAGAGCCTTTTATATTTAGTCCCACCAACATCTCAGCTCAGTCCATAAGGCCATAGGAATAAAGTGAAGGTGATACGTAATTGGTAAAGGATACATCCCCACTCTCCCACCCATGTCAAGCTATTAACCACCTGGTTAACTACCTTGTTACCAAGTTTCATCTGGTTTTCAATTTAAAATGAGGGATACTCATATATAAAAGGCTCTGGTTTGTATGCCTAGAAAAAAATAGTAGTATTTTTCTTACAAATGTATGTTTTCTCATGGTTGAGGCTAGTTATGAACCTTCTCGTTTTTTTGTATAAGGGGTAACAGATAACTTTATTTTATGTTTAGAATAGAGAGATCATCATTATTAATCATGCATTCCAATATGGATAAGTAACCTTAATTTTCCAGCAATAGCAGGTTGTTAAGTGTATCATACATTCTTTGCCATCTTGAACGTGACTCCTCTTGAATGGGTTCATCCAAATCATTAAGTTCTTGGTCCTCTGGAGCTACGAGGAAATATGCTTGGAATCTACCACGACACATAGGGCAAGTCTCTAGACGACTAAAGCATGTACTGCAAACACACACGTGACGGCAGGGAAGCAAAGCTCTTGTGATCCTGTTAGTCTGAAACCATTAAAAATCTATATGCAACTTATTGTTAACACATGACTTGATACTTAACCTTGACACACCAATCTTCATCAACAATTTTTAGTAACCCTAATGTGACATTTACAACTATGTTTACAGGTTTTTGAGGTCTGGTCTCCTGGTATGTAAAAAAAAAAAAGTCTGGTATCAAAGACCTTTAGTATGGCTAACACACAAGTATTTTCAAGATATATCTGACAACAAATCTCCACAGTCCCTATCCTCAACTAATCTGTTCCTTACACTGTAAGATGGAATTTGTCTAAAAATGTATCATATCTAAAATGGTAGCCTAGCAAAAATTCACCACAGAACTTATTGGTATAAAAGAAATGACAAATTTTTAATCAATTTGGATTTTTCATAGCTAACAAACCTGAGTCTTAGCAATAGGATAATCCCAAGCTCCAGCTGGTAACTGGTTAAAGCAATCAAAGATTGTACAGCAAGGAATCTGTGAGATCTGACAACTCCAGTCTTTTCCCCAACCCAGAAACTGTAAAAAGAGCGAGGGGCAGCTAGAGGTGGGCAGTAAAACGTTAAGACCTCAGGTTTGTTAGCTATGAAAAATGATATTGTTATGATACAATAAAGTTTCATACATACTTACCTGGCAGATATATACATAGCTATCGACTCCGTCGTCCCCGACAGAAATTCGAATTTCGCGGCACACGCTACAGGTAGGTCAGGTGATCTACCGGCCTGCCGCTGGGTGGCAGGACTAGGAACCATTCCCGTTTTCTAATCAGATTCTCTCTTCCACCTGTCTCCTGCGGGGAGGCTGGGTGGGTCTTCAATCGTATATATCTGCCAGGTAAGTATGTATGAAACTTTATTGTATCATAACAATATCATTTTCATACATTCAACTTACCTGTCAGATATATACATAGCTGATTGACACCCTTTGGTGGAGGGCAAGAGACAGCTAACTCCTGACTAGACAGGTAAACAACATGTGTTGTAGGTATTTATAGACCTTGGTTCCTCTGTGTTTCTAGACGAAGGGTCGACTTCCTAGCTATTGCATAGGAGTCTGCTTCGTCTCAAGAGCCTTAGCAAGATAGTGATCTGTGGCCAAGAGTTCTTGTGGGTCTACCGATGGGGTCTTATCCACTTACTCGGTCGAGCCTAATTGGCATTTGTCAATGGGTGCTAATCCGCTTATATGACAACATGCCTATGCCTATTGGCATAACTAAGGAGCTCAACACCGATCCCGATCACCTGTTCCTAACATGAGGGTTCGCGCTAAAATTGAAAAAGAGTTATCCCCCAAACTCTTTCAAACCTCAAAAAAATCACTAAGTTAAAATAAATTCAACTCATTATTAAAGGATCAGTGTCGGCTCCTTATCCCAGCAACGTATCCGCTGATACTATAATAAACCAAGAGAGAAGGATCTCCGTAGGTTAACTTGAAGCCCTTCGTGTAATGAGCAGTCAAACACATAGTTGCATCTCTCATATGTTTAAAGCTAATATGTCTTCCTGACATATTGTTACGAAAAGAACAATGAATTTGCAAAAGCTCGCACTTCATGAGCTTTTAAATTCTCAGCTGTTTGAAGGTATCATCAAGTCACTTATGAAGTGCTTTAGAGATCACCATTGTTTCAAAGAAGACTAGGACTTTCTTTGAACTGGATCTCATCTGGATGAAGCCTAGTGCCTGGCTTGCGCCTGGCTGGCGCCTCGCACCTGCTGGCGCCTCGCACCTGCTGGCGCGAGGAGTATCCTGTTTGGAATACTCCTGGCGCCTGACAGTCGTAACACTCCTCGAATACTCCTGCCGTCTGGAAGGCGCATCTCGCTCCAAATACTCCTGGCGCCTGTTAGGAGTATTAAGCTCAGAATACTCCTGGCGCTTGGTAGGCACATCGCGCTTCGAATACTCCTGGCGCCTGGTAGGAGTAAAAAGTCTAGAATACTCCTGGCGCCTGGGAGGAGTATCGAGGTCAGAGTACTCAAGGCGCCTGGCAGGAGTATCTCTTCCCAAGAAATACTCCTGACCTATGGAAGGCGCATCTAGATTCTGAATACTCCTGTGGCTTGGTAGGAGTATCGCTCATGGAATGCGCTTCGAATGGCAAGTATATTGCGCCTTAGCGGGCGCTATACTCCTATCAGGAGTTCTCTCTTCTCCAGTTGGCTCTTGTTGCTTGGATGAGGATCTGGGCCTAGAACGATCTACAGTAAAGTCAGGCTCTTTGCGCCTACTTGGCGCCTGGCTCCTAGTTGGCGCCAGACGCTTGGCAGGAGTTACTTCCTTTTCCCACGTCTCCGCCTGCCTAACGCACCGCTCCCCCCAGGAGATGGCCGCTTGTGCGACAACTCCCCTGTAGGGTTCGTCGCGCCCGACAGATCGGTATTTGGATCTCTTAATCGGAAGCCTGTCATCCTTTTTACGAGTAGGCTCTTTAGAAAGTACTCCTACCAAAGACGCTAATTGCTCCTGCACATTCATCAAAATTTAGTCAGCTACATCCAGTAGACGATAGGAGATCTAAAAGTCCGGGAAAGAGACAAGTCTTCCTCCGAGGAGGATCCTTATGAATACTTCCGTTGCTAACGAGTTCTCCTCCTAAATATTGTTGATTTTCTCGTTGCAGAAGCTTCCATATCCTTGCCCGAAGGAAGGGAAGGAGCCAGGAAGCTTAAGAGATTCTGAGCTGAAATTGGTAGGACTCCTGATTTCTAGCTCTGAATGTATCTCTCTGACCCTTTTGGGAAGAAGTTTGAGCCCTCATCGCGTTCCAAAGACCTCTGTCAGTAAACGTTTAAACCTTGTCTTCTTCTGTAGATGACAATGTCAATACATTACCCGGACAACGAAACCTCATCTGAAAGCGTTGATCCAGGAAATAAAAGGCTTTAGTTCTTTTGCCAAACATACTATGCTGGCCAGAACCCATTGCCGAGTCTTCATAGAATTTGATTCCAGATTCTAAAGCCCAAAATTTCACTTGTCCTTTTGATCGTTTAGGACCAAGAGAAACATTGATTAGGAGCAGTTTCCATCTTGTCGGAACACGGCAATCTGAGGCCCAAATTAGGATCCCATTCTAAGTATATAAAGTCTCTTACTCTTATCGTATAGAGGTATTGTATAGATCGAAGATCTTAATTCTCTACTATCTCTATTTCTTTGTCGAGACAGAGTATATCTTTTTACTGTGTTCATTGATAGCATAAAATACCAAGGTTGATTCTTCCCTCTGAAAGGGAAGAAAACCCTTATGTGGTTCACAGAGTATCGGAAGAGGACAGTTTCCCTTTCCATCTAGCACGATCTGCAGCAACTCTATGTCTTTAACATATTTAAAGGAATTATCAAGCTTCCCTTGAATCCTCTCATTCATATTTACTTCTGGTTAGACTGCACGCAGACAGACTCAGAGTGGATAGGTTTTTCAGGTCCAATATTTATAATAGATTCCGATAAAATCTCTATTCTCTTAGAGAAAAAAAACCTTCCGACACATGCTGAAAGAAGAACGTGACCTCTGTGAATCCAACCTTTTTATTGCCAAAATGATGCATTCATCTTCTTCTTTCTTTTGACGCCCATTTTTATTTTAAATATCTGTTAAGAATATATATACTAGGGGAAAAAAGACTAAACTTTATTCCCCTATTTAAATTAAAGATGGCGTATCTTGCTACCTCTCTTGTTTCGAGGAAACGGAAGCAATCTATAAGAAGCTCGTTCATCTTCTGCCTTGTGAAGAGATCTGTGAATACTTTCCGTAGGGTCTGACAACTCTTTCCAATAAATGTTAAACATACTTAACAGTTAGTTTATCGTCGATCAAAAAAGGTTCTCACGGACGTGCAAAATCCCGCATCGAACCTGGTACGGATCGTTACGTTCCGTGTCTGTTTCCAAATAGGTTAAATCGTGCTCTGCCGAATTAAAATCTTTATAATACCGTCACATTGTGGTAAACAGCATTCATCTAGGAAACTCTGTAAGGATAGTAGGAACTCTGTAATTAACCACGGTGTGTGCATAAGGCTTAACCGTACCGTTATCTTAAGGTGAATTTTCTACTACAATTCTTTTCCTCGCCGAGGCAGAGAGAGATCCTTAGCAAAAACGAATACGATGTTATTCATGTTTGCCTAAAAATCCCCCTCAATTCGTGGATAAGTCCCTGATTGTAGGGGGAATATACGGTGAAGCAGCATTCGAGCCCTTAGGAGAGAGAGATGTAACCAACCGTTCACGACCGAGAACCGGATGGTACTGGATTGGCTCACAATTACAGCCGTCTCGTTCACTGCCTGGCTGCATTCATTCTGAGTTGCCAGTTACTCCATTCAATGAAATGGATATAATAAAATTATTCTCGAGTCTAAGAAAGCTCTCAATAATGCAAATTTAAGCCAAACAACCTTTGTTAAATACGACCGAGCTGAGGAGGTATTGTCGTACAAACCTTTTAAGCGAAGTCCTTACTAGGGAAAATCCTGTAAGGATATAGATAATTCCGTAGCGAACCAGAAAGGCAACAATGGTATGCGTATATGACTTGTCATTCAGTAGTCGTATACAGCAAGCCTTCTACGAACATTCTTTCCTTTCCGACATGCAGAGAAAGAATGGAAATCTTACTCTCTTCGTTCTTTTCGTCAATAATCCCGAATGAGTATTAGTCGAAAGAGATCGCAAATGACAACCGAGGATCGAAGAGAATCTCTCCAGCTTTTATTATCTTGGAGATAAGTCCGTATTTTACGCCTTTTCTTTTATCTGGAAGAGCCTCTAATCAATGAATGAGAGCTCGTACGAATCTTGTTCAACTTCCAAACGATTGGCCCATCTTCTGTAAATGGTTGGTTGCATTATTTTTTAGAAGGGAGGATGATTTTAATATCCTCTTACTAATACTGAACTAATTCTCACAATTCTGCTCTATCTTCCATTCCTCAAGTTTGGGAGAAGATTGAGCAACCGGAGGAGAGCGCTTCCTTTCGAAAGGTGAAGGGCTTTTAACAGTACCGACTCTAACCTGACAAGGGCTACGGCAGCCTGTGCTACATCTTGAGTCCCTGCCTGGAAAAAAGCGAACTTGCTCTTGCCTTTATTGCATTAAGACGATCCTGACAAGGGCGACGGCCGCCTGTGCGACAACTCCCGTCCCTATCAGGAGAAGCCCTCGAATGTCTTTCACACCTTTCGGCCTGGAGGACTCTTGGCGGTTGTCAGGCTCTTCTTGTAGGAGAAAGTGCCTGGCGCTAAGCAAGAGTATCTTGCCTAGAATACTCCTGGCGCCTGGGAGGAGTATCGCGATCGAATACTCCTCGTCCTCGGAATACTCCTGGCGCCTGGTAGGAGTATCGCGCTCCGAATACTCCTGGCGCCTGGGAGGAGTATCGTGCTCGGAATACTCCTGGCGCCTGGCAGAAGTATCGCTTTCCTAGGAGGAGTATCGTGATCGGAATACTCTGGCGCCTGGTAGGAGTATCACGTTCCGAATACTCCTGGCGCCTGGGAGGAGTATCGTGCTCGTCGGAATACTCCTCGGTGCCTGGCAGGAGTATCGCGTTCCGAATACTCCTGGATCCTAGCAGACGTATCGCGCTTGGAAAGTTTTCTTGTTGGAAAGTTCGAGTATCTGAAAGGCGATCCTCGCCTGGAAAGTATGTACGTCTGGAAGGTTATTTGAATAATGGAATCTTCGCCTTCTGGAAGGTTCGCTTGTGCGGAAAGGTTCTGTGTGCGGAAGGTTCCTGATCTCTTGTACATTTGTTCTTGCTTAGAATTCGACAATACTTCCATTTTCGACATAGCCCTCCCTTTCCCTCTGAATGAGAAGGACTTCCATTTCCGATGAAGATCCTGGTTCATAGTGGTTCAGGCGCTTTGCGCCTATATTCAGGCCTTCAGGTGCTTTGCGCCTCGTTTCAGGCGCTTTGCGCCTTGTTTCAGACGCTTTAGGCGCATTGAGCCTCGTTACCTGGAGCTTCATGCCCAAGGAGCTAGAAGCTTAAAAGTTATATATATATGTGTAATCACTAAACGAGATCCATATAATTCATTCGATCAACAATATTCTTTAATATCTAATTCGTTCTTCTCAGAATAGATATATTTTCATATACATGTACGATGAGGAATTTATTGAAATAACTATTTCAAACCCCCATGGGATAGAGCCCCCCCCCCCCGTTCCAACTATACGGGGGGACGAACCCGGATAGGGCAATGCCTCTACCGCAACTGTTATCGAATGATGTCTTCCTTTCTCCGTCTCTTCTGAGGTTCCGATAGCCAGACGAGATTATCTTGCATCTTCATTTAATCTACGCCGTTGAATGTTTTTTCTCCTTATTCGTCAAGACGATAATAATGGGGAAGGGGAACACATTGAATTAGGATGCCTTTCCAATGGCTATCCCTGGCAGTCTGGGACGTCCTACAGAACCTGCCGAGGGGACGCCTGATCGGTGGGGATTCTCTGTAACCTCCGTAAGGCTTTCGACATTCCTTCTCCTCTGGGCCTGTGAGCTTGGAAGAGGTCTAGGCCTGGGAAAGCGAGACAAGAGCCGATCAGACGCACCCTCTATTGCAATGGGGAACACTATAATCACTTCTTACCTTATAATAGCTCGTATCTTGAGCTACATTCCTTTATCTTCAAATTGCAAATGAATTTGTAGTTTCTGTGAAGTAAGAAGGTGATGAGGAAACTACACTACTAGTACTGTTAATATTCTAACTGCTCGTCAGAAACGAGAGCTATTAAAAGCTTCTAAAAAAAAAAACATATCTAGTTCTATGTTTTTCTGACTTCCTCAAATAGGAAGTTTACCTTATTTTCCTCAAATCAAATTCTAACATTTATTACACTTTATCAATGAATAAATATTTATATTTCCCTTTCTTGCAAACTATGTAATTGTCTACCGAAAACTTCGGTAGTTACACATCCTCTATTCTTCGAAAACTTCGAAGTTAATTCATTAAAAGTTATTAAAAAGTTATTAAAAGCGTATGCCGAACCACCGATCCAGTACTTCCCTGTAAAAGTTGGCCCAGAAGATCGATGGCGATGAAACACGAAAATCAAATCAGGAGGGAAAGTAAACATATGTTTACATTCCCAGCGACAGAGAGAATCTGATTAGAAAACGGGAATGGTTCCTAGTCCTGCCACCCAGCGGCAGGCCGGTAGATCACCTGACCTACCTGTAGCGTGTGCCGCGAAATTCGAATTTCTGTCGGGGACGACGGAGTCGATAGCTATGTATATATCTGCCAGGTAAGTTGAATGTATGAAAATATAACTTTATTATAAATTTGTCATTTGTTCATATGCAGAACAAACCTTCGGTCTTAGCAACAGGATAGACTTATACTTGGAGGGAGGTACAAGTATCCTAAACTGGTTGGGAGTTACCCCACCTGACCACCCTTCCTGGAAGAACAAGTTCTAAAGAGGGTGGTCTAAATGTCCTTGAGATGATAGACAATCTGATATCTAACAACTCAGCCATCTGGGTTGAAATGCAATGATATATGAGCAGATACATTGCATTCAGGGAACCAAAGAATATTCTGACTGTTCATATAACAAACCACATTAACCACAAGGGTTTGCTACCACACCTCACTCCCCCTTGCTAGAGAGAGAGGAGTATTTGATACTGAATAGTGGGTTTGATTATTTCAAAAACACAAAGCAAACAACTATCAGTATGACTACCTTACTCACCTGTATCAGACCAGTATCAGCATATGACGTGTCTATTCTTCAACCTGCCCGTAGGAAGAAGACAGGAACAAAGAGAAAGAAAGAGACCAGCCAACTCACTCGTTCTCTCTTCCACACAATCATCTTAGGTAAGATAAAAACCACCCTGTTAGGGGCACTAGGTGAATTACACAACTTGTTGGGCAGCCACCACAGGACCCAGGGAAAACGTGTCCAAAGACCAGTGGGCAAATGTCCTTCAGGTAAAAGGAAGTGAACGTGGATTGATGTAATCAGGAACCAGCCTTCAAAATTTCATGAACAGCAAAGTTTTTCTTAAATGCCAGACTCAGTGACAGAACCATCAAGAGAGGAGTAAGCTTGCTTAATTGCCTCAAGTATCCAGAATGAAAGTGTTCCTGGAAACTTCCTTTCTGGACCGAACAGTTCAAATAAACAGTCTACGACACCTAAGTCTTACATGACGAGTCCTTTTAAGATAGCATCCTAAAGCTCTGACTGGACAAAGCAACCACTGTGATATTGTCAGACATCAGAACCACCAATTGACCCTCTACCTTCTCCCAAAACTCTCTCAGACCCAGAAAAGCTGCTTTCAACTAAAAAAACGTTGATGTGTAGCAGCTCGTCTCCCGCACTCCAAATGCCTGATGCAAGGATATCCATATGAGCTCCCCAACCAGTAATGGAAGCATCTGAAAACAGGAGGAAGTCTGAAGGGGGAGAATGCAGAGGGATTCCCACCGAGAGATTCTGGTCGTCCAACCACCAACGAAGGTCTTGCTTCACCTCTTCGGACGGAGGGACTTTCTGCAGAGGGAAATCTCCCGCCAGGGACCAGAAGTCTTTCAGTCTCCATTGCAGAGACCGAAGATGAAGACGACCACGAGGGACCAGCTTCTCCAGAGAAGACAAAATCCCCAGAAGGACCTGCCATTGGTGAGCTAGCTGTTCAGGCTATGACAGGAACTTGTGGGCCACTAACCAAAACTTCTCTAACCGTTGGTCCGACAGAAAAACCCTCAACGTTACTGTATCTATAACCATACCTAGATAAAGAGCTTTCTGGCTGGGAACCAGATTTGACTTTTCTAGGTTTATGTGCCATTATACCTAGCTCCCAACAAAACTGAAGAAGACAGTCTCTGTCCTGAAGCAGTTTCTCCTTGGAACTTACTAATACCAGCCAGTCGTCAAGGTACCTTAAGAGGTGAATCCCTTGAGCATGAGCCCATATCAAGACGAGGGCAAAGACCCCTGTGAACACCTGAGGGGACATGGTCAACCCGATGCACAGGACCTTGAACTGGTACACCTGCTCTCCCACAGTGAAGTGAAGAAACTTTCTGGATGAAGGGTGAATAGGGATCTACTATAAGTAAGCATCCTTGAAGTCTATTGACAGCAAGAAGTTGTTGTCCCTTATCGCTGCCAACACCATCTGGAGCGTCTCCATCCTGAACCTTGTCTTCCTGACAAAATGATTCAGGTTGGAAAGGTCGGTTACTGGCCTCCAGTTGCCTGTCGCTTTTGGTACTAGGAAAATCCACGTAAAATCCCGGAGAAGGGCGCTTCACTTCTTCTATCACACCCTTGTTCAGCATTTTCAAACACTTCTTCCCGAAAGAGCCCCCCAAGAACTTTGGAAGTCATGAGCATATGTCCGATTGAGAAGGGATCTGTCGGGGGGGGGGGGGGGGGGGGGGGGGGAGAAGTTGAATGGTAGTAGATATCCCACCTAAAGAACATCTACTACCCATTTCTTTGCTCCAAATTTTTGCCACTTGGTCCACTGGCATCCCACTACCCGTGGCAATGGAGAGGGAGAGGCACCCACTCTACTGACGACCCCCTCTCCCCTTTCCTCTAGAGCCCTTCCCAGACTTGTAGGGGCAGGATTGAAAGGGACGATGTTGCTTCTTTGCCTTGGTTTGTGAGGGAGATTGAGAGACCCTCACAGACGTCAAACGCTTGGAAGATTTGACAGGCGAAAATCTTCTCGCCTGTTGCTGGGGAGGGGGAGGAGGCGGAGGAGGGCGTCATGAACAAGCCTCTGACTTAGATACCGCCTGATGGATTAGCCTATCTTTAGTATCTGCATGTCGTTGGTCGATCCTATCTTCTAATTCAGTCCTCAGAAACAGAAACTGCGAATCAAGGAGATCCCCATTCCTGAGAGCCGACAAAGACTCAAGAGTCCACTGAACCCGCCACCTTGGACAGTGCTGCGTCTCTCCTGGCCAGGAGCTGGTTGGCCCACAAGGTTGCACTAAGGTGGGCCAGGTATGAAATGGCTTTAGCACCGCACTGTAACAGTCCAGCAAGTGAAGAACTCACTATACCTCCCTCAGCCCTATCTGAAGCAATCCTGGCTATCGCAGTGGACCACAAATCCAGCCAGGAGACAGTCTGGACAATGGAAGCTGCAGTGATGAAAAAGATGGACCTTCCGACCTAACCTGCTCCAGGGTTAGACTAGGCTTAAGATGGATAACATCTGGGTTAAGGTGACAGGACATCAATGCACTACATTAGTGGAGTAGTTCTTCCTATGCCACACAAGAGGAGGAGGTAGAAACTTGGATGATCTATTGGAACGCAGAGAGCCATCTTGGTCCGACCCCAAAGCATTCACACGTTGCAAGACAGACTGAGCATGAACCGACAAGGGAAGCTCAAAAGAAGTCCTAGAATCTTGTCTGGTGCCAAGCAAGGCCTCTATACCTGTTGGGGTGATAGAAGACTGAGCCTGTGCCCTACCCTCAAGACTGTTGAACTTACAAATGAGATCAACAACCTCTGAGAGGGAAGACATAAACTCTTGAAGGTCTCCCTCATCTTGCTCTGGCAAAGGTGACTGACGACACAAAGAAGAAGGCTTGGCAGTATCCTCATCCTTCTGAAACATTGGTAAAGCTTCCCTAGGAAGTCTAGCATTCTGGTCATTATTGGTAGGAGTGTAGGGCCTAAAATCCAATGATCCTGAGACAGAAGGTTCCGGAACATCATCACGCAACGACACTTGTACATGGTCCCAGCTCAAACCATGTACAGGCTTGCGTGAGGAAGCATCTACATGATCGCAGGAAGGATCACGCACATGGACGTCAGACAAACCACATACGTGTTCATGGGAGGAATCACGTACGTGGACATGTGACGAGTTGAGTACACGTCCGTGAGGCGCCAACTGAGCAAGGTTCCAAGACAAATAACATCGCCAAAGAGAGCTACCTGAATGAGATCAACTTCTAAGGTTAAGGTCTCTTCCAGGAGAACAAGAAACATGTCTGCGGGCCAGGGATGCTTCACATTCCCAACCATCAACTACAGCTTGAGCCACCTTCGTATCTGCCACCTTCGACCTCTGAAGAGGGGTTAGTACATCTGATATCATCAGCACGTATATGCAAGGATGAGTCACGTCCGCATATAGAAGATGGAGAAACCCTCCTATCACTCTCAACACTCCTACTGTCACGAACACATACATGAAATGTAGAGACACAGCCGTGAAGAGAAGTCGACGATGTATTACCCGAACGTCTAAGAGATACACGGCCATGTATCAAAGACGGGAATGCCTTCCTTCCACGAACCCCACTGCCAACCTCACGAACACGAACATGTGATGGAGAAACACAACCATGTGGGGCAGATGGCAAAGCACTCCTCTCACTCGCACAAACATGGATATGCAAGGGAGAGACACGGTCGTGTGAGGCAGAAGACGATGCACTCCTTTTGCTCGCAGAAGACGAAGCCACAACTAACATGTTGGCAAGGCGGTGATGGAGAAGTAGGAGAAGTGAAACTCCCCTCTCTACGAGGTCTTTTACTAACAGGCGGAGGGGAAGAAACACTTCGTTTACGACACTCTCAGAGGCAGCAGAAAACTTCTCTCGAAAAACAGAGTCGAGCACCTCTTAACAACCACTTGAATTAAAGCCTCGGATGGCTCAGTGAGAGAAGAGGACATCACACCAGGAAATGATGACGTCATAATGACAAGAGGATGAATGGCCACCGCATCCGACATCACAGGCTGAGAGGACCCTGGGAGTGATGTCACAACATCCCTAAGGCCAGAGCTGGTTGATGGCCTTACTGGCAGAGCGATAAGGTGCGACCCAGAAAGCATCGATGAAGACAAAGGAGCTCCGCAAGGTAGCAGCACACAAGAGCCAACTTAGAGGAGACATGTGGGAGGCGAGACAGCTACAGGAGCCGGGGAAGGGGGATACGTGCCTCTAAGTAATGCAACAACAGACCATCCAAGGAAGGTGAACCCTGTAGACCAAGCAACACTCAAACAGCCGCCATCTTGGATGACTCCGAACCTGCAACTAAGAAATTAGATGGCAGAGCCTCCTCCCTCTCAGGAAGAGAATTAGAATCCAAGGGAGAAGGGACCACATTAAACATAACATCATCCTGAGGTACTCCTGATACTTCCATCGATGAGTCAGTGGAAGAAAAGGACGGCTACGGGGGTACACTGGAAGTAGCCACAGGGAGAGCGATTGACGAATCTTCCAGTTGAGGAGAAGAAAAACCCTCCCAAGAAGGAAGAGTCGATACCCAGCGATGTTCCCTCTTGTAAAACACTCACCACTGCGACTTAGGCCAGGGACGACATTCTGGGCAGGGATTAGCAATAGTACAATGATTTGCTCGGCACCTACTACAAGTCTTATGAGGATCTGTAACCGCAGACACCAGAAACCTTAAGCACATGACTTCCTCAAGGCCCAGGCACATGCAGTGACGAGGCAGTGAAAAGACTGAGGAATTCATAATAAACAGAACACTCACACACAAGCAGACTGAAAAAAAAGAAAGGAAACATGGGCACAAACAAGAGGCTTGGAAGGAGAACAAAAGCAATAGCGTCTACTCTCCAAGGCGGGTGAAGAAAAGACTGAAACATCACATAGTGCGATGCGTGGTCTCTGACAAGCTCTCACCTTGTACGTGCAGGAGTTGCCAGATCTCAGAGATTACTTGCAGTACAATCTTTGATTGTTTTAACCGGTTACCAGCTGGTGCTTGGAGATTATCCTATTGTTAAGACTGAAGGTTTGTTCCACATATGAACTATGATAAGTTTTGGTGTTACTGTATGCTGTATTTCACTCATAATACCAAAAATATATACAAATACAGGCAGTCCCCAGGTTACAACAGGGGTTCCGTTCTTGAGACGCGTCGTAAGCCAAAAATCATTGTAAGCCAGAACATTATAAAAAATCCTAAGAAAACCTTACTTTTAATACTTTGGGTGCATTCAAAACTATGTAAACTGCATTCTTATTACATTTTACATCAAAAAATCCTTCAAATATTGATTATTTTGCCTTTTTGGTGTCATATTTCTTGTGCTAGATCAGTGTTGTAGGCGTCGTAACCCTGGAAATAATTTCTGATGAATATAATTCAAAAGCGCCTTAACCTCGGAACGTCGTAAGCCGAACCCGTCGTAACCTGGGGACTGCCTGTATATAGACTGTGAAAAAAATAAATACCAAAAGTATACAATTTTCCACGTTAATCCCTACCACAATCCCAACCTTTACAGTGCATTGCACTGTAAAAATACCGCTTTGAGAGGTATCTACTCCAATAACAATGAGAGGGAAAAGAAAAGATTATCAGCAATCATGTGTGACTCAGACCACGTAGCAAACTGGATAAAAGCAGTTCCCTATGGATATATATTAAACATGGGGAGGATGGAAGAGGAGAGGCTTCTTGAACCAGATGTCAAAGGTTGAGTAGCAGAGCTGCACAGGATAGGAGGCAGGGTAAGTAAAGAAAGAAATTGTCTGTCAGCCACGGCCCATACCCAGAGTTTTTTTTTGGGGGGGGATTCATTTTTCCAAAACCTGGACCTTTTCTTCTACGAATGTCATTGCATACATAGGTAGTATATACAAGATGAATTACTTGAAAATGTCATTTTAGTTATATTAAGAAAAATTGGGTACCTATGTGGTCTATGCCCTTCTACCCGATTAGATGTTATTCAAAGAAAGGCTTTGATTGACAGAATTTTATTTATAATGTAGAAAAATTGCACCGAAATTCAAGATTATTTCTCCAGTTTTATTGATTAACATATTTATTATGTTAACAATAACATGCACATTAATTCCTTTGTTGTTATGTTATATACTTTACATTAATAAAATAAACAATAATTATTTATTACTTTGTAAGTACAGTTCAATGAAAAGGATAATCAGAAAATATAGACTTCCAGAAATTTTGGGGGCGTTGTTCGACCCCCCAAACTGGCCCCCTTGGTGCAGGTCTGCATGTAATTAATTCTATTTATAGGGCCCCAAAGATTATAGATTCAGTAGCGCTGCTCCTTGAAGATAATGGGATCCTTAAACAATATGCGAATACCAACACAAACTTGATTTCCTAACAACTTGGAAACTTTTACTTCTCCACATTCCCCAATTTCAGCTGAATGGTTCATCATGACTGCCACCTACTTGTTCATCAGTGGCCTTTGAAACACTAGTAGCACAGTAACATCATCTTTGCCCAGAGTCTCCCAATAGAAAGGAGCCATATGGCATTCAACTTAAAAGGCAGGACCTCACCTTAATATTACCCTGCCATTGCTAGCATAAAGGATAGGCAAGTTCCTCATCACATACCTCTGCTAGCACACTGAATATACTATATTACAGAAATGATATCTTATTTCATTGGTTGGATGAGAGGCGGACACACACACACTCTCTCTCTCTCTCTCTCTCTCTCTCTCTCTCTCTCTCTCTCTCTCTCTCTCTCTCTCTCTCTCTCTCTCTCCCTCTCTCTCTCCTGGATGAGTGATTCTAAATAATACTAATTCTCAAGAGCAGAATATTGGTGCCATCTATTCTAATTGGAAATTTCATTGTCCGATCTGGTCTCAGTTGTACCATCGGAGCTCTCGGAGTGAATAGGCTGTCTCTTCTTATCCTTTCTGATTTCAACGAGGATCTAGACAACTGATTCAACTTCTTTTTGGTCTTAGGTTTTTTATTGCCCTGTTCCCTTGACCTAAGTTTTTAGTGAGAAACCTCTCTCTGCCCCGGCAGACATGCAACCTCAATCCTCTAGTTTAAAGGATGAGAAATTTTTACATATCACACCGATTCCATATCCAGAGTAGACCTGAATTCCTCTTGGGAATCACAAACAGCATTTCTATGCTGATGCTCAGTGGGAAGTGAGTTATGCACTCTTGGGTTCATCTTTGATACTATTCATGCTTTACTTCCAAAATTCTGAAAATACTGCAAGTAGAATTTTCCCATCAAGGAAGTCTGCATGAATTGATGAGCCAAGGCAGTCATATCACCACCACCTGGTAGTACAGAAAGTATAGCAAGCTGAATTTCCTATTAGGGAATACTGCATTAACTGATGATCCAAGACAGTTGTATCATCAGTATAGAAAGTACAGCAAGCAGAATTTTCATATCAGGGAAGCCTGCATAAACTGATTGAGCCAAGACAGTCATAGAAGTTCCGAATAAATCACTCACCCCCTAAAAAGGTACAGAAATTTCTGATGGGGTTGTGCGGTATTGGGTTTACTTGTTATACAGAAAGGAAAATGGATTTATTAAAATTGATCTTTTTTCTGTTTTAGGACATCTTGGTGTCAATGACAGTTAATCAGATGTCATTGTGGAACCTCTATTACACCCTTTAAATACACAAGATTCAAGTATTTCATCAGGTTTATTAGGCTTCATGTCTGTGTTGTCTGGTATCTTAAGCTTTTGAAATGATTGTTCATGTGATAATTAATTAATTACAAGAACTGGAGTGAGTAATTCAACATTTCCTGACTATGAATGACAGCACAGCTAATTCAAGTTAAGTTTTAGAGTGATTGGCACAGTCTGTCACCTGTTGTAAGTCTCTCCCTCCTATGAATAGTTCTGATCATGGCAAAGTTGTAATCCTAACTGGAGAAACAAGTGGGATTTGATCTAGTTAAATAAGCTAAAAAAGCAAAAGAGAATGATAAAAGTATCGTTAGTTAATGTTATAATCATTGCTTAACCCTTAGGAGCTGGTAAAAAAATTAATATGCACCAACCCCCAAAATGGGGACACTCTTGAAGTAGGTCCAATTTCACAAGGAAAAAATCCTTCAAATGGAAAGTGGAAGATATGCAAATGCACATGCTGTAAGAAAAAATTCTAAACAATTTTCCCTACTTTCCACAAGAAGTTGAAAACTACTATATTTACATGCCCTTATGGAGTTTCTTTTACAAGCCATAAATTCATGTTTTTTCTAATAAATAAATTTTTTTTATTTGTAAAATTATAATCACAACTTACTCAATATTAAAACATATGAAGTAAATTCAGTAACAAATTCTGAGCATATTTGTTGTAAAAAATTTACATAAATTTACTGAGAATGACAATGCAGTAAATTTTTGGGACATCCATTTTTTTTAAACATTTCTTTGCAAAATCACATTTTAACAGACATACTATCATAAAAGATAAGAACTAAAACTAACAGAAACCCCTTGGTATACATATGTGAGCAAATTTATAAAAAGATGTCATGTGAGACAGAAAAACAGTACATCCTCATTTGAAGTCAAGACCATAACTAAGCTCTCAGCTGCCCAGTCTCGCATCTTAACCAGTCTAAACTTTGCCATTGGTGAATTTAAGGGCTATAGAAGTAATGGCACCTCTTTCCCGCTCGATTCCCTCATATCCATGGCGCGTAATATAGTTATTCACCGTGAGTCACTCCGTCGTCCACCCAAAACCTCTTATTGGTACTCATGTGAGAATGTCCACTCACTATGGGTTAAATGTTACGAAATTTCGTCTGAATATCCGTACATAGTTCCATACGGTTGCTTTAATTGTCAATTTAGCCACAACAGCTGGGTGGACCCTATCAGGGTCCCCTCAATACATGACTGTTGCATGGGAAAGGCAAGATTCTCATTTGTAGTATCTGTGTCTCATGTAAAGCAGAAGACTGTTCCCTAGATCTTACGGATTCAAAAGGGTATTTAGCAGCTATATCACTTCATATCAGGTATCATGATCTCTTTCCAAAAAAAAGGCTCTTCTCCATCAGAGGAGTTGAAGTGGGAGTTCCTGGAATCCATTGCTTTTGGCTATTGGCCCAAATGTGGATTCTACTCAGAGAGGTCTGCCAGAACAATATATACAGTAGTTTCCTTCTTCTGTATTCCTATTGTAACTCATTAAGGCAGCTTAAAATTATCTTTCATTATTTATTAACCTTGCTGCCAAAAGCATGTGGCCTACATATTTCACACATGTCCAGCCAGCAACCAATTTCTCCTTTATTCCTTCAGGGCCTGCTTCATGGCAGGTAGCTGCAAGCTATCTCCACAGGGGAAAAGCAGACTGAGCAATTCGCTGTGGGACAGGTAATGTGTAGGTCCTGTGCAATAGTAGCCCAGCAGTGATAAAAGAAACAAGTGTTTCATAAAAACTACATAGTGTTAGCTACCTATATCACTGTATAGGGCCCAAATACATGTCCATAGTATGATGTAAGGAAACATGATCAATGGGTCATATCCATAAAATAATAGTAATGTATCACAATATTAATTCAAAATTTCTTCAACAGCATTACCTTAAAAGATTTACTCACAAATGCTTCTCAACTCAATTACAACAAAACTAAATGGATATCCATACTGTATATTTCTACACATTTTATCAAATTTGATTACCCTGTCTATTCCAAAGCACCAGGTAAAGGACTATGTAGCCTATGGGCTATGTTAGTTGATACACAAATAAAATAAATAATTATTGGAATTATCATATCTAAAATATATAAAGATCACCATCACAACAATTTTCTCAACACCTGTGATGTCACTACTGGCAAAGTAATACCCGTTGGAAGTAGATACGCATGAATGTATGTATTCCTTTTAACACTAAAAAGAACTCTCTTATTAAGGATAACTGGGGAACCCTCAATTCACAAAACCATTTTGATTACAAGATACTCTAAAGGAAATAATGGCTTTGAATATGCAACAATGCTCTTAAGTCAAGCACAATTGCGAACTATGACCACATCTATGTTTCACAAACAAGAAGTTAAGCTAACTGATTTAACCTTTCAGTAACTGCAAATTATCTATCAATGTTAAAAGGGTCACTGCTTAATAAATATCAATAACAAAATTGTCGAATATTATTGCCTTAATGCTAATTCTCACTATTTTAAACAAGGAAAACAGCAAGGCAATTACAGCGTAGCCTAGAGATCTACTCATAACTTCTTGCCTTGCACGAGGCCTACTGGCTCCTAATTTAAACAAATATAGGCCTGCCCATTAAACTTTAAAAGAACTAAATTTTTTTACTGGGTCTTAAAAATAACTACTTAGCTTAACTGGTGTTAATATGAATGAAATGTGTAGTCGAACACGATTTCCAGAGCACAACCTAGGGACTAGTGAACTCTTGGATACAACAAAGTGTAGTAAAGATGGCCAAATTATGCTGTCACATCTGTGTGAGTGAGACATAGAGCCAAGGTGGTACTTTTAGGACAAAAGATAGAGCCTCCTCTCCTGAGTCCTTTATTTTCTATCATTGTGCCAACAAGCACTATTCTGGGTGAGACCAACTACAAATGAATTCTTCTTTTGTAATTGGTTGGTCTGTCTTATGGATCCGTGGGGGGGACCATGAGAGTATAACTCCTTTGAGGAGAAACAGCAATTACCAGTAATAGGTTGTTCATATGTAAAAACCTATTTTTTGTCTGTCGCAAAAGTTTCATTTCGAGTTATTAATAAAATTTGTACTAAATCCCCCTGACAGTGATTTAACATGTCATTCTTCCTAGAATAGTTGCTAGAGACTTTCCACACTGCCTATTCACACCATTACACTTCAAAAATATGTACAACCATAATTTAACCACTACTCACCTGACATACCACACAGGCCTCTTCAATAGGGACGTCATCATTATCTATGTCATAATTTCCTTTTTCATCATCAGTTGCATCTCCAGTAGGTTCCCAGTCGCTACTGGAGTTGTGACCTTGTGTGTAGAGGGCCTGGAACATATATATCTTTGTTAAACTTTCTTTTGACCATGAAAAAACATTATGACATTGTTCCATCTTAGACAACAGCCAAGCATTAACCCTTCCTTGACAGGTAAACTTTGAGGTCGGCCAATTTACAAAAAAAAACACAACCCCTTGTGAGGCCTCTTTTACAAAACAACTGGAAATTTTACCAACTTATATATGTTTTTTCTAATTAATAATTTGATTTTATTTTGTAAAATTATAATTACTGCTCACATAATATCAAAACAGATACGAAATAAAATCAGTAACAAATTCTCAGCATATTTGTTGAAAAATATTTACTTAAATTTACCGAGAACGAAGATTCAGTAACTTTTTTTTTTACTTTTACTGTTTTTTCTAATATTTCTTTGCACTTTTCTTTGTAAAATTACACTTAAAACCAACATACTATTGGAAAAGACAAGAACAAAAACCAACAGCATCCCCTTAGTATATTTACGAAAAAATTTACAAAAATACGTAACGTGAGACAGAGACGTAGTACATTCCCCCTTGAAGTTACATGCAGAACTGAGTCCTGACATGCCTGATTCATGGTTTTGGCCAGAGCAAAAGTTGCCATTAGTGAATTTATGGCCTATGGAAGTATATTGGCACATCTTACACACCCAATTCTTTCCATATCAATGGCGCTTAATATTGTTTATCTAAAGGTTCAATCCGTTCACCACCCTAAACCTGTTATTACTACACCCAAGGACCAATCCATCCATTAAGGGTTAAGCTATTATCATAGATAACCTAGAAAGATTATTTTTATATAAAGCACACTCAAGGAGTATTTTACAATCAAAAAGCAACATTTGCCCTACAATAAAACACTTCACTCCTCGTTCCTCTAATATTATGCAATATTGATGACTCTAGTCACATGCAGTCTTCTTTCATATCAGAATTTACTCTCCCTTTTTCTTAAAGACAATCTATGGCTCTTGGCCATTTTTTTTTTTACCTTGGCCTTTGTGTGTATCACATTAGTCCATAATTTTGAAATATTTCCATCTAAAGTGGAATTACAGAAGAGAATTTATTAAATGATTTCAAATTTGGTGAAATTACAGAACATGCTTTCTCAGCAAACATAATTGCTCGGCATGCCAGAGTTAAGTATAAAGCTAACAGCTCTATAAAGCATGTTTTGACATAAGAAAAACCTATTTTTGGTGGTTGCTGCCGAGTCCTCAAGGAGTACCCTTTCCATGGTCTATCCAGAGTTCCATGGTGACCAGACTAATGTCAAAGAATTCTCTTTACTGGTCTTATGGCTGATAATGTGTTGTAATGATAAACATTATAACACATGAAAGAGTATAAATGGAATCAGGATAAGAGGGCACTTTCTATTATCCTCAGCAAGCACTAATGCCCAGTTTTCCTACTACGTAAAATTCGCAAGAAGAAGAAGTGGTTGTGCACATAAGCACCGTCACATTGTTTGCATACAACCAAAATCCGACAAAGATGCCATTCCTTTCTGTTGGTCAATGTAGGATGATGCCATACCCAAAACCCGTGTCTTTTCATCAAGGAAGTGGGAGGGTTTTGAGGACTCAGCAGTTACTACCAAAAATTGGTTTTTCCTATGCCAAAACCTGTTTTTTGATAGTGTAGATGCTGTCTCATCCTCACAGAACTTTACAAAGAAATTGACAGGTGACAAAAAGCTCTTGGATTCTGATCATAACAACCCAAAAACATTTTTGGTCCAAGGTCAGGTCAAGCCACTAGTTTCAAGGCCCCATTCTTTATTCCAAATACATTTGGGTAGGAAGCAAAGAACAAGAAACCAAGTGAAAGCTTACGTTTTTTAGGGTCAAGTTCTATGGTGACTTACCTAAGCATGCTAGATATTGTCAAACCCTCCCCAACGATAATTAGCTTACTCGCCAGTTGGGAAGACCTGTGGTTTGATGCTGTAGTGCCTATGGGTCCAGAATATCCATGTCACCAATCGATTCACAGTGTAGTCAAATTAGTTCGAGCTTGTGGCAAGTGTTGCTAGTGTAGGAAAAAAAACGGACCTTTCGGGATGTCTGCCATGACCTCTAAGTTAACCTTAAGTGCATGAACTGGTCATAATGTTATGTCTGCTAATTCTAGTTACTTCAAATAGGAGATTTCCTTCTTAAAGGAGTCCTATTCTTGGGCAGGAATGACAGACCAGAGGACAATAAAAATTGATTGTCAGCTCTTTGCTTGATGTATTGTCCCCATCTACGTGAGCCCAGTTTGGTAATACATACTAGCCCCTGATGCTGATGCAATCAAGAATACTATTACATACTGTAGCTTGTGAGTTGTGGTTGTCCCCATGGTTTGTATCAGGTCCACTGAATTGCAGGGCTGATTGAAATCTAAGCACCTTATTCAGGGACCAAGTAACTGGAACCCTTCTAGAGTAGTGCAAAGGACCGCAGAAGGGAAGTGACAACTCCTATACAAGAGTCAAATCATGAAATCATAAATCAAAGATCCTGTTAATGTTGCCTTGTATTCTAAGATTGCTGTAACTGCAAGGCGTTGGTCTTCAAAAGGGATAAGAAATTTTAAAATTTGTTTCCCTAGAATTTTTACTGGGCTCTCGGTGTGGATATAATGTAACTATCTTTTGTACATACTGGTATTGCCAGATATATGAAGTCTGTAATTTTTGCACTAGGTACCTAGCAATTTTGGGCAGGTAATTTTCACAGTATAGATAATAATACTAAATCCACTATGAAGGTATTTGCTTAGAAAGGAGGATCCCTAAAACTACTTTCCCTCCTACTAACTGGGATAAAACAATGGGCAGTTTTGGAATTTATCTCTTCTCCCATTATTAAATTAATAGGAACCAATGCCTGTTTGGCCAGTTTGGGGCTATAAGTAAGCTGTTCCTTGGTAGGTTGGGAGTTTGCTCAACACCCTTGAATTCTGGAACTATAAAAGAAAGGGTATATCGTCCTCCATTTGTTCCAGTCTTGTAGGAAGGCATCTCTTGCTGTTGCTTGCCTGGCAGTTTGTGATTCTCATATGTGGCAAGCAGGTCCACTTCCATTTGTGGAAGCATCTTGGCTACTTTCTGAAAGAGTGGTTGTCCAGTTCCACTCTGCTGAGGCTGTCATTTTCCTTGATAGGGAATCAAGGAAGTCTACTATTACATTGCAGACAAGTACCACGTCCGTTCTTGACCCATCAAAGGATGGCTAGCATTACCATATTGAGAGGAGGTGAGTATCATCCCAACCTCTTAGGGTATAACATTGCAGTCATGCTGTCTAGAAACAACTAAATGTCTCTCTTCTGGAAGTTTGAGTTTTTTGAGAGAGAAAAAGACAGCCATCAACTCAAGGAAATTGATACGACAATTCCTCCGAGTAGCTGAACACCTCCCTGCCGCCTGATGCTCCTCCCAACCTGTCAACAAGGTGCATCTGTGTGTATTATCATTCATACAGACTGAGGAGTCAGGGTGACCTGTATCGCCAGAGATTCCTTCCATTTCTTCCAAGATCAGGGCCAAAGTATCTCCCCAATTTTTCAATCTTTTGGTGATGTCGGTCTCACATCTGTTGCAGGCAACAGCTAGAATTCGTTCACATTCATTTGTTGTAATCCAAGTATTGGATCTATTATTGCTGCAAATTGCAACAAGCCTGTCTTATATCTTATTTGCCTTTTGGAAGCTCTGGGCAGTGCAAGGCACATTTAGAGGTCTTGCCTCATTCGGTTTTGAGTATGATGGGAAGAAAGGAGAGACATCGAGTCGTGAAAAGTATCCCAACATAGTCCCAGCTACTGAAAGTGTCTGCTGGGTGTGAGGTGGGATTTTGCCAATTTATCAAAACCTTTTGACTGTAGTCAGCTGACCACTGCTCTTAGGTTTTTCAAGTACAGTTGTCTAGGTGGGCTATTATAGTTGTATTTCTGATCTCTCAAAGAACTACCGTTACTAACTTTGTCAAATCTTAGGGCAATGTTTAGCCCACAGGGCATAGCTTTGAAGCTGTATATATCTTTCCCTATCCGGAGCCTTAGGAAGGGACGGAAGGGAATGACGACAGGGATGTGCCAGTATGCATCTTTCAAATCTAAGTCCCTTTTAGAACAATTGAATGCACTCGACCAACAGTATTTACTTGGAAAATATGGCAAACAGTGTGCTTGTTCAATGTTGTTAGGTCTAGGATTACTCTTTGTTTGGAGGAATCCTTTTTCGGGACACATAGAGAGACATGCTTGATGAAAAATATCCACATGTTCCACAATGGTTCCTATTAACAGGGACTTTCTGTATGCAACATTCCAAAGAGGGGTCTTGTTTTTGGAAGAACTCATTTACAAGAGGGGGAGGGGTGAGACAGTTTCCACCCCAGCCCATTTAAAATTAGTGCTGTGTCCCCATAAGGAAGACTTCAATTGCCTCTGATATCATTGAAGTTGACCCCAATCACACCATTCCCATTGGTATTCACCTCTTCCTCTACCTCTGCCCTTGATAGGCATTCCATTTGTTGTTTTTCTACTTCCTATAAGAGGGCCTTTGGACCTTGTGAAAAAATGTTCTTTCTGTTGTTGTTGTCCTTTTGTGAAGCATTACCCTATTTGAAAACCTACCTGTTCTTTGAGGAAAAAACCTTTTGGGGTGACTGAAGGCTTACCTTTTTAAGCAAGCCTTTTTGGGTTGGGTAAGGGGATGTTTTGGACTTTTGTTTCCTAAATTCCCATTTTTCCCAAAAGACAGTACTCTCATACAATTCTGTTGGTGGGCTTGCTCGCTAGGTTTTTAACCACAACAGACTCCTCAACAGGTCGTTACATAAAGGGTTATGATGTAATAGTAAAGTTACATTGGGAAGTGACTAGTTGGATCCCTCCATTTGCACTTTAATCCACCACTCTAGCAAGTCATAGGATGCTTGCCACAGGGTTCTTTTAACCACAACAGCAGCAACTGTTCTGAAACATTTTGGAAGACTTTTGATGGCAACTTCCAGCAATGTATAGTTACAATACTAAAGAGGTGGATCCAAGTACGAAATTCTGCCGAGGCTGTCGTCGCTGAGATTCTTCTCACAAGGGTCCTAAATTGTTCTGTAGCTATAAATAAAGGAGGCTTTTCCATTCAGAAGGGAGCTGTAGTGTTGCCCATTATTTGATAGTTTTTTCCGAAACTGGGATGATCGAGACAAATGGTTTTAATTCTGTCATTATCTCTAGTCTTTTAATCACTGCAAAATTCTGAAAATCTGTCTTTACAAGATTAATCATTTTAAAAATAAAGGGACAGACAGCTGGAACTCTTTGATAAGCAAATTTGGTCCCAATAAAGGGTGTCTTCTATTGCTTTAATGTTATAGACACAGGTAAGAAAACCATTTCTGTTTCATTAATTAGATATTTACTATTGGGACAGAAAATGTGCACTGATGTGTCTAACCAAGGATCTTAACCCTTTAACGCCAATTGGACGTATTAAATGCCAATATAAATTGTCTGTTGGGTGCTGATTGGATGTATGGTACGTCGATATAAAAAAGTTTTTTTTTAAATTCACAGAAAAATAGTTATAGGCCTACTAGGCGAAAACTTTTGAATCACGCGCCTTGGGGGATGCTGGGAGCTCACGGATCGAGGCGTTGTTTTGTTTACAATCGTTATCCAGGTGCGCAAGCGCGAATTTCTTCTCGCACTAAAAAGTATCAGCGACACATTTCAGAAATTATTTTGTCAATTTGACATAATTTTTGCACCATTTTATATTAGCCGTTACATGGAGTATTATATATGAAAATGTGCTAAATTTCATGTAGAATACAACAAAAAACAACCAATGGTTGTAGCTTTTATCAGTTTTGAAATATTTTCATAAGTGCCAAAATTTCAACCTACGGTCAACTTTGACTCTACCAAAATGGTCAAAAAACGCAATTGTCAGCTAAAACTCTTATTTTCTAGTAATATTCAATCATTTACCTTCATTTTGCAACAAATTGGAAGTCTCTAGCACAATATTTTGATTTATGGTCAATTTATGAAAAAAACTTTTTCCTTACGTCCACGCAGTAACTCTTCCGAAAAAATCATAAAATTTTTCGTCCAATTGTCGTAATGTTTGCACCATTTTAAATTAGCCGTTACATAAAGTTTTATATATGGAAATGTGTGCAATTTCATGTAGAATACAACTAAAACCAACCCATGGTTGTAGCTTTTATCAGTTTTGAAATATTTTCATATAAATTGGAAGTCTCTAGCACAATATTTCGATTTATGGTCAATTTATGAAAAAAAAAAAATTCCTTTCGTCCGTGCAGTAACTCTTCCGAAAAAAATCATAAATTTTTTTGTCAGATTGTCGTAATGTTTGCACCATTAGCCGTTACATAAAGTTTTATATATGAAAATGCGTGCAATTTCATGTAGAATACAACAAAAAACAATTCATGGTTGTAGTTTTTATCAGTTTTGAAATATTTTCATATAAATAACGATAAGTGCCAAAATTTCAACCTCCGGTCAACTTTGACTCTACCAAAATGGTCGAAAAAAGCAATTGTAAGCTAAAACTCTTATATTCTAGTAATATTCAATCATTTACCTTTATTTTGCAACAAATTGGAAGTCTCTAGCACAATATTTCGATTTATGGTGAATTTATGAAAAAACTTTTTCCTTACATTCGCGCAGTAACTCTTCCGAAAAAATCATAAATTTTTTCGTCCGATTTTCGTAATGTTTGTACCATTTTAAATTAGCCGTTACATAAAATTTTATATATGGAAATGTGAGCAATTTCATGTAGAATACAACAATAAAGCACCCATGGTTGTAGCTTTTATCAGTTTTGAAATACTTTCATATAAATGACGATAAGTGCCAAAATTTCAACTTTCGGTCAACTTTGACTTGACCGAAATGGTTAAAAAACGCAATTGTAAGTTAAAAATGATATTGTTATGATACAATAAAGTTTGTTCATACTTACCTGGCAGATATATATAGCTGTATTTTCTGAAGTCCGACAGAATTTTAAAAACTTCCGACACACGCTAGTGGTCGGCCGAGGTGGTTAGTACCCATTCCCGCCGCTGGGAGGCGGGTATCAGGAACCATTTCCCATTTTCTATTCATAATTTTTATTTCCACTGTCCCCTGAGGGAGGTGGGTGGGTACTTGATTATATATATCTGCCAGGTAAGTATGAACAAACTTATTGTATCATAACAATATCATTTGTTCATGAACTTACCTGTCAGATATATATATAGCTGAATCCCACCTTTGGAGGTGGGAAGGGACAGAATAGAAGGATTTAGGAAACAAATGCATGCAGATGATTTACATCTTGGTTCCACCTGTTAGCATAGCTGGCTTCGTGGTTACTGCCACGTAAGTCTGCTTGTGCTACTAGAGTTGCCAGCGAGGTAGAGACCTATATAGCTGGTGCACTCCAGATGATCTGTCAACAGGGGCGAGACCACGACGTGACTAGACCATATTGACCATACCATGAGGGCTAAGAAGTAAAATAAAATATATATATATATATCACCACCTGACCAACCTAGCCAAAGTTAAGGTGTTTTTAACTAAGGCTTAAGAAGTTAAGAAGTCGCCGTTGTCGGCGACTCACTAAATTAAGAGCTCTTCCTAACCATTTTCTACAGGATAGGATGAGTGGTACTTCTTGCCCCCAAGATTGTGTCTGCAGACACGTATTGGCCCTAGCGAGCAGCAGATCTCATATGCCATCTTCACATCTCGCAGGGAGTGTGAAGTGAACACAGAGTTTCTTCGCTAAAACATGGTACTCAGGATGTTACTGAGTGCCATGCTCTATTGAAAATGCTTCCGAGGCCGCGCCCTCACCTCGTGAGCATTTAGATAAAAAGATTTCAAATCTTTGTGCAAACACAATGAAGGAGCATTTTTTGAAAGAACTCCTTAACACTAAAGCCAGGGTGTTCTTCGATATGGGCAAGTCTGGTCTTTTTTCGGAACACTGCAGATTGCCCGAATGACTTCGACTTTCTTGAGTTTTATGTAGATAAAACTTGAGAGACCCGACAGGGCACAGGACTCTCTCTGGCTCCTGCCCACTAACTTGTGCCATCCTTGCTTCCAAGCTCCTGGCCCAAGGACAAAACGGGTTTCCATTCTTAGGCCACAACGGAAGGCTTAGAGAGCACACCGCCTTGTCTTCTCTAAAGCCAAAACTTGTGACGATGGCTTAAAATTTCACTAACCCTCTTTGTCGTATCTAGGGTGGTTAGAAGAAGGCCTTCCTGATCACATGCAAAAAGTTAACAGGTAGGAGAGGTTCGAATGCTTTAACATCAAGAACTTCAGACTACGTCTAAGTTCCATATTGAAAGCTTCGATCTGGACATGCACAGTCAGTCCTCCGTCTGTACTAAAGTCAGGTGACCGACCAGTTGACCAGTCAGACGAATCAAGGACAGCAGGGCTGTACCCTGAAGACCATAAGGCACTATTCTTCGCTGAAGAATGAGTGGTCTGGACTGCCTGGGCGATTCAATCTAAGCAAACCTTGGGGGTGTATCAACACAACCCAACGTCGTCAGCGAATCAACTGACTCGAGCTTCTGGTGCCAGCAGGAGGAAAGACGAGAAACAAAAAGGGCGATTCAGTCGCCCGAAGGAAGAATGCCTGACAGTCCAACCTGGTCTCATGTTACACGATCATCGGGGGTGTATAAACGCAACTGACTTCGTCAACAAGAAACTCAGGGCTACTATATGTCGCCTGATCTCGCACGAGTGTCTGACTCGAGAAAACAGGTGAGACAAAAAGTAGATGGTGAGCGAGTTTCGAGATCCCACAGAACTCAAAAATCGTGAAGGGCTTTGTTGTTTGACAGACGCAAATCTCTGAGCCCAAAGGCCGTCAACAACATATTTGCATATTCTTTAATAGTTGTGACTGCCAGCTTATACCATTCTTCAGACGGAAAAAGGAAAAGGAAGACGGTAATCTTATTCCTGGTCAACCTCTCGATAGTCTGAACGTAGTCAGACTCGAGCGGAGAGGTTATAGGTACCTTTCGAGTTAGAGTAGACCGACTCTCTCGAAAAGGTCCTTGGAACTGAACTAGGAAATATGTGACCTCTGTGAATCCAGGATTCTGAAGGCCAACATGGGGCGATCAGCGTCATTGTCGCTCCCTGTGACGTCATAAATATGTTATTGTTATGATACAATAAAGTTTGTTCATACTTACCTGGCAGATATATATATAGCTGTATTCTCCGAAGTCCGACAGAATTTCAAAACTCCCGGCACACGCAGTGGGCGGCCAGGTGGTTAGTACCCATTCCCGCCGCTGGGAGGCGGATATCAGGAATCATTCCCATTTTCTATTCAGATTTTTCATACCACTGTCCCCTGAGGGGAGGTGGGTGGGTACTTTAATTATTATATATCTGCCAGGTAAGTATGAACAAACTTTATTGTATCATAAACAATAACATTTTGTTCATGAAACTTACCTGTCAGATATATATATAGCTGAATCCCACCATTGGAGGTGGGAAGGGACAGAATAGAAGGATTTAGGAAACACCTCAAGTGCAGATGATTGACATCTTGATTCCTTACCTGTTAGCATAGCTGACTTCTTGATTACTGTCACCGAAGTCTGCTTTTGCTTTACTAGAGTTGCCACAAGGTAGTGACCTGTGTAGTTGGTGCGCTCTAGATGATCTGTCAACGGGGGCGTGACCACAATGTGACTAGACCATATTGACCATACTGTGAGGGCAACGAAGCTAAAACCACCACCTGACCTAACCTATCGAAGTTAGTCCCATAACTTCTAGGCTAACGAAAGGGAAGCGCCTCAAGCGACCAACCCTTCAAAGTTAAAAGCACACTCCTATCCCTTTTTCTATAGGAGGAAGATTCGTGCTGCTTCCTGCCTCCAATAATATTTCTACGGATATGTATGGTTCCTAGCGACTCGCAGATCTCATATGTCGTCTTCACATCCCGTCGGGAGTGTGAAGCGAACACAGAGTTGCTTCGCTCAAACGTGGCACTCAGGATATTACTGAGTGTCATGCTCTGTTGAAATGCTTTCCGAGCCGCGCCCTCACCTCGTGAGCACTTACTTTAAAAGTTTTCAAATCTTTGTTCAAACATGACGAATGAGCCTCTTAGAAAGACTCCTTAAAAATAACGCCAGGGCGTTCTTCGACATGGGCAAGTCTGGTCTTTTTTACGGAACACCGCAGATTGTCCGAATGACCTGACTTTCTTTAGTTTTATCAAGATAAAACTTGAGAGCCCCGACAGGGCACAGGACTCTCTGTGGCTCTTGCCCAATAATTTGTGCCATCCCCTTGATCTCCAGGCCTCTGGCCAAGGGTTAGACGGGTTTTCGTTCTTAGCAAGAACGGAAGGCTTAGAGGACACCGAATTATGTCCTCTAAAGCCAAAACCTCTGATGATGGCTAAAACCTCACTAACCCCTCATTGCCGTAGCTAGAGTGGTTAGAAAAATTAGCCTTCTGGTCACGTGTATTAAGTTTACAGAAAGGAGAGGTTCGAAATGCTTTGACATCAAGAACTTCAGACTACGTCTAAGTTCCATCAAGATTTCCGCAGACCTCAAAGATCGTGAAGGGCTTTGTTGTTTGACAGATCCGAATCTCTGAGCCTAGAGGCCGTCAACAACATATTTCCGTTATTCTACAATCGTGGGACTGTTAGCTTATCCCATACTTCAGACGGAATGGGAAGGCGGTAAAGTCATTCACAGAGGTCAGAGGTAGAGGAACAGTCATTCTTCCTGCCCTATGTCCAGAAACGGCCCACTCTGATTGGTACAAACTGCAAAATATGCAGCACTGCTTTGCTTTGGCCAATGAGACTTGCAATTAATCTTGAAGATCCTCTCGCTTCTTGACAGTCTGAACGCATTCAGACTAAGAGCGGAGAGATTTTAGGTACCTCTCGAAGTGAGGCTGTTAGAGTAGACCGATTCTCTCGTGGGAAGGTCCTTGGGAAAGTGCTCTCTGAAGGACGTGACCTCTGTGAATCCAGCCTCTCGAAGGCCAACATGGGGCGATCAGCGTCTTTTCTCACTCCCTCTGACGCCAGCGATTATCTTATTACATTTCCTAAGCTTTTGAATAGGGAAAAGGGCTAACCAACTATCCCCATTCCATACTATAGGATGGCGTCTATTGCTACCGCTCTCGGATCGAGAATAAGGGCGCAACGTAGAGGAAGCTTCTTCGTCTTCAATATTGCAAAATCTACGAAAGGACGTCCCCAAAGTCTCCACAACTCTCGACATACTTCTAAGCGAGGATTACTCAAAAGTCAAACGTCAGTAGTTTGCTGCCGTCGATCGAGATCCGCACGGACGTGCAATCGTGTAACGAACCTCTTAAGGATCGTTACGTTCCGTGCCTATGCCGATAACCATCTCTCTTTTCTTGGATATGAGAGAGCTGCGGAATTATCTGAGATGATTTGGACCACTCGACCAAAACCTCACTCTTCGAGGAACTGGAGAGCCAACCAAATTGCTTCCCAATTCTTTTAGATTATGTGCCAGGACCTCTGTCCGATGCCTGGCTCCCCTTCATTCATCACCTGAGGTGATCCTTAACCCATTGAGAGACGTTTAGAATTATCTCTAGATCTTTGATGTTATTTCAGTTCTCCTGTAGGAAAAACTGTAGAGGTCTGAATTGCAGTCTATTCAGGGAAACAAGCTTCTCCAGCGAGGAAATGGTCCCCAGCAGACTCATCCATTCCCTCACTAAGCATGCTTCCTTCCCTAATAGGCTGCGCTTTGCATAAGCAGGGAGAGGCATTATTATAGTGCTATGCTGCGGTAGACTCGTACAGAATTCTGTTACAGTGCGGTAAGCAGCGCCGAACATGTCTAAGAGATAATCTCTGTTGAAAATTTCTTAGCAAAGGAAGTCGTTTATTCATGATTACCCAGAAATCCCTCAACCCGAGGCGAAAGTCAGATTGTAGGGCAGAGATACGGTTCGTAAATCAATCCCGCGGGAGAGAGAGACGTAACCGACTGAGCAGTACAACGAGCTACCTAACACCTGAGTTGGTGACAGTGTGAGACACTGTGACAGTTACAGGCAGCAGCTTATGTTCACCTTCTTCGCAGTCTTATGCCGAGTTGCAGCTATTCTATTCATCTAAGGAATAGATTTTCCATTATTTGAACAGAAAACTCTCAAGTTGGCATATCTAAGCGAAACAGAATTCGCTAATACAGAAGCTGATTTTGTGTTGTCGTAACATTACGCTTAATTAACCAAATGTTAAATCGGAAACTCCTGGAAAAGTTGCCGGAGTACCGATTAAATATACTGCGTCATCCACAATGACAGCAACCTCTCGTTTCGCACTATTCTGCCTGAGTTACCAGCTACTCTCTTCTCACGAAGGAATAGGTTCGTTACTATTATCGATCATAAGAAAATTCTCAAGCAGGCATATTTAAGCGAAACATAATTCGCTACATGCAGAAGCTGAGTTGGTGTTGTTGTAACAATACCTTCAAGCATTGTCCTTACACGAAACTCCTGGAAGTTTTGCAGGAAGGACCGATTAAATACACTTAAAATAACAGTCCTTTTCGGTTGCCATCTGTAGAGGTAACCAACCACGATATGCGTTATATGACTTGAACTTTACATTAGTAATATGACGCGAAGATAAAAATACCTAAGTATTGCAGTCACTGAACATCTAATTCTCTACTACATTCATTTCCTCGACGAGGAAGAGAGAGAGAATGGAAATCGACTGTCTTCATTCTCTTGCCAAGAAAAGGAATAATATTATTCAAATGGAAATCCTCAAGTGAGAACCGAAGATCGAAAAGGAAAGTTCAAGCTTCTTATGATATTTGACATAAGACTTCATGGACGTAGTCTATAAGTCTTTTTCCTCGGATGAGCCTCTGACTAATGAATGAGAGCTCTTTCGAAATTTTGTTACTTATCCGCTTATGCGATAAAATGTTATTAAGAACTTTGTCAATGAGAACTAACCCAATTGCATGACGGAAAGTAATCCAGGAATTCGAGCATATAGCCTTCCCGATTCCCGCAGAAATCGAGGAAGGGGCAGGATTCCTGATTAGAGACTGGGCTTACGACAGGAATGACCTTAATGTTCCCCTTCGCCAGCGCAATCCCGAAAGCAGACGAGGCGTTGTATGACACCGAAATCTGCTTACAGTTTTCCTGGAATTCATCAGTGATGGATTCTCTTTTGAACGCTCCCTTCGTAGAGATTAGACTCTGACGAGACCAAACTCCTTCCTCTACTTCGACGACGCTCTCTTGAAGAGCGTTCTTGCAGGAATCCTGCCGAACGTCTTGATGCGTAGGACGCTATCGTTCTGAAGAACGTCCTGGCAAGTGCTCTACCGAGCGTCATGGACGTAGATGCCGAGGATGTCCTTCAGCGTCCTCGCTAAAAGCGTCCTGGCGAGCGTCGATACGTCCTGGCGAGCGTCCTCGCTAGCGCCCTTGGCGAGCGTCCAGATGTGTAAGACATCGAGCTGCTTCCAAAAAGCTTATCAAGTATGACGTCGAGCGTCTTCTGAAAGGCCACCCGAAAAGCGTCCTGGAGAGCCGCACATGCTCCTGAAGTGTGAGAGCACTATAGGAAGACGTAAGGCTATCGTCTCCAAGACGGCCTTAAAAGACTTTCGTTACTTCTAACAAAGACGGTGGCCGCCTGTGCAACATTTTGCGTCTTAGTAATGCAAATGACATATCCAGACAGACGCGCTCAAAAAGGAACGCCGAGTGTTTCCGAAAGGCATCGTCGCGAGGTGCTTGCCGAACGTCCTGATTGCATTCTTTGAGCGTCTTGAAGAGCGTCCGGAATAGAAGAGCGACGAACATCAAGGAAGCGTCATAGTGAATGACGTGCGTCAACACGAGTAACTTGAGAGGCTTCCTGGCGAGGGGAGAGCCGCTCATGAAACGCGAGCGTCCTAAGCATAAGTACGGTGATCGTCATCAGGACGAGTCTTCAGGACGTTCGCCATCTTGACAAAAAACGACGGCCGGCTGTGCGACATCTTGCGTCTTTGTCACGGTCATCGACACTGCAGAAGGGCATTTAAAAGGACGCCTGTGTGTTCTTGGGTATGAGGAATTCTTTGCCCTTCTCCTGTCGAAAACTAGGATAGTCTGTCCATTGTCATCTCTGTCCGCTGACAGAGCGTCCCCTTAGGGACGAGTAAGATGCGTCTTGGCGAGCTTTTGAACTATGCAAATCAGCTTGCCGGACGTCAATCTTATGAGCTTGAACAATATCCCGTTTCGTAGTAAAGCGAACGTCACATAACGTATACATAACGCCATGAGGGGAGGAGGAAACCTTAGCCGATGACAAATAAGACCTCCTTGGAGCGTCCACCAAATTGGCGAAATCTCCTTGAGAAGAAGAACGGTGCTTTCAATCCTGCTTCTTCTCCTGTTTCGTACCAGATCCCAGCTCTCCCTTTCAGTCTAGATGGAGGAAGTGAAACGAAGTCTTCCTCTCGATAGAGCGTTGAATGTCTCGAAAGGCGTCCTTGTGAGGGTCCTGCCTTAAGGACATTTTTTAATCTCTTTGACCCAAGACGAACAGCCGCCTGTGCGACATTTTGCGTCTTTGTCACGCTTATCGATATTAAGTCAAGCGAAGGGACGCCAGATCGATGTGGGTTCCCCCGTAACCCTCCTTCGGCTTTCGACATGCCCTCTCCCTAGTCCTGGGAGTCCGACAGAGGTCCAGGCCTAGAGGCGTTATGGGGCGGATCTGACGTTCCCTCCTGACGAGAGAGAGGACGTGAAGCGTCCTCTCTCTAAAGCTTCTTAGAGGCGCAAGTCCTTCCCGAGAGCTCCAACCTTGCGGGGAGGACGCCTCGGAGGACGAGAAGCAATCTTTCATGATTCGTGCACGTGCACGATCTTTGGCAGCCTTATCCTGCCGAAGGGACGCCAGATCGGTGGGGGGGTTTCCCGAACCCTCCTCGGTTTTCAACTTGCCCCTCCCTGGTCCTGGGAGTCCGACAGAGGTTTAGACCTAGAGGCGTTATAGGACCGATCTGACGCCCCTCCACAACACTAGGGGCAAAAATCAACATCACTACACTCACAACACTGATTGGAGAGCGAGCACTTTTCAAGCTTACTTGATGTAATCCACAATAATAGAAAGGGCATTACTTCTCACAGAACTTCCTCTAGGCCGTAAGCCATACCACAGGGTTAGGCAAAATAAAGTTACTGGAGGTTAGTAGGTTCATTATCCTAACTTCTGTTACTGTGGAGGAAGACCTCCTGATTCTATCACGCTCTAATTTGCGTACATACGAATCATACGTCTCTTTCGGAATCAGTCAACATTACACTAATTACATTGATCTCTCAACAAAGAAAACATGTATACTAAACGAGTGTCTACCGAAGGTTTCGGTAGCCTCCCCTTACCCGTTGCAGACAACAAAATCTGAAACTAGGCTACTAGATTCAGACATCATATGCAATGAAAAAATTTTAATTAATTTATGATAGCGTATGCCTAGCCACAAATCCAAGTCAATCATTCAAAAAAATAAGTAGGATACTTAAGCGGCTAATGAAGTTCAAAATCCTAGGCGGAGTAGTGGAAACAGGTGTTTTCACTACCGCGACAGAGAAAAAATCTGAATAGAAAATGGGAATGATTCCTGATATCCGCCTCCCAGCGGCGGGAATGGTACTAACCAACCCCCTGGCCGCACACACTGCGTGTGCCGGGAGTTTTGAAATTCTGTCGGACGTCGGAGAATACAGCTCTATATATATCTGACAGGTAAGTTTCATGAACACCTCTTATTACATTTCCTAAGCGATTGAAAAAGGGGAAAAAAGAGACTAAACATCCATCCCGTTCAATATCATAGGATGGCGTTTAATGGTACTGATCCGGATCGAGAATAAGGGAGCGAGAAGAAGCCGCCTCTTCGTCCTCAACATATCGAAGAGAAGAATGAAAGGGCGTCCCTAAAGTCTATACAACTCTCAACTTACTTCTAAAGAAAGATTCCACTCGGAAGTGAATAGTTGCTGCCGTCCGATCGAGACGATTCGTACGGACTTTTGCAATCCTGTAACGAACCTGTAGAGGATCGTTACATTTTACGCCTGTTGTTATAATAGGCTCTTTCTCGTAAACTCGAACAAGGACCGAGAGAAGATACTTCTTAAGATATGAGAGAGCTGTGGAATATCAGAGTTGATCTGGACCACTGGTTCCCAAAAACTCGTTTCGAGGACTGGAGGGACTACCGAATCGCTTTTACTTCTTTCAGATTAAGATCAGGACATCTGAAACCCTATCCAGATGTCTGGCACCTTCTTTCTATCACCTCAGGTGATAGACGCACTGAGAGATGTTCAGAATCATTGCTAGATTTTGAATGATATTTCAGTATCCGGTAGGAAAAAACTGTGGTCTGAATTGCAGTCTATTCGGGGAAACAAAAACTTCTTCAGGAAGGAAATGGTCCCCAGCAAGCTCATCCATTCCCTCCCCGAGTATGCTTACTTCCCTAAATAAGGCTGCGCGTTTGCCTAAGCAGGAGAGCAAATAAAAGTGCAATGTTGCGGTAGACTCTGTAGTTCCATACCGTGCGGTAACGAGCACCGAAAGGATTAAGAGATAACTCTGTTGAACATAGTAAAGGCAAAACGAATGCAAACGTTTATTCATTCACGTAAGAAATCCCCTCAATCTTAGGCTAAAGTCCGTGATTGTAGGACAGAGATACAGTTAGTCAGTCAATCCCGCACAGGAGAGACGTAACCGTCAGCACAGAGATACGGTTAGTCAGTCATCCCGCAGGAGAGAGAGACGTAACCTACCGCGCATGACAGCGCACGATATGTCACTGAATACTGGCTCGGTTGGGACTGGAGGACAGACAGCGTGACAGCAGCAGCAAGCAGCTTACGAACGTCGTCTCTTAACTTTTATGTCTGGGTTGCCAGCTACCCTATTCTACGAAGAAATAGGTCCGTTATTTTTTGAGCAGAAAGACTCTCAAGCTGGTATATTTAAGCGAAACAGAAAAACGCAAATATATAGATGCGTTTGTGTCGTCAGAACACTACCATACAACGGTAAAAGATAAATCGG
Organism: Macrobrachium nipponense; assembly: GCF_015104395.2. NCBI lineage: Eukaryota > Metazoa > Arthropoda > Malacostraca > Decapoda > Palaemonidae > Macrobrachium > Macrobrachium nipponense. The sequence continues at coordinate 38,319,846 of NC_087201.1, read as the reverse complement.
AAACTCCTGTTAGGCTGCAGGGAGTAACGATTAAATGTCCTTAAAATAGACAACAGACCTCTCGGTTGCCCATCCGAAGAGGTAACTACAGCAAGCGTATATGACTTGAACCAACCAGAGTAAAATAACGCAAGGCAAAAATGAAATTATATCACAATAAAGTTTGTTCCTACTTACCTGGCAGACATATATATAGCTGAATTCGGAAATACAGCTACATACATATCTGACAGGCAAGTTTCATGAACAAAACTTAAGAGAATCGAAGCAGTCGAAGCAGTCAGCTCAAGCTTCTTATGATTGGACATAAGCGTTCATTGACGTAGTCTACAAGTCTATTTCTTGTACGAGTCTGCGAATGACGAATGAGCTCTTCCGAATCTTGTCGATAAGAGCTTATTCGCTTACGCAATATCAAGTTAATGAGATGTTTGTCATGAGAACTAACCCATTTACGGGACAAAGAGATATTTTGTCAAAGAGGGGATACCCACTTACTTGACAAAACGAAAGTATATTGTCAAGGGGTGGGGGAAAGTCACTGATTGACAAAACGTAATCCAGGGAGTCGAGCATTTATTTTTCCGATTTCCCGTCTCAAACGAGGAAGGGCAAGAATCCTGTTAAGAGACTGGCTTACGGCAAGTAGGACGACGATGTTCAATTCGGCAGCGTAGTCCGACTAGAAACTAACAAAATCTATCATCTGAAAAACCTTTCAGATGGGCTAAAAGCTTGGAAAATTATCCTGGGAAGAGGAAGAAACTCTCCAACCAGCTTCCTCTCCCGTATCACAACTAATGCTGCTAAAGCTTAAAATTATTGGCAGTATGGCAAAGGAAGTCCTGTCTTGCGCTTTCCTGAAGAGCGTCCTTTTGATGAGTTGCCTTTGCAAGAATCCTACTGAACGTTGCCGAGAGTCCTGACGTGCAGGACATCGAGCCTTACATAACCCGTAACTGCCTTAGCGCAAGTCTTGACTGCGGTAGTGGCAACTTAAATTTATTGGCAGAATGGCAAAAGGTTGCGGTAGAGCAAACGAGATCTTCCTTAACTCCATCCACCTATGCGAAAAGCAATATTAATTGACAGAGACCTCTTGAATTCACGAAACCCGATGTCTTGCTGGGTTTCGAAGAAGAAGTTGTCTGTTCACTTTAAGCTTCCTCCGAAGCACTGCCTACTTCACATTCTTTGCAGGTGAGGTAGAAGGTATCACCGAAGGTAGAGGTAAAAATTCTTTAGGCCCAAATCTGAAACAAGAGCTTGAAGAGTTCAACAGAACGTTCAGCCAGGCGACACACCTGGCGTGCGCTGGTGCACGCTCGGCGTCACTGGAGCGCGCTCGGCGTCCACTGGAGCGCGCTCGGCGTCCACTGGAGCACGCTCGGCGTCCACTGGCGCGCACGGAGCGCGCTTGCGTGCACTCGCGCGCGCGCTGCGTGCACTGCGCGCGCCTGGAGTCCATCCGAGCGTCCCAGGCGTCCGCTCTCAAAAGCTTCCTGCTACTATGACTTCTTTTACGTATTTCTCGGTGAAAGAACGGACACGAGTTCAGGCGACGTTCGCCTTCTTACTTCTCACTGAAACGCATAACAGAGAGAGAGAGGACGTGAAGCGTCCTCTTCTATAAAGCTTCTATTTAGAGGGCGCGAGTCCTTCCGAAAGCTCCAACCCCTGCACGGAGAGGACGCTTCGGAGGACGAGAAGCAAACTTTCAGGATTCGTGCACGCGCACGAGCACTTTGGCAGTCTGGGATTTTCATCAGTAACTGCCGAAGGCACGCCAGATCGGTGGGGGGTTCCTTGTACCCTCCTTCGGCTTTCGACATGCTCCCTCCCCAGGTCCTGGGAGTCAAGCAGAGGTCCAGGCCTATAGAGGCGAAACGAGGCCGATCTGACGCACCCTCCACTACACAAAAGGGGTATCACTGCACTTCTGCACTTCACTTTTACTCTCTAAAGCAAGCACTTTTCGATTCTAAGTTACGAATCGAAAGAGTATAAGAGAAAAGGGCAATTCTCTACAGACACTGCTTAGGGCCCGAAGGCAATACTGCAGGGTTAGGAGTAACAATTACAGAAGTAGCACTTCACAGCAATGAAGAAGAGCGAGCACCTCTCGTAGACATATTCATAGCCCGTAGGCCATACTACAGGGTTAGGCAAAATAAAGTCTACAGAAGGTTAGCAGGTTCACTACCTGACTTTTGTTACTGATTAATTGCGTACATACGAATCATAACGTCTTCCTTACGGAATTAGACATGTTTACTGATTAATTGCGTACATACGAATCATACGTCTCCTTACGGAATAGACAAAGTCTCACACTCCTTACATGACAAATCTCAACAAAGAAGGAAGACCCATACCCCTCGTTACATACCAGTGCGGATCTACCGAAGCTTTCGTAGCCACACCCTATCTTTGCAGACAACCCCGTCTGAAACTAGCCTAACTAGATTCGAATATTTTAAGAAAAATGAATCAAATTCAAATCAATTTAAGATAACGTATGCCTAGCCACAAATCCAAGTAAATAATCAAAAGACAATTAGGATACTTAGGGCAATGAAGTCGTTTCCAAAATCCTAAGACGGAGGTACTGAAAAACGGTGTTTTCAGCACCGGCGACAGAAAAATTATGAATAGAAAATGGGAATGGTTCCTGATACGCCTCCCAGCGGCGGGAATGGGTACTAACCACCTGGCCGACCACTGCGTGTGTCGGAAGTTTTTAAAATTCTGTCGGACTTCAGAAAATACAGCTATATATATATCTGACAGGTAAGTTTCATGAACAAACTACGTATTACAATCTAGTAATATTCAATTATTTACCTTTATTTTGCAACAAATTGGAAGTCTCTAGCACAATATTTCGATTTATGGTGAATTCATGAAATAAACTTTTTCCTTACGTCCGCGCAGTAACTCTTCCGAAAAAATCATAAATTTTTCGTCCGATTGTCATAATGCTTGCACCATTTTAAATTAGCCGTTACATAAAGTTTTATATATGAAAATGTGTGCAATTTCATGTAGAATACAACTAAAAACAACCCATGGTTGTATCTTTAATCAGTTTTGAAATATTTTCATATAAATAACGATAAATAGAAAAAATTTGTCCTTTGGTCAACTTTAACTCGACCGAAATGTTTGAAAACTGCAATTGTAAGCTACAACACTTACAGTCTAGTAATATTCAATCAACTACCTTCATTTTGCAACAAACGGGAAGTCTCTAGCACAATATTTTGATTTATGGTGAATTTTTGAAGACAGCTTTTTTTTATGTCCACGCGTTACGAATTCATGCATCGTTTTGTGATAATATTTTCTCTGTGTTACCTTGATCGATTTACAATGTGTTATATACCAAAATGATCGCAATTTAGTTTACAATACAACAACAAAAATTTAACTCGGTAACTTTAACCGTTTTGCTCACAGCACGATTTGTATACAATTATATATGAAATTTTTTTTTTGCGCTGTCATATATCCCAATATTTATATATGATAATCATTTTTTTATTCATTTCTGATGGTTGCATACTAAACTTCAGGCAATGACAAAAAAAGGAGCCAAAAATGATCTCTTAATCTTGTAAACTAAGCGTGCTGTGATTTTTTAAAAAAAACATTTTTTCCGCTTCGGCGCTCACTCACGAACGCCGCCGGCATACAGGAGACGATTTTTAAAATACCGCTTCGGCGTTTAAGGGTTAACAAAGATCTGTATGAATTTACAGAGGAGGAGATACTGGCCATGTGTCCATTAAATGTATGGAAAGTACACAAAGTCCCAGGTACATCAATGATTATCTTTACTTTCCAGGATGCTGATGTACCTTCCCATATTATTATTGAAAATGAAATTATTAAAGTTCGACCATTCAAGCAAAGCCACTGCAATGTTTTAATTGTTTTAAATTTGGACACCCGTCAAAAGTTTGCAAAAATGAAAAAATGTGTGGTATTTGCTCCAAATCTTACCATGGAGAATGTGCACTTGAGGCCAGGTGTTTAAATTGCAACTCAAATCATAAATCCACTGACAGGAGCTACGGGCTGTTTAAGTTGGAAGAAGCTCCCCTTAACAAATCCAATTTAGAACATATAAGTGTGGGATATGCCAAAAGACTATTAAATAAATCAAATAGCTATGCAAAGGCATTAAAATCAAACCCACCTAGTACTGTCAATAGTTCTAGAAAAAGAAATTTACCATCTAATGATAACATGCTGCATGATGAGGTAAGCCTATTGCCTTCTGAGGCTTTGCCACAGTGTACTAACAGTGGGGCATTGCCCATCTCCATACAACCTTCGTTCCCCATTACAATAAGTATAGTACAAACCTGATTTGATGGAGGTTCCACTTAAAACCAACTTACCTGGTACACCTGTAGTGGGGAAGGTGCAAAAACCTAGAAGCCCACCACCTATTAAGCGAAAAAGAGAGAGACCTCCATCTCTCTCACCCCATTCCATAAGAAACATTAAAGCTATGACGTCAAATAAATTTGATGTTTTATCTGTTGATGTTTCTGATCAACTGGAAGATAACTTGAATAAATCAGAAATTCAAGTTGAGGTCCACCATCCGCCTCAACAAATAGATCAAAAGGACACAAAGAAAAAGACAAATATAAAACCCAATATATCAAGAGCATCTCTAAAGAAACCTACAGGAAATAATGTTAGATTAAAAATTGCCAATGGGAAGACCTCATCCAAGGTGTCTTCCAGTAGTAATCCATAGTATTCTCCTCCATTTTGCAATGGAATTGTCAGGGTTTAAGGGCCAAATATGAAGAACTTAAGCTCCTAATTCATGAGCATTCCCCATAATTGTATGTCTACAGGAGAGCAAGCTTGAATACTCCTTGTCCTCGAGATTATGTTAGCTATAGAACACCATATAATCAACAAGCAGAGAGCCATGGCGGAAGTCTCATGTACGTTCGTCGAGATGTTCCCCAAATATCTTTGCCTGTTTGTACACCTCTGCAGGCAGTGGTTGTACAGATTGATATAGGGAGAAAATATACAATATGCTCTATGTACCTACCTCTAAATGATACTATTTTGTATGATAATTTAGAAGTGGTGATTCAACAACTCCCCCAACCATTTCTTTTACTGTGAGATTTGAATGGTAGACATCCTTTATGGGGTGATGTTTTAGCAAACACAAGGGGCAATATTATATCATCAATTGTGGAAAATGAGGATGTCGGACTCCTTAATACAGGAGAGCCCACACACTTTCATGTCCAGACAGGTACCTTGTCGTGCATTAACCTATCAATCGCAAGCTCTAATTGCCTTCTCGATTTCAATTGGAGGACATTAGATGATTGGCATACTAGTGATCATGCACCAATCATCATTAACACCAACAATGGTCCACCTTTACAGAGATCGCCACGATGGAATCTTGACAAGGTGGACTGGGATAGATTTCGTGAGCTAAGCAAAATTGAAGGGAATGCAGAACAGTTTGAAAATATTGATGATGCCATAGACATGCTGAATGGAACCCTTCATACAGCCGGAGTCAATTCAATTCCGAAAACAACTGGGTTATTCAAACGATGACCAGTCCCCTGGTGGTCTTCAAAACTAACTACCCTGCACAGAGCCACAAGAAGGTCTTTAACTTGATTGCGCAGACACCGTACTGAGGAGAATTTAATTATATACAAGAAATGTAGCGCACAATTCCGTCGTGCCATGAAAGAAGCTAGGCACCAGTCTTGGGTGTCGTTTGTTTCCTCCATTAACAGTAGAACACCACCATTTTCTGTGTGAAGGAAAGTAAAAAAGACAGCAGGCAAATTCACCCCCAACCCACCACCAGTGTTGAAGGTGAATGATCAGTATGTGACTGGAGCAACTGAGGTTAGCAATGCCCTGGCTAATTATTTCTCAAATGTATCATGCAAGTGTGAAGCAGCTCCTGGTCACCAGTTTAGGAGCACTGAAGAAAAGAAAATTTTAAATTTTGCAACAGGAAGGGAAGAGTCATACAATTCTCCTTTTACTGAAAGAGAATTTGATTCTGCACTTGCTACGTGTAATGATACAGCCCCTGGACCCAATGGAATTCCATATGCAATGATTAAACATGTACCTGTTAATACCAAGTTTTTTATTTTAAGCATTGTTAACAGAATATGGCATGATCATAGTTATCCAAGTATTTGGGAACTAGCCATTATTTCAGCCTTTTTAAAACCTGGTAAGGATAAGTTTTTAGCTGCAAACTATCGACCAACTGCATTGGCATCTTGTTTATGTAAGATCATGGAGAAGATGGTCAATGTAAGACCGATATGGTACCTGGAAAAGAAGGGTATTTTATCACCTATCCAGTGTGGATTTAGAAAAATGCATTCAACGACTGATGAGTTGATACGACTGGAATCCTCTATTTGTGAAGCCTTTGCTTCCAAACAGCACCATGTAACAGTCTTTTTTTACCTTGAAAAGGCATATGATACTGCATGGAGATATGGTATACTTAAAACCATTCATGAATTGGGATTACGAGGAGAGTTACCATTGTTCATTCAATCATTTGTCTCACATAGATTTTTTCAAGTGAGAGTGGGGGAAACTCTATCAGAGAGGAAATGTCAGGAAGAAGGAGTCCCCCATGGTAGTGTGCTAAGTGTAACCCTATTTCCACTAGCCATTAATGGGATATCCTCTGTCCTTCCCCAAGATATTCTCTCAACATTATTTGTAGATGATCTCTCCATATCATTTGCTGGATCTAGAATGTCGATGGTTGAAAGACTACTACAAGTCTCAATTGTCAAAATTACTCAGTGGGCTGATATGAATGGATTTAAGTTTTCGACAAGCAAAACTGTTGTCCATTTCTGTCATATTCGGGGAGTACATCCAGACCCGGATATATACATCAAACGGTCAACAGATCCCTGTAGTATAGTGAAGCTAGATTTTTAGGTTTGATATTTGATTGCAAGTTGACATGGGTTCCTCACTTAAAGGCATTAAAAGTTAAATGTCTTGAGGCTTTGAATCTTTTAAAAGTATTGTCTCATACATCATGGGGGGCAGACAGCAAAATTATTTTAAAATTATACAAGGCCTTAATTTTTTCAAAAATTAGTTATGGGTGTGAAATACACCCCTCAGCCACTCAAAGCCGATTAAAGGTATTAGATTCTATACACCATGATGGTATTAGATTGTCTATAAGAGCGTTTAGAACTTCGCCTATCCCAAGTCTCCTTGTAGACGCTGGAGAATTAACTTTAGACCTTTACTGAAAGTCTTCTATTCTTCGGTATTGGTTCAGGTTGCAAAGACTTCCTAATTCTTTAGCCTGTCAGACTGCAAACTTTGTAAGGCATCGTAGATATTTTGAGTTACACCCAAAATCTCCTCAACCTTACGGTCTTCGGGTAAAACAATTAATAAACAATTTTGATATAGCAAGAAATAGAGTTCGTCCATTTAGGATATCACCAACCCCTCCATGGAAATTACCAGAGATATCTTTCTGTAAATATTTTATTGGTATACAAAAAGAACATGACTGAATTAGAAGCCAGGTCTCTCTTTCATGAACATGTCGAAGAACATATGGAATCGACTTTTATACATACAGGTGGCTCCAAATCTGATGCTAGCATTGGATTTGGAGTATATAGTAGCTCTTTTAATTGTAGAGGTGCACTTCCTCTAGTTTCTTTCATATTTACTGCAGAACTATATGGCATATTAACCGCTATTGAGAAAATAGCATTAAAAGAGGAAGGCAATTTTACCATTTTTAGTGATGCAAGAAGTGTCCTTCAAGCTTTAGAAGTTTTTAATTCTAGTAACCCTTTGATTCTAAAGATTTTAGAGCGGCTTTTTATTATTGGTCTGAAAGGTATAACAGTTCGATTTTGTTGGGTTCCGGCACACGTTGGTGTGTGTGGAAATGAGGAGGCAGATTCACTGGCAAAGAATGCTGCAGCTGAGTTGCTACCAAGAAGGTATCCCATTCCCTGTAATGATTTTTTACCTATAATTGAGAAATTACCTATAATTGAGAAATTAATTTATAATAATTGGCAACAGCATTGGGATAGCTTAGTTGATAATAAGATGAGAGAAATAATTAATGTTATATCCCCTTGGAAGTATAACGTGATGCCCCGAAAGTGGGAGACTACTCTTTGTCGTCTCCGAATTGGTCACACTCAGAAGGCACGATGACACGAGTTTCTGCTAGCTGGCCAACACCAACCATATTGTGACAACTGTTTGACACCCTTGACAGTGAGGCATTTGTTGACTGAATGCCCCTCTTATAGCACGGAAAGAAATAGATATCTGTTTGAGGCTCGAGGTGGGAATGGCAGGTTCATCCTTGTCAAGATTCTTGGAGATGATGTGTCGTACAATGCTAGTAGCATTTTTAGATTTATTTCAGAAGCAGGTCTTCTGAAAGCTACTTAACTTTTATAATGACATATTTGTTTTTATGGTTTTAAATGAATATTTTATTCTTTATTTATAATAAACGATATCGGCGTCAATGACCTTCGATGTCCCAGGATGCCAGAAAACTTCCAATGATCATCATTATCCTGATTCCATTTATACTCTATCATGTGTTTTTATAGTTATTATTACGACATATACCACCGGCCATAGACCAGTTAACCCTTAAACGCCGAAGCGGTATTTTAGAAATCGTCTCCTGTATGCCGGCGGCGTTCGAGAGTGAGCGCCAAAGCGGAAAAAATGTTTTTTTTTTTTCAAAAATCACAGCACGCTTAGTTTTCAAAGAAGAGATCATTTTGGCTCCTTTTTTTGTCATTGCCTGAAGTTTAGTATACAAACCATCAGAAATGAATAAAAAAATAATTATCATATATAAATATTGGGATATATGACAATGCAAAAAAAAAATTTCATATATAATTGTATACAAATCGTGCTGTGAGCAAAACGGTTAAAGCTAACAAGTTAATTTTTTCGTTGTATTGTACACTAAATTGCGATCATTTTGGTATATAACATATTGTAAAATGATCAACGCAACACAGGAAAAATATTATCACAAAACGATGCATGAATTCGTAACGAGCGGACGTAAAAAAAGCAGTTTTCCAAAATTCACCATAAATCGAAATATTGTGCTAGAGACTTCCCGTTTGTTGCAAAATGAAGGTAGTTGATTGAATATTACTAGACTGTAAGTGTTGTAGCTTACAATTGCAGTTTTCGACCATTTCAGTCGAGTTAAAGTTGACCAAAGGACGAATTTTTTCTATTTATCGTTATTTATATGAAAATGTTTCAAAACTGATAAAAGCTACAACCATGGGTTGTTTTTAGTTGTATCCTACATGAAATTGCACACATTTTCATATATAAAACTTTATGTAACGGCTAATTTAAAATGGTGCAAACATTACGACAATCGGACAAAAAAATTTATGATTCTTTCGGAAGAGTTACTGCGCGGACGTAAGGAAAAAGTTTAATTCATAAATTCCCCATATATCGAATTATTGTGCTAGAGACTTCCAATTTGTTGCAAAATAAAGGTAAATGATTGAATATTACTAGAACATAAGAGTTTTAGCTTACAATTGCGTTTTTTAACAATTTCGGTCGAGTTAAAGTTAACCGAAGGTTGAAATTTTGGCACTTATCGTGATTTATATGAAAGTATTTCAAAACTGATAAAAGCTACAACCATGGGTTGTTTTTAGTTGTATTCTACATGAAATTGCACACATTTTCATATAAAAAAATTTATGTAACAGCTAATTTAAAATGGTGCAAACATTACGACAATTGGACAAAAAAATTTATGATTTTTTTCGGAAGAGTTACCGCGCGGACATAAGGAAAATGTTTTTTATTTTCATAAA
>NC_087201.1:38269923-38304923 GCF_015104395.2 Macrobrachium nipponense | reverse complement strand
GCACTAAAAACCTGCTTAACGGCGCCACTAACCGAATATCAGGGCCGTTAACCAGAGATTGGGGCTGCTGTTAACTAGAAATTGGCCCTGCTAACCGGATATCAGCGATGCTACCAAGAGATCGGCATAGATAATCCAGTTAACAGTGTCGCTAGACAAATTCTGTAAAACTGGATAGCCATTAACTAATACCGCTGTTAACTGAGGGCTGCCTACATTTGGTAAGACTGGTCACTGATTTATAATGAAGATCAATAATTTGTACATAAAAATATTAAGCATTTACCTGTAACCGTGTTAGCTGGCCAGAATACTGCTTCAGGTACTGATGTAGAATACAAGTAGGGACCTGACATTCTGAATCTTTAATATGAATGATGGTAATCAATGCACCCTGCAAGAGATGAATTCAACATGGTGAAAGGATGTTTAATCAAAACTAAACACTAACCAGTGTACTAAACTAGAAAAATATGAGTACGTAAAGCAACATTCTTTGTGACTTCTTGCTATTCACCCAGGTTTTCTGTCATTGTTCCCTAGTTTTTTCCTGAGACTATCGTACCCGTATTGTGTGTGTGTACATATGTTGGAAGGTACTGATTGAATGTATCTTTTTTCAACAAATGAACATCTACAAATACACCTGGACTGCTCCAGATGAGTCATAGAAACTAAACTGATCACATACTATATGTTAACCAAGAGAAGAAAAGGACACTGAAGAATGTTAGGAGCTATAAAGGAGCATATATCAACAGTGGTTACCAATTGGTCATAGCCGCATTAAAGTTGAAATTTAAAGCACCAACAAAAAAAGTCAAGAATATCAGTTTAAACATAGTAAAACTAACTGAAGATAAATATTGTGAGGCCGTTACAATTAAAAAAAATTTGCAAACCTAAAAACCATACATGAGTAGGAGCAGACAGATAACAAAGGCTGGTTTGACATTGAGAATGTACTATTCAATCTGCTAGAAAATGAGACCTGGGATACAATAATGGACAGAAAAAAGCAAAAGGTACATTCACTAAGTTCAGGAACGGATGAAGGACAATGAATAGAAAATGCTACTTAATACTCAATGTTTAGATAGATGAGTTAAAAGGTCAAGGAGAGGTAAAAGTGTATATAATTGGGCAAACAGGTTCATGATGTTGACAAAGCCATATACTCATGGAGTGGCATTGTTAGGATAGTTCACAGAATTTATTACTAAAACACATATGGGTGCCAAGAAATGAAAATATCTGTCAAATGAGGAATGGGTCAATAATATCAATAAGACGAAAGACAACATTAGTCAGAATATTTTTGAGAGATCATAAATAAGATATGAGGGAGGTAATTGCACTGATATGACAAATTTTTAAGGTAATTGCACTGATATGACAAATTTTTAAAGTAATTTGTATTTTTACTAACTATACAAACCTGAGGTTGTTTACAATAGGAATTACTACTTTCGGCACAGTTGGAAAACAGCCATTTAACTTTAAACAATGTGATAGAGTACATAGTTAACTACCGACTATAGGTGGGAGTCCTGCCCACCCAGTCAGTATACACCCACTTTGCCTTTTGGCCCAGGAAGCAGAATGAGGGGTGGTAGAAGTGGGCATATAACTTGTAAAGGACCTTAGGTTTGCATAGTTGGAAAAAAATAAACATTACTTTAAAAATTTGTCATTTGTTCCTACACAATATACAAACCATCAGTCCTTTACAAAGGAATGGCTTACTTTTTGGAGGGAGGATTCTGAGTAAGCTTCTGAACTGACTGGAGTTTGCCTCACCTGGGACTCCTTCCTGGTCATGTAAGAGTAAGGAAGGAGACCAACCTCTGACGTGTTGAATAGAAGTGTAAATGACAGAATGTTCAACTGTCAGACTTTTGGAACCTTTGAATTTATGTATGCGTGTGTGTAGCAACATTGCTTTGAAAAAGGCTTGGATGAACCCAGAGCGTCAGAGACAATAAAACTATGGATAACCAATGGGTTTGTTTTATCATCAGCCCCTCTCTCCCCTTGCTAGAGAGAGGGAAGGCCTTGCATCCATTAATCTATCTAAGATTATAGACAGAGTGCTCAGTTATGTAGACTTACCTGCATGACCGGCCCAACCAGCATGTGATGGATGGCAACTCATCTCTCTCTGTGGGAGAGGAGAGATAAAAGAGGGAAGGGATGGAGCCAGTCCCCCACACACGTTTGCTCTTTGCCACAGGTGAACACCTTAGGTGAGATGCAAACTATCCACTGTGGGATCTGGGGAAGGTACACAACTTGTTGAGCAGCCACCACAGGGCCCAAGGTAGAAGGATTTGAGAGTGGGCAGCCTATGCCACTTTCTGTTTTAATACCTGTAAAATTGACAGGTCCTCCTGGAGTGCAAGGGACAGACAAATGTTCCTATCCTCATGAGGTACTTGGAATGAATTCCTGGCCACACGTTGGTGGTCGAGTACGCTCGTTCGATAGCTTCACGAGGCTTAAAAGAAAGTGTGTTTTTTAACACTTCTTTCTTGGTGGAAAAAGTTCTATTGAGGCATGCATACAACCACGCCAGGCTTGAGATGTTAGAAGTCCTCATTGGGCAATATAATACCAAAGCACTCTCAACTGGATACAGTAGTATCTTGCATGATTACGACTAACCAGTTTTGTGATGGGACTGAATGTGACTCAAAAGTCTTGCTACAAGTTCCAGGACAAACTCAAGCATGATAGAACCTCATCTCCTCGAGTGTCATAGTCTGGCTGAAGGCATAGGCCTCTATAGACAAGAAGACTAGGCACGAGACCTTCTCCTTCAGGTGAGCTTACCTGTGGGTTTGCATCACCTGTCTGGGACCCTGACACCATTCCCATGCAAGAATATGCTGGGGAGTGAGGCCGCACTTGAGTGTTGGAACTTCACGCTTTATCAATAAGTCAGGCCCTGGTCTGTAGACTGGGGGACCTTACCGGTGTCCACGGGAAGTCCTTGGGACTCTGTGCAGCAGCAGAAGACCTCATAACTGCAAATGGAAAAGATTCCCGCAACAAATTGGTGACACAGGGGGTCTTATTGGAGCCCTGTGCACCTCTGGCAACACAGGTTGTCTGGGAGAACTGCGCACCTCTGGTAACATGCATATCCAAATAATCCATGCCTGCAAATCCCATGGCACAGGGTTCCGTGGATCCTGTACAGGAGTTGCTATCGATAAATGGTGATAGGAGGTTCTTCACTTTAATTAACCCAATTAATTAAAGAAGTCATCTCCGGTCCCAGAAAAATACACGTATTCGGAAATACATATCCAAATAAGTACTAATAGTACGTATCATCTTCAGCAATGCCTGCACCTCACAATGTACCCTAGTCTTCTTTGAGGCCAAAGCTTCCAGGAAAGAAGAAGACTGAGGAGGGGACCTCCTCGTTGCATCGCCAGGTCCTTGGAACCTTGAGTCAGAAGTACTTGGTCGGAACCTGGCCGAGTACTCGAAGAAGTATCGATAGGAGGTACAGAAGCACCTGCAAGCTTCAACACCTTGGAAGAAGACTTCCTAGAACTGGTTCCAATTGTGCGGGGCTTGGAGACCCGTGCACTCAAGCTCCCGAATCATGATACCTCAGTGAGGTACATGATATGGGCCCCCAAAGTCCGGAGACGGGTGAGACGACAAGAGATTCCTCTGCCTCCTCTGTGGAGGTAGACAGCCCCTTAGGAGTCCTGTGACGGGACTTTTTTGGAGCAGGGGAGGAAGCAACCATCTTCTTCTTCTGCTAGCAAGCATCAAAAGAAGAAGGTAAGGCAGCACCGACAGACAAAGACAATGGAGACAACGACTGTGACTTCTCTTCCTCGACTATCTAGGAATCGTTTCAGGAACCTACGTCTCAAATTCCCAAGTCTGGGACATTCAACCAACAAATGCCTAACAGTCAAGGGCACAGCATAGTTCGTGATGTCCTGTGAAAATCCTCAAAATGGAGGATTTTCACAGGACATCAAGAACCCATGAGTCCTTGGCATATAGGGATATAACCAAGGAGACACTGATAATGTGATACTGTGCATTTTTTGATTAGTTAAAATATTCTCCCATTGGGACTGCCAACATATTTTTGTTTCTCTGATCTACTACAGGATATAAATCCCGATAAGGCAGTAGGCATCTTGTGGGTTCTCGGGAGCTGACTGCCAACTTTGCAAGTTGGTCAGCTTTCTCATTCCAAACCACCCCAACATGGGAAGGCACCTAATGGAACTTTACTTCTTTCCCTCTTCTTTTTTGTAAAAGCAGCCATTCCAATATATCTAAAATCAGAGGGTTTAACAAGTTAAAAGATTCCAGTGACTGAAGAACATTTCTTGATTCACAATATATAAGTATTTTCATTCTTAATTAAAATTCCCTTTAAAGCCTTTAAAACTTCATATAGTTCTGCTGTAAAAATTGACGCAACAGATGATAACCTCCCGCTTCTTTCTATATCAGGGAAGGCCACTCCAAAGCCGATGCCAGCCATCCATGAAAACTGCAGTGGAGCTACCATGTTGCGAGGAATGTTCTAAAAATATTGACCTCATGGGACTCACAGGACAATTCTGTCTTCGTAAAATTAAAATACCTCTGGAAAGTTCCAGGGGGAACTAACTGTATATTTTGCTGGTAAAATCTCAATCCTTAGTGTGTTTAATTCACTGACAATAAAATTTATTCTAAAAGCAAATGGATGAGGTTGCTTGGGGTGATTTTCGTAAAACTGCCAATGCCTTTCCTTTCTCATACAAATGCTGGTTAAAGACTTAAGTAGCCTTGAAATCTATACCAGCCCTGAACCAGCAGATGCTTGTAATGAAGATCTAGCAACATCTCACCAGCATCTACAAGCATGCTCTTGGTGGGAGATGATTTACATGCTCCTGTACACAACTGTACTCCTCTGTAATGAATTGAGTTGAGAATTTTAAGGCTATTTGGCTTTGCAGAAGTGTACACTTCACACCCATAACTTAATTTTGAAAAGACCAAGGCTTTATATAATCTCAACATCTAAGTTCGGTTTGCACCCCACAGTGTGAAACAGGACTTTCAGCAAGTTCATTGCTTTCAAGCATTTTGCCTGGTTTCATCAACACATGGAAGTCTGCCTATGTATGAATAAATCCTTATCAGGAGAAAGAAAGGACAGGTGAGAGATACCTAGCATCCTTGCTGTACCTGAAGGATGCTGAAGCCCCAAGTGTGGATGTGGAATCCCCTCTTACTTTTCCTAAGTGAGTGGACCAGTAGGCCAACATCATTCGTCCGGGACCATTCCCATACAGAAGCATACAGGAATGGGCAGAGGTTGAGTGTGAGCCGCACACTCTGAACTCATTCTCTCTGCTTGGAAGGGTCCAGGTCTGTAGACTGGGAACTCTTATCAGACCAGGAAGGATTCCCAGGACTGGTACCATTGCACCAGGGGTCCGTGGAACCCTGGGCAGTGGTTGCTCCCATGTTTCACAAATCAAGAGTTGCAGTTCTGGTAGTACCACTAGTGAGAGACCCCTTGGCCGTCTCTGTGGAAGGAGATTGGCTGTCAGAAGCCCTATGGCACTTCCATGGTTGGAAGAGGCACCCTTCTTCCTATGCTTGGTGGCTTTTGGAAGAAGAAGGGGAGGAAATGACAACACACAATGAAGATAAAGACTACAACAAACTCTTGAATTCCACTATTGGTCCAAAACTGTTCTTGTACAGGAGAGGGTAGGAGGGTATGTTCATGCAAATGTGCAAGGAGGCTATCACCAGGTAAGCAGCTCGTACGCGGGCAAGAGCTGTCACAGAGAGGGACTGCGCACTCTCAGGTGTGGACTTTGGATGCCTTCAAGATATGCCCCAGTCTTCTTTGAAGCCTTGGCAGCTTCTCAAGGTGTACAGGTGCACGGACTCGCAAGTCGGCTGCACCATTAAGGGATCCTGGCCGAGTACCCAGGAGAGGACTGGCAGGGGGTGAGGCAGTGCTTACATGTTGTGCACTCACTCTCTTCTTATTGGTGTCATGGAGATTCATCAGTGATAGAGGAGCCTACATCAGCCTGTGGGGGGGACCCACAATACTAGTAAAGGTAATTTGGGGTTTCTAAGAAACCCAAGTACCTAGGGTGATGCAGGTCTCCTTGGAAGACCACACTCCTGAAGCTCCTGATTCCCAAATCTTTTGCGTATCAGTTGCTTCTATTGCCTGAGAATTCAAGGAATCTCAAGCAGAGGCAGGCTCTATATCAGCCCTCAGAGTGATTCCATGGCACTGGTAAAGGGTAGCTTCAGGTTTTGAAGAAACCAAAGTACCCAAGGTGATGTGAGTCCCACTCAAGAATCACGTACCTGAAGCTCCCCATTCACGAATGGAGCAGTCATCGGTTGCTTTCTCTACCCGAGTGTCTGAAGAAACTTGAACAGAAGAAGGACATACCTGAAATCCTTTTGGAAGTGGGATTCCCCATTCCCCAAACAACATCATCTCTCCTCCTCCCTCCCCTCCCCATCCTCTCATCTTCCATACACTAAGAAGAATTTTCCATAAAGGTAAGAGTAATGTTAAATGTTCATTTATTCATTATTAATTTTATTAGTCATTTATATTTATTTCTCACTAGTTTCTGTATATAAAACTGTTTATTCCCTATTAAGTGTATTTTTTAAAAACATTTTTGGGTGTCTGGACTACATTAACTGTATTTACATTACATATTCCTTATGGGAATTATTGTTTCAGATTTTGTACTTATCAGACTTCGTGGGAGGTTATGGAATGAATTATGTATGAAAACTGAGGCTTCACTGTACACTGAATTGGTTACTAATTTTAGTTTTTATCTGTTATATAGTATTATGTAGATTGTAATTGTAATTTTTCAAAATAAAAAAAATATTAGAAAAAACATGTATAACTAGGTAAAATTAGCATAATTTTAGAAGTCTTAAAAAGGAGGCACTGCACAGGGTTAGAAATACAGTGGACACCCGCCTATTTTTGGATCTAGATTCATGGCTTCACCTAATTGCAGATTTTTTTGTGGAACGTATATCCACATTTGCAGAAAATTTTCCTATTTGTGCCATTTTTCATAGAGATGTGCACTAATTACTGTATTTTCATATCACTTTCATTATTAAATCCATGTTTTGTGATAAAACTATTAAAATACCTAGGTATAAGCATTTTTAGAGGTTTTTTTCTTTGGTGTTTGAACTATCAAAATAAGGAGTTATAAGCATTTTTAAAAGCCCCGTGAATCCAGGGGGTTGACTGTATTCACTTTCAACTTTGTGGAAAGTGTAGAATGTTGTTTAGAAATGTTTTGCTTATACCATGTATATCTGCATATCTTCCTCTTTTCATTGATGTTTTTGAACCCTTACAAGACAAACATGGTCATATGAGGAACTATAACAGGTTTTGAGTGAATGCCGGGCCAACTCACGAGTATTACCATTACACGTCATATGGTTTGCGTGAATTTGGCGGGGAAGATGTTTATATCACTTCAATGGGCCATAAATGACTTATGGATACTCTAGTAGCTCAGCAAAGGAAAGAGGGGGATCAGTATGCCATGAGACTTCATGGAGGAATTTACTGACCCTCTCTATCCAAGGATGTTTTTTCATTTATTTGCTCATAAATATACCCAGGGATAGCTTTTGGTTTTAGTATGCCGGCTATAATTGAAATTTTACAAAGAATAGTGTAAATTAGTATTAGAAAAATATATATGTACCTCACAAACAGGTATTGCATCTCCCCATTTCAATAAATCTTGTAAATATTGTACAACAAATATACATACTACTTAGAATTTGTTGCATTATAATTTTACAAAATAAACTAATTAGAAAAAAAACATGTATTACTTGGTAAAATTAGCATATTTCTATGAGTTTCCTAGAAAATAGGCCTGGCACAAGGCTGTAAATACATTCACTTTCAATTTCCAGTAGAAGGTACATAAAATTTTTCAATTGTTTTCTTACACATTGTGCATTTTGCATATCTCTCTTCCCATTGATGTGTTTTTTCTCAACTGGCCAACCTTCAAGTTTGACCAAGTCTGGTGGTGTGCTTAATAGGCAGTCCCTGGTTATTGGTGGCCTCAGTTATCTGCGATCCAGTTTTATGGAGCTTGTCTAGCACCAAAATGTTCTGATTCCCAGTTATCGTTGCCGATGATAGAGTATCGGCTCCAGTACACACCTAACAAAGGCACCATTAACAGACATCACCGATAAGCGATGACTGCCCATACCTGTCCTTGATAAGTGTATTTGAAAAAGCGCTGTAAGATCGGAACGCCATAATTTGGTGCCACTTTTTTTTTACAAAACCTGTTGATGCTATAACAGAGGTACAGTGAACACCACCGTATTTGCAGACTCCGGATTGGCAGACTCACTTATTTGCAGATATTCCCAAAAAGTTTGCCTATTTGGGTATTTTTCTATGAAAAATATCCACAAATTCCTGGGGTTTTTTCTTATTAATTTATTCATAACATGCACTTTTTGTGATATACTAACTTAAACAAACCAGGTATAAACATTTTTAGTGGGTTTTTCTTGAGTTTTAACTAACAAAATAGGCAGTTTTAAGTGTTTTTACAGGGGTTTCAACTATTTGCAGGTTCTAGCTATTAACGGGGGGTCTGGTACCCATCCCCACAAATATGGGGGAACACTGTAGTCTCAAAGAATGGCTTTAGGTATTCAACTATGAAAACTTGTGTTGTGCATTTCATAAGAACTGGTTATCAGCACCAAAATCCAGTTATTGGAACCAATAAGCGCCATTTTTGCTTATCATCAAGCCATCGGAACAGAACCACCGCCGATAACTGGGGATTTCCTGTACAGTGGTATCTCGACATACGAAATTAATCCGTTCCGAGGTGGCCTTCGTAACATGAACTTTTTGTATCTTGAACCATATTTTACATGTAAAATGCCTAATCCATTCCAAGCCCTACAAAAACACCCCAGTAAATTTTATAATAAAGCTAAATTGACCAATAAACAATGAAATACAACAACAATTTGGACCATTCAATACCTAACTTAATACGTACTAGTACTAACATGTACGTACCTGTAAATAAAATGTATTAGTGTACATGGTATACATGAAATATGTATGTACATACGTATGTATGTAGTAAAATGTGGGACCTTACCTTTCGAGTGAGGCTATCTCCGAAAGTAGCGACGGAGGAGGAGGACAAACGGCAGAAAACTTCTTATAGTACGTACACTCAACTTTACGAAACATTAAAAAATGTCAGGAAACATAAACTAAACTTTACGAAACACATTAACAAAACTGTAACACTTAACTTTACAAAAAAAAAAAAAAAAAAAAAAAAAAAACTTAAAATTAAATTTTCTTTTCTTTTTTACATTTTTTTTTTACTTTTTTATACTTTTTTTTTAATACAAAATTTCAATTTCTTCACCACTTTCAACTTTCTGTTTTTTCGTAGTATCAATTGGATCTTCCTTTTTGCTTACTCCTACTAAAGGCCTCTTTAAAATATAACTATCCAAGGAAGATTGCTTCTGCCTACTTTTCACAATGTTCCTGAAACGACTCAGGCAAACATCATCGAACTGCGCAAGCATACGACCTGTGTAAACCTTTTCGGGGTGTCTTTTTTTTCTACAAATGATTGCACCTTATGAAAAGCAGCTAGAGCATCCTTAATTTCTGCCGTTGTCATAGGGTCGTCCTCCTCCTCCTTGCCACTGCTAGAGAACTTTTCTTGAATGACATTATGTTGCATGGCCTCCAACTCCTTCAGGTCATCCGTCGTAAGCTCCTCTTGGTGCTCCTCGGGAAGGTCATTGGAGTCGTCCTCGTCGACGACCAGTCCCATGGACTTGCCGAGTGCAACGATCTCGTCAAGATCTGATTGCAAAACAGTTTCAGGATCGTCAACTGTTCCTGAATCTGCAGCACCAGCTTCGCCCATATCGAATCCCTCAAAGTCTCGGGCAGATACGGCATCAGGCCAGAGTTTCCTCCACGAAGAATTCAAGGTTCGCCTCGAAACCTCCTGCCAAGCCTGATCGATGAGTTGGATGCATATCACAACATCAAAATGCTCTTTCCAAAATTCATGCAAGGTGAGGTTTGTGGTATCGGTGATGTCGAAACATCTCTTGAAAAGATGTTTCGTATACATACAGCTTCTTGAAGTTCGATATCACTTGTTGGTCCATGGGCTGGAGGAGAGGGGTGGTGTTAGGCAGAAGATAAAGAACCTTGATAAAAGAATACTCTGCCAGGATATCTTCCTCGAGGCCAGGAGGGTGAGCAGGGGCATTGTCCAACAACAGCAGACATTTCAGAGGGAGGCGCTTCTCTTCCTAGAATTTTTTCACTGTCGGGCCGAAACACAGATTTACCCACTCGGTGAACAAAAGTCTCATTACCCAGGCTTTCGCATTAGCCCTCCACATCACTGGAAGCTTCTCCTTAAGCACTTTGTGGGCCTTGAAGGCTCGAGGAGTCTACGAATGATACACAAGTAGGGGCTTCATCTTGCAATCCCCACTGGCGTTCGAACAAAGTGAGAGCATAAGCCTGCCTTTCATAGGCTTATGCTCGGGTAGCTTCTTCTCTTCCTAAGTGACGTACGTCCGACGAGGCATTTTTTTCCAAAGAAGGCCAGTCTCATCACAGTTGAAGACTTGCTGAGAACTGTAGCCTTCCTTGATTGTCATCTCGCCGAACGTCTTAATAAAGGCTTCAGCCACTTTCGTGTCCGAGCTGGCCGCCTCCCCATGCCGCACCTCCGAATGGATGCCAGTCCATTTACAGAATTTTTCGAACCACCCATGAGAAGCCTTGAACTCTGGGGTTGGCGTCGATGTCCCTTCTCCTCCGTCGTCTTCGGCCTGGGCAATCAAATCGCCGAAAATAGCGCTGGCCTTGTGGCAGACTGCCGTCTCCGTTATTGTATCGCCAGCGATTTCTTTGTCTTTATCCAAACAAGAAGCAGCCTTTCCATCTCGTTGTGCATGTGGCTCCTCTTGCTAGACAAAATAGTCACGCCCTTGGAAGGTGTGCTGCTTTGATGGGATCCTTCTGCTTAAGGATGGTGCCTATTGTCGATGGATTTCAGCCATATTCCTTGGCGATCAAACTCAATCGCATGCCAGCTTCATACTTTTTAATTATCTCCATTTTTGTCTCCAAAGAAAGCATCCTCTTCTTTCCGTGAACTTCAACTTTCTTGGGACCCATGACTACGTATATACTGTACGTAATTAAGTTATGTGGTACGTATACGTACGTACTAAAGTTCTCACACAACACGATAAAGTAGTACTACAACGAAATCACTCGTATATAACGAACGAATTCCGCGTGCTTACGATACCGATGATGCTGCGAAGTGGCCGAAAAAGCACGGCGCTACGTAGATCCATGATGGGATCATGGGAGAGATGCTGACCAATAGGAGAGCAGGATCTTATGGCGGTGACTAGCATCAGGAGCCAATGGGAGAGTGGGAGGATGGTGGCGAGTCTACTCAGTTGTTGGTGCGCAAGTTTTAAAATTGTTATCGGTGGTCCGGGTGAATCTCGGGACTTTATAGCAACAACCTTTAGTATCCTGAACTATTTTCATAAGTAGAGCCAAAATATTCTTCGTATTTGCTTTCGTATCTCAAGTTTTTCTTAAGTTGAGCCTTTCGTATGTCGAGGTACCACTATACATATACTATTTAGCAAATCTGCAGGTTTGCTTAATATACATATATATATTTAGCCTATCCTGTAAGGATTAATTTACACCCTTAAAGTCTAGTGCTCTTAATATATATTTTAGCCCAGGCTGAAAGGGTTCAGCTTGTACCTGTTAAGGGGGCCGGCCGGAACCCCTATATATGGTGGTATAGGGCGAAAAATGCAAAGTCATGAAAAAATTCATGGAGCATCATATGGCAATTGAGAATACGTATACGAAATATTTCGTCAAAATTCCTCTTACTTTCGTAGTTACAGGGTAATTAGTAAACATAACTCAATAAGCCTAAAACATTCATCCGTACTAGAAAATGCAGTATTTCTTCTGTTATCGTAAATTTTGATAATTATTGGCAAAGAAATTGTGAGAAATGGCATCTATAGAGATTCCGTGGCTCACAGAAGCGAGTATCTGGTTCAATCATGAATCAGTTGGACCATAGACTTCAAGTAGGTTACACGTTCGAGTTTCACCTCGTGACATTCGCTTGCTTTTACATATGTTTATGTATGTTTCGGCAAGAAGTTCATCATGCCAATGAGGAAAAGACAAGGAAAACATCTCGCTAACATACAGATGAAGAAAAATCGCTCAAGTATTATTACAGAATATCATAATATACGTGTAGTTAGTGAAGAGAGAGGGGAGGGTTGCCTATAGTCGATTCATTTAAGGTAGATTCTTGTGCCTACGGGACGTTTGTTTGGCTGCCTCTGATTGGCCGGTACCGGGAAGTAGGCTGCTCGCTCAGTGCGTCATATTTTCGTTTTGTAGCTTAGAAAACTAGCAATATGTTTCTATTTCTTCATTTATCTCACGTTTTCTAGGATAGGAAAGTTTTGGTCATACCTAAGGATTCGGTATTAATTGTACAACTAAGTCATCTTTTCCTGAAATCAGTAAGATAAAACAAAGGAATTACAACGAGTAAAAGTGAAGAGAAAAACATTTCATTCTTTATACCTGTTTTTATTTATCATCGGATTTTGAATGATTCATGCGATCAACATAAAATAAAATGCGTGTTTTCTTACAATAAAATCACTCTGAATATGCTGGTGTTTTCAGATTTGGATGCATGTAATATGTGAAGAGAAAATTAAGAATGTCTTATCATGTTGCATCCGTACTTGACTCGGCCTTAAAGGTCAATCTTTCCTAATTCTTTACTGTTTATTACTTCACTGAGATTATTATTTCATTTCACTCAAATAAGTCTCTGATATCTCTTTCGTGTGGAAATATATTCATTAAATAAGATTATAAACAATATTCTGAAACAACCTGATTAAAGCTTAGGCTTAGTTGAAGAGTGCGAAGTTTGTCCACAGAGTTCAATTTCTTTGCTGCTGGACTGAATTCCCCGCGGCCTGCCGAGATCTGAGCTAACGATACCAGATGCAACCATCTGATTATTATAATTTTTTTCCTTATGTTCGATATTTATTATGGAAATTCTGTGTATTTATTTACAAAAAAATGTAATGATATAGCATGACAAATATTGTCGAAACTGGACCTCTCATAACACTAATTGGTAACACAAATCTCTTACTGAGACAACAAACACGTCTTGCAGATTACATTCTCTAGGCAATAACGGCAAACTTGAATCATTTACGGATGCAACATAATAAGACATATTCTTCATTTTCTCATTACATATCACACGTATCTAAAATCTGAAAACACCAGCGTATTCAGGGTGAATTTTTTGTATGAAAACAAGTTTTATTTTGCCTTGATCGCGTTAATGATGCAAAATCCTATGATAAGTAAAAACAGTTATAAAGAATGAAATGCATCTCTCTTCACTTATACTCGTTGTAATTCCTTTGTGTTTTATCTTATTGATTTCAGGAAAAGATAACTTAGATGTACAATCAATACCGAATCCTATGGTTTGACAAGAACTTTCCTTTCTTGTGCAAAGTGTGAGATGATTGAAGAAATATAAACATATTTCCAGTTTTCTAAGCCACAGACGAAAATAATGAGACACTGGGCGAGCGGCCTACCTCCCGGTACCAGCCAATCAGAGGCCGCCAAACAAACGTCTCGTAGGCACAAGATTCTACCTTAAGTGAATCGACTATAGTAACGCCCCCTTCTTGCCTGACAGCACACGTCACACTGTGCCCAAGGCTATGATCTTTGAGCAAAGAGATCTTCATTTATGATAAATACATAGTCTTGGTTTTTTAATACCCAAAATGGAATATGAAATTCATAATAATCATGATTTATTAAATTGTCTTTGTAAAAAGAGAGTACACCTTCGAGTTTCACCTCTGACATTCTCTTGCATTTACGTTTGTTTATCTTTGTTTCGGCAAGAATGTCATCATGCCAAAGAGGAAAATACAAGGAAAACATCTCGCTAACATACAGAAGAAAATTTGCTCGGCAGGAAGGAGTGCCCCATCTTGCCTCAAGCAGTGCCCCAGGCTACGATATATGAGCAAAGGGATCATCATTTATGATTAAATTATGATAAATAAAATAGTTTTGGTTTATTAATACACAAAAAAGAAATATAAATTCATAATAATCATTATTTATTAACACTGTCTTTATAGAAATACGAAGGAAAACTTTGAACGCCCATATCTCAAAACTACTTATTGACCTTTAAAATCTATCTCCTCACTTAGTTTTAAAGCTATAACATTGGAATTTGGTATATAACTCAGAAAGACATTATAGAACAATCAAATAGAGCCCTTTTTTCCAATTTTTGTTTCGTCTTTTTTATACATTTTTTTTCTCGTGATTTATAGGGTTTATTTTTTTACCATATTGAAAAATTCATATCTAGCAAAAAATTACTTTTAGAAAAAAAACTCTCCATTTGATTGGAGGTCGACATCAGGTCTATATATGGTAGTAATCCCAGGTCTTAATATTAAATATCAAGGGAGGAGATAGAATTTGAAAATGGTTATTTTTGGGATAAATTGCCCTGGCGTCACAAAACCGAAGGTCAGAGGCGAAAATCATATGCGGTTTGGAGATGTCCCAAGTCACCTTATTAAGTGGTATGAATGTCAAAGTCCTGTCGTTAAAAAAACGGCTTAGCCGGCCGGCCCCCTTAAGGAGGTAGTTCTTACTAATTTCATGGGAGGCATCAGCCTTGGAGGAGTTGTAGGGTAATCTCTGATTAAGAAGATCCAAATTCTCCATTTGCTCTTTACAGCAAAGAGCAAATGGAGAATTTGGATCTTCTTAATCAGAGATTACCCTACAACTCCTCCAAGGCTGATGCCTCCCATGAAATTAGTAAGAACATACCTCCTTAAGGGGGCCGGCCGGCTAATGCCGTTTTTTAACGACAGGACTTTGACATTCATACCACTTAATAAGGTGACTTGGGACATCTCCAAACCGAATATGATTTTCGCCTCTGACCTTCGGTTTTGTGACGCCAGGGCAATTTATCCCAAAAATAACCATTTTTCAAATTCTATCTCCTCCCTTGATATTTAATATTAAGACCTGGGATTACTACCATATATAGACCTGATGTCGACCTCCAATCAAATGGAGAGTTTTGGAAGGGTTTTGAGGAATTTGACCTGTGATTTACAGAACTGAACTGTTGTTCAATTATTGTATTAAATGAAGTCTTAAGAGAATTTGGATCCTTGTTATATAATGAAGTCACTTTTCTACTTTGTAAAAATCCAGTGATGGCTGGTGCTAACAACACATACTGTATTTTAATAAACAGAAAATTAAAAGCAATAGATCAGATACACAAATCAAAATAGCACAATTTTGTTATGCATGCTGAGGAGATCTGACAGCCATAATCAAATTTCCAGTGACATATTGCACTACAAATGAAAACTTGACACAAAATGTCAAAGGATTCCTTAACTTTCCTATATGAATTTACAATTTAACTAGGCAAATTACTTGATAAAAATTTAACACTAAAAACAAACTCATTCACAGTGGATAAAATATCACCATTTAAAAACACCATACAGTTCTTATGATATGCACAACAACAGTTTTCATAGTTGAATACCAAGAGCCATTCTTCGAGACTACAAAGTCCCCCCCACAGTTACGGCAGCACCGACTTATGGCATTCTGATCTTACAGCGCTTTTTCAAATACATTTATCAAGAACAGGTACAGGCAGTCCTCGCTTATCAGTGGTGTTGGTTAACAGCGTTCCGGTTTTACAGCACTTGGCTAACAATGTTAATAACCAGATTTTTGGTGACATTAAGCGATTTTGGGCATCAATAATCTGTTTATCAGCATTGGTAGGTGGATTATCAGCACAAATAAGCGGTCAAGAGGCTCCAATAAGCAGTTTATTGGTGCTCATGACATCATAGACTCCATTTATTACCATAATTATCAGCAATTTTCAGTTATCGGTGCTCAGCCAGGAACAGAAGCCCCGCCATTAACCAGAGACTACCTTATACATACCCACAAGCAGATGAGGCATCAAAAGCTGTGACATATAGTACAAATTCATCAGAGGAAAAACTTCTTTAAAGACTGCTTCAAAGATACCATGTGCAATAACATAACATGCCAAACTATAACACTACTACCCTGCAGGACCCCTTCCTCTTGAAAATAAGAAGAGAACAAGGTGATCCCCAATCATACTAAAATATCAATTTGATAAAACTTCTTTTAGAAACTGAATCATGTTGCCTTTAATCCCAATCTTGTGAAGACAACTAAGGATACCGTGTTGCCATGTGGTATCATACACTTCTTCTAAATAGAAAAAAAACAAGTGTCTGACAGTTATTTACAAAGCCTTACTGGATCTGATATGAGAGCTATAACAAGAATTATCATAAAAGTTATTATAAAAAAAGCAGCTCAGAATATTTCAGCTTACCTCCTATCCACAAATGTATCCTTCAACATAAACTGTTTAGATTTTGTAATCCACCAGCCTCTAATGTAACATTTTGTGCCACAACATTTTTTATATATGAACACTGTAAAATATACTGAGCATATACCATATACATGGCAGTTGCAAACATAGGAGTAACAGGCAAAGTAACTTCCTTTGGAAATGTCATAAAGATATCATTTGAAAATTTATATCTTATCACTGTCATATACTATTGTAGCAGTGTAGTATATTCAATAATTTGCTATTTAATGTTGTAGTACTTGTAGGGTAACAAGTACTATGTTGTTTACATCAATCAATTTTACATTATTGCTATTGCCTTTACCTTTTAGATAAATTGCAGATAATAATGACTACATTACTTTTTTATATAAGTAGCATTTATAGTAAGAATCATACTTTACAATATGTATCTGTATAAATGTGATATTATTTGTTTACTAAGAAATTTAAAAATTCACTCTTAAAGAACAAAAAGGAAATGTTTTGAAAGATGACTAATCAACAAATTTTTCCTTATGCGACTATGAAAGTTAACTCCACTTAAAAGGACTATGAAGAAAATAAACATCATATGAATAAGCATGATAATCATTATTAAACGACAACTTGCCAATATGAAGTATGATTATAAATTTAATCATAAAAAGTCAAAAATGTTGAACAATAAAACAATGCCCCAAGAATAGCATAGCTAGGTTGCAATGCAATAATATTACGCTAAGCATATAAGATCATATTTTGTTGTGAACTACAGTCTACGAACCTCAGATAAACACACAATAACTGTTCAACTGAGTGGAGGGAAGGTAGAGAGTGGGGCAGGGGGGCAGGATGAGTTAGAAGCCACAATAACAAGATTAGAAAGGCAAGTATCATTTGCATTTCTTTCAGGATCCCCTATATCAATTAAGAAGTTTGTGGGGACTAAAAATATCCAGCAAGTAACAATCAAATAAGCTGAAGTCTTTTCAGCTGAGGTGACAGTTAAAAAGCAAATGATAAGAGTCAGAGCCAAGTATGAGACTGGCTAGTTTCAAGTCTGAGTTTTACTGGAATTCAGCTGCATCCCAATGACTGCACCACTTACAGAACCCTTCCATGTTAGCAGCAACTTCATTTACCTTCTGAGGGTTTAAAGTAACTGTAACTTGAATAAGAAGTAAGATCTCCTGAAGTTCAAATAGTGAACATTAATAAAGTGGACTTTCTCAGCCTGGGTTCTGAATATCATGGCTGTGAAATTCTTAAAAATTATGTACAAAGCATACTAACCACATTACTGGGATCCACTTCTTCAACTGAGGAATCTTGTCGCACCATGCAGACAACTAAAGGGTACTTTTTTTCGTGTGATGATCCTAAACTTAAGGATGAGGAAATCACATTCTGGTTTAAGGTTTTATAAATGAAGGCCCCATCTGATGCATCACGACCTGATTGTGTTTATATATTAACAATATAGCTCATTACTTGGACTAGGAAGAATGTGACCTAAGATGAATTATCATAAATAAGGTAATTTTATCATATAATGATATACTACATCTGAAAAAGAAATGCATGTAACACTTGACTGTTGTATGAAGTATAATTCTATACTGTATTAAATACTGTATAAAAAAAAAGAGGGGGGGGGGACAATATATGCAGTTTCATACACATGCACATAAACACATTGAAAATACATGTAAGTAGCATAACATCACTGTAGTAATACTGTGCTGCATTAAATAAATGTAAAAAAAAATATACTACCATGAGAAAGGGAGACGGGAGAGAACAATTAGAGGAAAGTGTTCCTATAAACACACTAAGATGTTTCTTATCTTTTCATAAATGTATGTTTTGTGTATCTTACATATCGTCTAAGCATAAGTTGGCAGAACTACACAATCAGCTATGTTTTTATTAGGCTACACTGTTAAAGTCCAGGGTTTTACAATACATTCAGATGCAATTGATTCAGCAAATATATCTTTCAAACAGAATAAATTGATATTTTAAATTGAATGATAATTACTAAATACTTTAGGATAGATTATCAATTACTTTATATGGAATTGCTGTTCACTATAGGATATATGAGAGATATTTCCGGGTACTGTATGGCTCCAGGGTACTGGGATGGGCAAAGCTCCTAACTGTCCATAAGTTGAGGTGACATGTTCAACTGAACCACTGGGTCACATTTCTAGAAACTCCAGAAGCTTGTCGTGAGGAATTATTTTTCAAATGATGGTGAAAATTGAAGCAAGATAAATTGAAAGAAGTTGGATAGACAGAAGAACACCAAAAACAATGGATAAAAAAGTAAAAGGAATGGTGGTGGGATCAAAGGGCACTTTAAAAAAACATGATATTGTAATGATACAATTAAGTTGTTCATACTTACCTGGCAGTATATATATAGCTGATAATTTCCGACGACCGACAGAATTAAAAATTCGACACACGTAGTGGGAGTCAGGTGGTTAGTACCCATTCCCGCCGCTGGGAGGCGGGTATCAGGAACCATTCCCATTTTCTATTCATAATTTTATTTCCACTGTCTCCTGAGGGGAGGTGGGCGGGTAATTAGTTATATATATCTGCCAGGTAAGTATGAAACAAACTAATTGTATCATTACAATATCATTTTGTTCATGCAATTACCTGTCAGATATATATAGCTGATGCGGGGGAATCCCACCTTTGGTGGTGGGAGAGACAGAATAGAGGATTTAGGAAACACTATATGTAGATATTTGATATCTTGGTTCCTTACCTGTTAGCATAGCTGGCTTCGTGAATACTGCCACGTAAGTCTGCTTTGTGCTTACTAGAGTTTGCCAGCAAGGTAGAGACCTATGAAGCTGGTGCACTCCAGATGATCTGTCAACAGGGGCGAGGACCACGACGTGACTAGACCATGGACCATACTAATGAGGGCAACGAGACAAAAATACCACCACCTGGCTTAGTTACCAAAGGTATCCCACTTAACTAAGCTAATGGAAGGGAGACCCGCCCCAGGCGGTCACCCACAACCATAAACACAAATTAAAAAACCCCCCTAATCCCTAAAGGATAGGATGAGTGTTACCTCCTGCCCCAAAACAGTGTCTGCAGCAATGTATGGTCCGAGGGAGAAGCAATTTTCGTATGTCACTTTCACCTCCCGCAGGTAGTGTGAAGCGACACACGAATTGCTTCTCCAAAATGTGGCATTCAAAATATCTTTGAGCGCCATATTTTTGTGAAAGGCTACCGAAGTAGCAATAGCTCTCACCTCGTGAGCTTTTACTTTCAGAAGCATTCAAATCACTATCACTCACTTATTATGCGCTTCTTGAATCAGATTCCTGATGAAGAACGCCAGTGCGTTTTTTTTCGACATAGGAAGATCAGGTTTCCTCACTGAACACCACAAATTGTCCGATGAACCTCTGCAAGCTTTAGTTCTCTGCAGATAGAACTTTAGAGCCCTGACAGGACACAGGAATCTCTCACGTTCATTTCCCACTATATCTGACAACCCTTTGATTTCAAAGGTCCTCGGCCACGGGTTGGAAGGATTCTCGTTCTTTGCTAAGAACATGGGACTTAAAGAACAAATCGCACTACTGTCTGAAAAGCCAATCTGCTTGCTAATGGCCTGAATTTCGCTAACCCTCTTCGCCGTCGCCAGAGCGGTTAGGAAGATCGTTTTCTTCGTCAGATTCCTGATAGAAACTGAATGAAGCGGTTCGAAGTGACTCGACATCAAATATTTGAGCACCACATCCAAGTTCCACGAGGGTACTTTAGGCTGGACTACCTTCTTAGTCTCGAACGATCTAATGATATCATGAATGTCTTTATTATTAGTCAAATCGAGTCCTCTGTGCCTAAAGACTACAGAAAGCACGCTCCTGTAGCCTTTAATAGTTGGAACAGCCAACTTCACTTCCTCTCTCAGATAAAGAAGGAAGTCAGCTATCTGGCTACACAGGTTGTGGTGGAGGAAATGAGCCCTTCTTCCTGCACCAGGATCTGAAGACAGCCCACTTCGATTGGTACAGAGCGATTGAGGAGGGCCTCCTTGCGGTGGCAATCGCCTTCGCCACAGGTCTTGAAAAACCCTCGCTCTGGCCAACTTCTTGATAGTCTGAACGCAGTCAGACTCAGAGCGGGGAGTTTTTTGTGGTACCTCTCGAAGTGGGGCTGTCTGAGTAGATCTTTCCTTAAGGGCAGAGTCCTCGGAAGTCTACAGGAAGGACATCACCTCTGTGAACCAGTCGGCTGCCGGCCAGAAGGGGGCGATGAGTGTCATCCTCGCTCCTTCCGATGCCGCGAACTTCCTCATCACTTCCCCGAGGATCTTGAGCGGGGGAAAAGCGTATATGTCTAGACCCGACCAACTCCAAAGTAGGGCGTCTACTGCGACTGCTCCGGGTCCAGAACTGGGGGAGCAATAGAGTTGAAGTCTTCTCGTCCTGGAAGTTGCGAAGACATCCACCTGTGGACAGCCCCACAGGTCCCACAGCGACTGGCAAACCTCTTGGTGAAGGGTCCACTCTGTCGGCAACAGCTGTCCTCGTCGACTGAGAAGGTCCGCTCGAACATTCTGTACTCCTGACACGAACCTTGTCAGGATAGTGACTTCTTGCGCTTTCGCCCATAAAAGGAGTTCCTTTGCGATGGCAACAGAGAAGGCGAGTGAGTTCCCCCTTGATTTCTTAGGTATGCCAGCGCTGTGGTGTTGTCCGAATTGATCTGAACGACTTTGCCGGATACTTCTTCCTGGAAGAAACCTGAGAGCCAGATAAATGGCTGACAGCTCTTTCAGATTGATGTGCCAGGACATGTTTCCCCTCTCCAGTGCCCGACACTTCTTTCCCTCCTATGTTGCTGCTCCCCAACCCGTGGACGACGCGTCGGAAAACAACACTAGGTCGGGGTTCCGAAGTTTGAGGGAGAGCCCTTCTGCGAGCTTCCGAGGATCTGACCACCAACTTAGGTGATCCTTCACCTCTCTCGTTAAACACAAGATCGCCTCCAGATCTTGTTTGTTCTTCCAACTGTTTGGCTAGGAAGAATTGAAGAGGTCTGAGGTGCAGCCTTCCCAGAGAAACAAAAACTTCTCCAGTGAGGAAACAATAGTCCCCAGCAAACTCATCCATTCCCTCACCGAGCATGTTTCCTTCCCCAGAAAGGTCGCCACTTTCTCCAAGCATGAAGTTGTGTCGCCCCCTGGGACGGAAAAAGCCCGAAAAGCACTGAGTCCTTCTGAATCCCCAGATAGACTAAAGATTGAGACGGTAGTCAAATGCGACTTTTCGAGGTTTTACCAGAAGCCCAGGACTTTGCTAACGTCATGGTCGTGTGCAGGTCCTCCAGACACCGTTCCCGCGATGAAGCTCGAATAAGTCAGTCGTCTAGGTAGAGAGAGATCCTTATATTCTTCCCAAATGAAGCAGCCTTGCCACGTTCTTCATTAGAATGGTGAAAACCATCGGCGCTGTGGGTCAGACCGAAGCAAAGTGCCCTGAATTGGAATACCTTCCCTTCAGGACAAATCGCAGGTATTTCCTTGATTGGGGATGGATGGGTGGGGAACGTGAAAATACGCGTCTTGGAGGTCTAGTGAGACCATCCAATCCCCCGGTCTCAAAGCTGACAGCACCGATTGAGTCGTCTCCATCTTGAATTTCTTCTTTATCACGAAGAGATTTAGGCTGCTGACATCGAGGACGGGTCGCCACCCCCCCGAATGTTTCGGCACCAGGAACAGGCGGTTGTAAAATCCTGGAGATCCAGGTCGAAGACCTGTTCCACCGCTTGCTTCTCGATCATTTGTTCCAGCAGATCGAAAAGCACTTTCTGTTTCTCTCCTCGATAAGAGGGAGACAAATCCTTTGGTGTTGAGGATAGCGGGGGTGACTTCAAGAACGGGATCCTGTACCCTTTCCTCACGACATCCAGCGACCAAGGGTCGGCATCTCTCTCTTCCCAGGCTTTCGCGAACCGAAGAAGCCTGGCTCCTACCGGCGTCTGAAGGACTTCCAAATCACTTCCTACTCTTTGACGGAGCAGGGGTTTCTCTCTGGAAGAGCCTCTTCCTCGGGAGGCTGTTTTCGAGGCAAAACCAGCACGAAAGGGCTTCGGTTTCTTGGCAAACGAAACTCCAGAAGATGAAGCAGCTGCTGGCCTTCTAGAAGACTGAGCCAGAAGATCTTGCGTTGCCTTCTCCTGAAGGCTTGATGCTATGTCCTTAACCATAGTCTGGGGGAAGAGATGGTCTGAAAACGGAGCGAAAAGCAAGTCCGCCTTTTGCGCTGGAGAGACGGATTTGGCCGTGAAGTTACAAAAGAGTGCTCTCTTTTTGAGAATCCCCGAGCTAAAGTGCGTAGCCAACTCCTCAGAACCATCCCGACGGCCTTGTCCATACAAGAAAGTACACTGGACAGCTCCCCCAGACTAATAGTATCAGAACTCCTTGACCTGGCATCTAAAACTCCAAGACACCAGTCGAGAAAGTTGAAGACCTCTAGAGTCCTGAAGAGGCCTTTTAGATGAAAGTCGAACTCGTTATGGGTCCAAGAGACTTTTGATGAAGACAGAAGGGCTCTTCTGGAGGCGTCCACGATGCTCCCGAAATCACCTTGAGCAGAGGCTGGTAGTTTAACCCCTACGTCCTCTCCCGTCTCATACCACATGCCTCCTTTACCGCAGAGTCTTGATGGCGGTAAAGTAAAGAGGACTTTTCCTGACGCTTTCCTCTTCTCCATCCACTCATGGACTTTCCGGAACGCTTGCTTCGTGGAAAGCGACTTCTTCATTTAACGAACCCTGAGCCTTCGTTGCTTTAAAAGAAGAAAATTGAGAAGGGGAGTACGAGGGGTCTTCCGGTTGAAAAGTTTCTCCAAACTCCGACTGTAGAGACGCATCAAAACTTTATAGTCCGATGAGACAGGAGCTGGTTGCTGTTCTTCCTCTGCTTCTACATAAATTATCGCTAACTCCTTCCTCAGAAACCGGAGAAGTAGGAGGAAAGTCTGAAGAAAACTGACGAACAGGAATGGGTTCCTTCATCCACCTGAACTTGCATTGGTGGGAAAACTGGTGTCTACCAGCGCGCGCTTGGCGTCCGAATCCACACGTTTGGCGCCGACAGGTGCG
The DNA here is from genome assembly GCF_015104395.2 of Macrobrachium nipponense. NCBI lineage: Eukaryota > Metazoa > Arthropoda > Malacostraca > Decapoda > Palaemonidae > Macrobrachium > Macrobrachium nipponense. The sequence goes on along the minus strand of NC_087201.1, from coordinate 38,281,086 downwards.
CGTCGACATCTACTAAACACACGCTTTGGCGTCCACTGGCGCACACGAGCGTCCACTAGTGCACGCTTGGGTGCCCTTCCACTGGTGCGCGCCGAGCGTCAGTCAAGCGCGGCTGCCGCCCACTGTGCACGTTTATCAACAACAGGTGCGCGTTTTGGCGGCACCGGAAGCGCGCTCCACTTGCACAGAAAGCGCGCTCAGCGTCCACCACTCGCTTGCGAACCATACGAAGACTTGCGAGCGGAGATATCCTCATCCTGAGAGCGAGAAACGAACTTCTCACCTCCTCTAGAGAGCTGCTGGGAGCAGAACGAACTCTAGAGGGAGACTCGAACGAAGAGAGAGGCGAGCGAGGAGAAAGAGCAGGTCTTGACTTCTTCACAGGAAGCTTCTCATCCTTTCTAAGACGACGGAAGAGACTCTCTAGAAGCAAGAGCGTCCTGAAGTTGCTGCTGCAGTGACTGAATCATCCTCTTGGTTGGCGAATCTTCCTGCTCCGGGGATGGGACTGATCCTGTGAGCAGGAGAGCGGCGAGGGGACGCCTCCTCCTCCTCCTAGGTACGGCCTCCTCCCACCGAGCTCTAGCGACTGTTATCGCTCGCACGAACTAACCGAATCCAAGTCCGAAGACTCTCTACGCCTTTTCTGCGGCGGAAAAGCAGCGAACGCACTGTCAGGCGAAGATCGCAAATTCGGAGAACTAGGACGTGAAGCGTCAATATCACGCGCCGTCCTTTTCAGCGGACGGGAAGCACCGTGAGAAACTCCACCCTTTACGTGGGGATGAAGCCTCCGATGACAAAAAACACTCCTTGAGGAGACGTGCCCGTGCACGCTCCCTGGCAGTCTGGGGATTTTTCATCAGTAACTGCCGAAGGCACGCCAGATCGGTGGGGGTTCCTGTAACCCTCCTTCGGCTTTCGACATGCTCCCTCCCCAGGTCCTGGGAGTCAAGCAGAGGTCCAGGCCTAGAGGCGAAACGAGGCCGATCTGACGCACCCTCCACTACACAAGGGGTATCACTGCACTTTTGCACATCACTTTTGCTCTCAAGAGCCAACACTTTCGATTCTAGATTACGAATCGACTCCAAAATTAAGGATAAAGTATTACTCTCTACAGACACTGCTCAGGGCCGGAGGCAAAACTACAGGGTTAGGAGCATTAACAGAAGGAGGGTTAACAGGAGAAACATTAATTTCTTGCACACCTGAAACACTCCTGGAGGAAGACCTCCTCCTTAACCTATCCTTTTCAAGTTTCCTAAGATAGGTATCATACGCCTTCCACTCAGAATCTGTTAATCTTTCGCACTCCTTGCAACGGCTTTCATACACACATTCATGCTCCCTGCAACTCTTACATACCGTATGTGGGTCTACTGAAGCTTTCAGTAGCCTACCTCTACAATCAGTCCTAGAGCAGAACCTAGCGCTAGCTGTACTAGACCCTGACATATTATCCAAGAGAAGTCCAAACCAAAATCAAATCAATCCACTAATAACGTGTGCCTAGCCACCGATCCAGTCAATTAATCCAAAAAAGAACCAAAAGGGATACTCAAGTAGCAAAAAGTTTCCAAATCCAGACGGAGGTGCTGTAAAAACAGATGTTCACACCGGCGACAGAAAAATTATGAATAAGAAAATGGAATGGTTCCTGATACCCGCCTCCCAGCGGCGGGAATGGGTATACTAACCGACCTACTCCCACTACGTGTGTCGTAAGTTTTAAATTCTGTCGGTCGTCGGAAATTATCAGCTATATATATATCTGACAGGTAAGTTGCATGAACAAATTTCATATTATCTACAATGTGCCACATAGGGCATAACTGTAAGTGGCATTTCTCTATGAAGGCATAAAAAACCAAAAACAACAAACCTTTCAGGTTTCATTCATTGATGTCTCTGCATTAAGTGGAGAGTTTTCAATAAGGTCCAAGTAGAAGCCTGACCAAGGACCACCCATTAATGCGTGCAAGTGATCTTGCATGACACCCCAGTAACTTCGAAATGTATGGACACATCACTCCTGATCTTCAAGTGAACATCTGAAGGCATTATAGAGTAGTAGTACATCATGTTAATATAAACAGGTCAGAAATGTAATCCTACAATAATATTAATTAGAACTACATTCTCAATGTTTAATGTTCCAACACTACTGTTACTTTACAAAATTACATTTTTACAATAAAATTATGTTTTATATATACTTCCCAAGCAATTACAAGCTATAGTTTTTCACACAGCATCCTAAAAATTCAAAATTCATGATGACTATTCAACTTTCTAGTGCAGGTGACTTAAGCCCTGCTCACTTTGAGGGTAAAAAGCAGAGTGATGTGGCAGACAACTCAATGGTTTTGCCCTGATGTCCATGTAAGGGAGGGGAGAGGGCTCCAATTCAGTAATTACTTGTAAGTACTACATATAAAGCCTGTCTTATTATATATAATTTCTATATAAGTAACCTAAAGTATCTTACCAAGAAATACAAGCTGAATTCACATTAACAGGAGTTGGGATACATGGATAGCAGAAAGTTGCCAGCATTGGTACAATGCTTGTTATTTCCTTACCTGGTAAGAAAGCCATTGCAGGTGGGTACTGCCTCTGGTTGGTGCTCATCTTAATCTCAGTGGCGCAGCAGTAAAACTATGGGTCGCCGCCTAATTTAGTGGGGGACTTTGTAGCGAAGGAGGTACTCCAATGGCTAGCAAAGTTAAAAGGTGACCTTGCCCTGGCCTAGACGACTAAATAAAATCATACAATGACTAACAAAACTGGTGGGTACCATGTAACTCCAGATTCACCATGGATCAACACAAAGTGAGAAGATAGAAAGGTAGAAAAAAACTCTATGATTCCTCTCCCAACACCATGCCAGCCTCAGATCAAGGTCTTATCGTACTACAATTATCGAAAACTGATTCCACTTCTTTAAGGTAATATGAAGCAAAGACGGACTTCCACTTCCAGTCTGTTGATTCCATGATAGAGGAAGGGGACATGCTATGCCAGAAGGCAAGAGAAGTAGCCACTGCTTGGACCTCATGGACTCTTAACTTCAATTAACCTTAATTGTGACACTCAACTTCCTCTACAGCTCTCTTGAGGAGGAGGGAGTCCACTTCCTGTGAAAGGGCCAAGAATCTCTTGGAGCCTTCCAAGTAAAACACCAAAACGATGAGAGACTTAACTAGAGGAGGTCTTCCCTTGAAGGGCATGGAGTATCCTTCCTCCAGAACTCGAGTTAGCCATGGCTCTGCACCTCTGCAGCTCCATTCTTCCCAAAAGTGAAAAAGTCTGGCTCCTACAGGAGCACGAAGGACAGGTCTTCCATTTCTTGGAAAAAGGTTTGAAAAATGGTTTCTTAGCCGACGACACCAAAATGATATTGTTAGTATACAATAAAGTTTTGTACATACTTACCTGGCAGATATATACTTAGCTTAGGTCTCTGACGGTCACGACAGAAAATTCAAAACTCGCGGCACACGCACAAAGGTAGGTCAGGTGATCTACCTTACCCGCCGCTGGGAGGCGGGTGTAAGAACCAGTCCCCCTTTCCTGTCAGGTTATTTTCTTCCACCTGTCTCCTGAGGGGAGGCTGGGCGGGCCATCAATCGTATATATCTGCCAGGTAAGTATGTACAAAAACTTTATTGTATACTAACAATATCATTTTTGTACATGAACTTCCCTGCCAGATATATACTTAGCTGATTGACACCCGTTCGGGTGGAGGGGAAAGAGACACACATACTTACTTAGAAAGTGGGGACAACACATGTTAAAGGAATACATAATATAAACCTCTGGTTCTTACCTGATTTAGGCAGAAGACTTGATAGTTACTGTCTATTAGTCTGCGTTGCCTAAAGAGTCTCAGCGAGGGCGTGACCTATGGCTGAAGAACTCTTTGGGTCTACCAATGGGAACTGAGTCCACTTACTTGGCAGAATCCAAGCAGGATCTGGTCAATGGGGATCAACCCGCTTACATGCCAGAGCCTATCACTACCAATTGCAAGGAGCCTTAAGCACAACCGATCACCTAACCAATTACTAACATTAGTATACGAAAGAAGGAGCTGCTCCTGCAACCTCCTTCGTACAACCAACAAACTCAAACTTAAAACTAACAGGGAAAAAAGGATTAAAAAGGAGGATGTGTTTCAGCTCCCTGCCCCAGCACTGAATCCGCCGATACGTACGGGCCTAGCCCAAAACACTTATCATACGTAATCGATACGTCCCTTAGGTAGTGATTAGAGAAGACTGATTCAACCTCCAAAAAGTGGCCTTCATAAGGTTTTGTAATGACAAATTCTTCTTGAAAGCCAAAGACGTCGCGATGGCCCGTACTTCGTGCGCCTTGACTTTCAGAAGGTTAAACTGTTTGCTGATTGCAAGAAGAGTGTGCTTCTCTAATATATTCCTGATAAAGAATGAGAGTGCATTTTTAGATAAGGGCCTACTGGGGTCCCTTACAGAGCACCAGAGATTTTGCTCTCCATTAGCGGCAAGTCTTTTCTTCCTCTGAAGATAATATTTCAGGCTTCTCACCGGGCAAAGAGATCTCTCCTCTTCTGTCCCGACTAAGGAGGATAAGCTTTTGATTTCGAAGCTCCTGGGCCACGGCGAAGAAGGGTTTTCATTCTTGGCTAGGAAAGCCGGAAGAAAAGAGCAAACCGCGGAGCCTCCTTGGAAACCTACCTCACCTTCTAGAGCTGCAGCGTCGCTGACCTCTTTGCTGACGCTAACGCACAGAGGAAAAGAGTCTTCCATCGAAAGGTCTCTGAACGAAGCAGCATGGGGAGGTTCGAACCTTGAGGACCTCAGGAAGAGCAGCACGACATCAAGATTCCAGCTAGGCATAAGGAGGAGGTTCTTTTAACCGTTTCAAACGATCTGATTAAATCATGGAGGTCCTTGTCCTCAGATATGTTTAATCCTCTATGACGAAAAACTGAGGAAAGCATGCTCCTGTACCCCTTGATGGTGGAGACAACCAACCCGCATTTTTCCCTCAGGAAGATAAGGAAATCTGCAATCTGCGTCACAGAGGTACTGGAGGAGGAAACTTTATAGTCCTGCACCAGCGTCGAAAAAACATCCCACTTCGACTGGTAGACTCTAGATGTGGAAGGTCTACTGCATTGGCAATAGCCCTTGCAGACTTTGCCGAAAAAGCCCTTAGCTCTGACGAGACTCTTGATAGTCTGAATCCAGTCAGACTGAGAGCGGGGTTTTTGTTTTTGGAAACCTGTCGAAGTGGGGCTTGTTTGAGCAGATCGACTCTTAGAGGTAGGGATCTTGGGACATCCACCAGCCATTCCAGTACCTCTGTGAACCAGTCGTGGGCGGGCCAGAACGGAGCTAATCAACGTCATCCTTGTTCCCTCTGACGCTGCGAATTTCCTTAACGTTTCCCCTATAATCTTGAAAGGCGGGGAAAGCGATACAGATCCAGATTCCTCCAATCCATGAGGAATGCATCTATTGCCACTGCTCTTGGGTCTGCAATAGGGGAGCAGTATAGATCTATCCGCGCATTCCTGGAGGGTCGCAAATAGATCCAGATGGGGCCTGCCCCACGTCCTCCACAGCTCCTGGCATACGTCCGCGTGCAGAGTCCACTCTGAGGGAAGGACTTGATTCCTTCTGCTTAGCAGATCCGCTCTGACATTTCTTTCTCCCTGTACGAACCTGGTGAGAAGCCTTATGTTCCTTTCCTCTGACCACAAGAGGAGCGATCTCGCTGTCTCGTACAGGGAGAAAGAGTGAGTCCCCCCCCTGTTTTCGAATGTAAGCCAGGGCTGTAGTGTTGTCGGAGTTGATCGAACATATTTCCCTTTTACGAGGGGTTCGAAGGTCTTGAGAGCTAACCAAATCGCTGTTAGCTCCTCTTGTGATGTGCCAGGACACCTGCTTCCCCCATCAGGTGCCTGACACTTCTCTCGACCCGAGAGTAGCTCCCCAACCTTTGTCCGAAGCGTCTGCATACAATACTAGGTTGGGGTTTCGAACTTGCAAGGAAAGGCCTTCCTTGAACAATAGAGGGTCTAGCCACCAACGTAGATCCTCCTTTATCTCTTGCGAAATCTTGAACGCAAAGTCCAGACCTTGATATTTCCGATCCCAGTTCCTCGTCAGGAAGAACTGTAGGGGTCTGAGGTGCAACCTTCCTAGAGAAACGAATTGCTCCAGAGAGGAGAGTGTCCCCAACAGACTCATCCACTCCCTCGCTGTGCATACATCTTTCTCTAGAAAGATTGCTACCTTCTCCAAACCTCGGGTTATCCTCTCTGGGGACGGATACGCCCGAAAAACCAGAGAAGCCATCAGAATCCCCAGATAGATACGCTCTTGACTGGGGATTAGCTGTGACTTCTCGAAATTCACTAGCAAACCCAGAGAAGCTGCTAGATCCAACGTCACTCGTAAGTCCTCCAGACATTTCTCCTTGGATTTGGCCCTGATAAGCCAATCGTCCAAGTATAGGGAAATCCTCACTCCCTCGAGATGAAGCCACTGGGCAACGTTCTTCATCAGTCCTGTGAATACTTGGGGGGCCGTGGAAAGGCCGAAGCATAGGGCCCTGAACTGAAAAACGTTCCCTCCCCACATGAATCTGAGATATTTGCGAGAAGAAGGATGGATCGGCACTGGAAGTAAGCGTCCTGAAGGTCCAGTGACACCATCCAGTCCCCGGGACGAAGAGCTGCTAAGACTGATGACGTCGTCTCCATAGCGAACTTCCTCTTCTTCACAAAGACATTCAGGGCGCTTACGTCCAGAACCGGTCTCCATCCTCCTGAGTTCTTGGGAACTAGGAACAAACGGTTGTAGAAACCCCGCTGAAAGTGGGTCCCTGAACCATCTCTATTGCCTCTTTCTCTAACATCAGCTCTACCCGCTAGAGCGAGGGCTTGATTCATCAGTGGGTCTTTGTATTTGGCCACCAGAGCCCTTGGAGTGGTGGTCAAAAGGGTGGTCTCGAAATAAAGGGAATGAGGTATCCCCTCTTGATGATCGCGAGGGACCAGTTGTCCGCCCCCTTTTGTGCCCAGACATCTGCAAAGTTCAGAAGTCTGGCACCCACAGTTGTCTGGAGGACACCCGAACTATTTCTTGGCCCTAATAGAACGGGAGAAGGTCCCTTCCTCTTCTAGGTGGTCTCGAACCCCTGGAGGAAGAAGAGCGAGACGAAGTCCTCCTCGAAAGGGTTCTTGCCTACTTTGAGCCTCTTTCTTCGTCTTCTGCTGAAACGAAGGTTTCGGAATTCTAGCCGATCGAGCTAGCATATCCTGCGTCGCTTTTGCTGATAACGAGCTGGAGATATCGTTAATAGTTTCTTTGGGGAAGGGAAGTTGGGGGGGGGGAGTTGCGGGGAAAGTTGCGAATACAGCAAGGAAGCTCTCTGTGCGTGCGAAACCGCCTTGGTAAGAAAAGAGCAGAAAACGGCCCTCTTCTTTACCACTCCTGCCACCAAAAACCCAAAAAGAGAAGCAATTTCCCCCGGAACCGTCTCTCACTGCCTTGTCCATGCAAGACAGAACTGCGTGGAGGAGGTCTTCAGGCGAAAGAGGTGTCTTGCTCTTGAGTCCTCTTGGCCAACACTCCCAGGGTCCAGTCAAGAAAGTTTAAAAACTTCTAAGACTCGGAACATTCCCTTCAGAAGGTGATCCAACTCGCTCATACCCCACGTCGTCTTCGCAGAATTCAGCGCCGAGCGACGTGCGGAATCGACCAACGAAGAGAAGTCCGAGTCTGCAGAAGAGGGAAGAGTCAGACCCAAAGGGCTCTCCTGACTCGTACCAGAACCCCATCTACCCGTCAGCTTGGACGGGGAAAAGAAAAACTGTCATTGCCCTTCTCTTCTTTTGAAAGCAACCAGTCGTCAAAGTTCTTCATAGCTTCTTCATAGACACTGTAAGGGCTTCATCTTAACCGATCCGAAAGACTTCTTAGCCGTATTGGTCGTTGAAAATAAGGACGGAGGAGACGGAGGAGCCACGGCCGAAAGAGACTCCCCAAAATCTTGCAAGAGGAGGTCTGTAAGCCTCTTATACGAAGAAACCGCAGCATCCTTGGGCAAATCTTCCTCCGAATCAGCAACAAATTCTTCCGAAGAATGACGTCTAGAAAGCTCTACTGCCCGGAGGAGAGCTAATCCTTGGAGAGCGCCTGTTCGGAGAGCGCCTACTGGAAGAAAAAACCACCACCGGGAGAGCGCTTACACGGGGAGCGCCTACCAGGAGAGCGCCTACTTAGAGAGCGCCTACTAGGATAGCGCCTAGTTGGAGAGCGCCCTACTAGGAGAGCGCCTACTTTGAGAGCGCCTACTTGGTGAGCGCCTGCTAGGAGAGCGCCTACTTGGGGAGCGCCTACTAGGAGAGCGCCTACAAGTGGAGGCCCGTCTGTCGGAAACCGATTTCTAACTCCACAGAAGAGCGTCTGGAAACGGGAGAGAGCGCCTATCAGCTCTCTGCGCCTGCTAGGCTCTTGGCGCCTGCCATCCTCAATACGGCCTGCCAGGCTCTTTGTGCCTGCCCCGGGGAGGGGAGAAAACATCCACGATGAATCCCTGTCAGAAGCGCGGCGCTTACAAGGCTCTGAGCGCTCTATCTCCAATCGGGGAGTGCTCTAACGGGAGGAGGTAAAAACTTCCGTTGCCAGCCTACCAGGTTCTTGCCGCCTACTAGGCTCTTGGCGCCTACTAGGCGCTTGCTGCCTACTAGGCTCCGAGCGTCCGTCAAAGGAGAGTGGCGCCACCAGGCGAAGAAACTCTTCCTTCGCTCCTGACGAAAACTAGGCTCTTGACGTCTGTCAAGCTCTTGACGCCTAACTGAAGAGGAGCGGAAATCCTGAGGAGAGAGCCTGCCTGGCTCCTTACACCTACATGCTCACAACTCTTGCTGGGAAGAGAGGAGAGCCTACTCGGAGAAAGATCCCGAGCTCCAGCCTGTACTTCTGAACTCCTACTAACAGGCAGGCTCAAAAGCTCTTCTAGCCAAAGGAGATTTAGCCGAAGGAACGTTCTTAGACTTCTTCACCGGAAGTGAGGCGTCCTTCCGACGATGAGAAGTCCGGCAATAGACTCTGCTAAAGCCGCAATTTGCGCCTGCAGACCCGCCAGGATACGCGCAGGAGATCTCTTAAACTCCTCTACAGGGGACGAAGTCCGAGAGCGAACAGGAGAAGCGTAACAGGACGAAATCTTGGTTCTCTTGCGTTCCACTTCAGGCTCTTCCGCGAAAGATTCGGGCTGGAAGGAAGGGCGCAAGGATCCTTCCAGGGCCTCTTGAGAGGGCGAGACGACTCCGATGCGCTCCATCTACGCTGAGGAGAAGGCGACGAAGATGACGAGAAGCACTGGCGCAATAACTCCTCTTGGTTTCGTTCCAAGGCAGCCTGGGAACGAGCAACAGGAACTGCCGAGGGGACGCCCTGACCGGTGGGGGGTTCGGTCCCTAACCTTCCTGCGGCTTTCGACCTTTCCTCCTCCACTGGGTCTGGGAGTCTGGAAGAGGTCTAGGCCTGGAAGCGTTAGTGAGCCGGTCAGACGCACCCTCCACTGCACTAGGGGCACTGCACTGATCACTTGCACTATCATCACTCTTACCTTGTCGAGAGCGAGCGAGGCTCTCCTTACTCCTGATCGAGGCTCTCCCAGAAGCAACTTCCGAAAACGAATCTTTCGGGTTCAAAGCTGGGCGCAGGGGCTGAAACTGGAGAAGGAACTACTTCTACTACAGGATTCTCAGTGTCAACTTCACTCACCCTCGATCTAGAACTCTTTGAAGAAGCCTTGCGCACCCTATCTTTCTCTAAACTTTCTCACATAAGAAGAGAGAGCCTTCCACCATCCTCATCCAAATTCTCACACTCTTTGCAAGGGTTAATAAAAGAGCATTCATTCCCTCTACACGACTCACATACCGAGTGAGGATCTAATGCAGCTTTAGGAAGCCTAACTTTACATTCCTTCTCTGAACAAACCCTAAATAAACTAGGTTTCTTAACTTCAGAATCATCCATGATTATAGATATGTAAGAGAAATCCAAAAGAACAAAAAATCCAAAAAACAGTCCAAAAAGCGTATGCCAAGCCAACAACCAAAGTGTACTTCACCAAAATCCAAATCGTCGGCAACGAGAACGAATTTCAACTATCGTAAGGACTAAACAACAGGTGTTGTCCAGCGGCGACAGAAAATAACCGACAGGAAAGGGGGACTGGTTCTTACACCCGCCTCCCAGCGCGGGTAAGGTAGGTCACCTGACCTACCTGTAAGCGTGTGCCGCGAGTTTTGAATTTTCTGTCGTGACGTCAGAGACCTAAGCTAAGTATATATCTGGCAGGGAAGTTCATGTACAAAAAACACAAATTGGTTCGTGGTCGTCAACTGGAGTCTCTGTGTACCTCCACAAAAGGGCTGAAGTCTTAAGGGGAGAAACAGACTTGGAAGAGATGAAGGGATCCTTTGGACATCTAGTGGACTGCGCTAGCAAGTCCTAGGTAAACTACTTCTGGAGGTCTGATGAGATCTCCAGAACGGTGGACTGTGGAAAGAGATACTGCTGGTCAAGAGGGGCAAAACAGGAGAGCAGACTTCTGTGTGAGGGTAAAACTCCTTTTCATGGTGAAGGAACCGACAATTCCTTTTCCTTCAGTACACCCATGGAGAAGAGGGAGACAAGTCCTCTTGAATCATCTCTGGTGGTCTTACAAAGGACAATACCTCTAACCAGTCAGAGGCCAAGTCTTCCACCAGGCAAGGGCAGTCTCTATTTTCTTAGCGAGAGCCCCAATTGTCCAGTGGAGAAAAACTAAACACTTTCTTTTTTACAAGATGGTCAAGTTCAGCTGATGAACACATGACTTTCACCAAAGAGAAGGCAGAGCATCATTAAGAGTTAATGACGGCCGCGAGGAGAAATCCCTCTGAGAGGAGGGACAGCAGCTCCCAAAGAGGGAACTTCTCCAGCATAGGAGAGGTGTCGAAGAATACTATCTCTTTTTGGATACGAGAAGCCATCAGACAGGCATACTTGACTCTTTGATGATTCGGCCACACGTCTGTGTCAGCTAGAGGAGAAGGGCGCTGGCGTTAGGGGGTATGGTCACCTCTCTGACTTTCGAAAAGAA
>NC_087201.1:38195612-38269423 GCF_015104395.2 Macrobrachium nipponense | reverse complement strand
TTCTTTTCGAAAGTCAGAGAGGGACCAATACCCCTAACATCATGCGATTCTTCGACACCTCTCCTATGCTGGAGAAGTTCCCTCTTTGGGAGCTGCTGTCTCCTCTCAGAGGGATTTCTCCGGCCTCATTAACTCTTAATGATGCTCTGCCTTCTCTTTGGTGAAAGTCATGTGTTCATCAGCTGAACTTGACCATCTTGTAAAAAAGAAAGTGATGAGTTTTCTCCACTGGACAATTGGGCTCTCGCTAAGAAAATAGAGACTTGGCCTCCGACTGGTTAGAGGTATTGTCCTTTGTAAGACCACCAGAGATGATTCAAGAGGACTTGTCTCCCTCTTCTCCATGGGTGTACTGAAGGAAAAGGAATTGTCGGTTCCTTCACCATGAAAGGAGTTTTACCCTCACACAGAAGTCTGCTCTCCTGTTTGCCCCTCTTGACCAGCAGTATCTCTTTCCACAGTCCACCGTTCTGGAGATCTCATCAGACCTCCAGAAGTAGTTTACCTAGGACTTGCTAGCGCAGTCCACTAGATGTCCAAAGGATCCCTTCATCTCTTCCAAGTCTGTTTCTCCCCTTAAGCTTCAGCCCTTTTGTGGAGGTACACAGAGACTCCAGTTGAGACCACGAACCAATTTGTGTTTTTGGTAGTCGGCTAAGAAACCATTTTTCAAACCTTTTTCCAAGAAATGGAAGACCTGTCCTTCGTGCTCCTGTAGGAGCCAGACTTTTTCACTTTTGGGAAGAATGGAGCTGCAGAGGTGCAGAGCCATGGCTAACTCGAGTGCTGTAGAGGAAGTTGAGTGTCACAATTAAGGTTAATTGAAGTTAAGAGTCCATGAGGTCCAAGCAGTGGCTACTTCTCTTGCCTTCTGGCATAGCATGTCCCCTTCCTCTATCATGGAATCAACAGACTGGAAGCGGAAGTCCGTCTTCGCTTCATATTACCTTAAAGAAGTGGAATCAGTTTTCGATAATTGTAGTACGATAAGACCTTGATCTGAGGCTGGCATGGTGTTGGGAGAGGAATCATAGAGTTTTTTTCTACCTTTCTATCTTCTCACTTTGTGTTGAGTCCAAGGTGAGTCTGGAGTTACATGGTACCCACCAGTTTTGTTAGTCATTGTATGATTTTATTTTAGTCTATGGCCAGGGCAAGGTCACCTTTTAACTTTGCTAGCCATTGGAGTACCTCCTTCGCTACAAAGTCCCCCACTAAATTAGGCGGCGACCCATAGTTTTACTGCTGCGCCACTGAGATTAAGATGAGCACCAACCAGAGGCAGTACCCACCTGCAATGGCTTTCTTACCAGGTAAGGAAATAACAAGCATTGTACCAATGCTGGCAACTTTCTGCTATCCATGTATCCCAACTCCTGTTAATGTGAATTCAGCTTGTATTTCTTGGTAAGATACTTTAGGTTACTTATATAAAAATTATATTTTTATAATAAGATCAGGCTTTATATGTAGTACTTACCAAGTAATTACTGAATTGGAGCCCTCCCCCCTCCCCTTACATGGACATCAGGGCAAAACCAATTGAGTTGTCTGCCACATCACTCTGCTTTTTACCCTCAAAGTGAGCAGGGCTTAAGTCACCTGCACTAGAAAGTTGAATAGTCATCATGAATTTTGAATTTTTAGGATGCTGTGTGAAAAACTATAGCTTGTAATTGCTTGGGAAGTATATATAAAACATAATTTTATTGTAAAAATGTAATTTTGTAAAGTAACAGTAGTGTTGGAACATTAAACATTGAGAATGTAGTTCTAATTAATATTATTGTAGGATTACATTTCTGACCTGTTATATTAACATGATGTACTACTACTCTATAATGCCTTCAGATGTTCACTTGAAGATCAGGAGTGATGTGTCATACACATTTCGAAGTTACTGGGGTGTCATGCAAGATCACTTGCACGCATTAATGGGTGGTCCTTGGTCAGGCTTCTACTTGGATCTTATTGAAAACTCTCCACTTAATGCAGAGATCATCAATGAACCTGAAAGGTTTGTTGTTTTTGGTTTTTTATGCCTTCATAGAGAAATGCCACTTACAGTATGCCCTATGTGGCACATTGTAGATAATATGAAAGTTTTTTTAAAGTGCCCTTTGATCCCACCACCATTCCTTTTACTTTTTATCCATTGTTTTTTGGTGTCTTCCCTTCTGTCTATCCAACTTCTTTCAATTTATCTTGCTTCAATTTTCACCATCATTTGAAAAATAATTCCTCACGACAAGCTTCTGGAGTTTCTAGAAATGTGACCCAGTGGTTCAGTTGAACATGTCACCTCAACTTATGGACAGTTAGGAGCTTTGCCCATCCCAGTACCCTGGAGCCATACAGTACCCGGAGATATCTCTCATATATCCTATAGTGAACAGCAATTCCATATAAAGTAATTGATAATCTATCCTAAAGTATTTAGTAATTATCATTCAATTTAAAATATCAATTTATTCTGTTTGAAAGATATATTTGCTGAATCAATTGCATCTGAATGTATTGTAAAACCCTGGACTTTAACAGTGTAGCCTAATAAAAACATAGCTGATTGTGTAGTTCTGCCAACTTAATTGTGTAGTTCTGCCAACTTATGCTTAGACGATATGTAAGATACACAAAACATACATTTATGAAAAGATAAGAAACATCTTAGTGTGTTTAAATATGGAACACTTTCCTCTAATTGTTCTCTCCCTGTCTCCCTTTCTCATGTGTAGTATTTTTTTGACATTTATTTAATGCAGCACAGTATTACTACAGTGATGTTATGCTACTTACATGTATTTTCAATGTGTTTATGTGCATGTGTATGAAACTGCATATATTGTCCCCCCCTTTTTTTTGATACAGTATTTAATACAGTATAGAATTATACTTCATACAACAGTCAAGTGTTACATGCATTTCTTTTTCAGATGTAGTATATAACATTAATATGATAAAATTACCTTATTTATGATAATTCATCTTAGGTCACATTCTTCCTAGGTCCAAGTAATGAGCTATATTGTTAATATATAAACAATTCATCAGGTGTGATGCATCAGATGGGGCCTTCATTTATAAAACCTTAAACCAGAATGTGATTCCCTCATCCTTAAGTTTAGGATCATCACCACGAAAAAAGTACCCTTTAGTTGTCTGCATGGTGCGACAAGATTCCTCAGTTGAAGAAGTGGATCCCAGTAATGTGGTTAGTATGCTTTGTACATAATTTTTAAGAATTTCACAGCCATGATATTCAGAACCCAGGCTGAGAAAGTCCACTTTATTAATGTTCACTATTTGAACTTCAGGAGATCTTACTTCTTATTCAAGTTACAGTTACTTTAAACCCTCAGAAGGTAAATGAAGTTGCTGCTAACATGGAAGGGTTCTGTAAGTGGTGCAGTCATTGGGATGCAGCTGAATTCCAGTAAAACTCAGACTTGAAACTAGCCAGTCTCATACTTGGCTCTGACTCTTATCATTTGCTTTTTAACTGTCACCTCAGCTGAAAAGACTTCAGCTTATTTGATTGTTACTTGCTGGATATTTTTAGTCCCCACAAACTTCTTAATTGGTGTAGGGGATCCTGAAAGAAATCTTGTTATTGTGGCTTCTAACTCATCCTGCCCCCTGCCCCACTCTTCTACCTTCCCTCCACTCAGTTGAACAGTTTATTGTGTTGTTTAATCTGAGGTTCGTATACTGTAGTTTCACAACAAATATGATCTTATATGCTTAGCGTAATATTATTGCATTGCAACCTAGCTAGGCTATTCTTGGGGCATTGTTTTATTGTTCAACATTTTTGACTTTTTATGATTAAATTTATAATCATACTTCATATTGGCAAGTTGTCGTTTAATAATGATTATCATGCTTATTCATATGATGTTTATTTTCTTCATAGTCCTTTTAAGTGGAGTTAACTTTCATAGTCGCATAAGGAAAAATTTGTTGATTAGTCATCTTTCAAAACATTTCCTTTTTGTTCTTTAAGAGTGAATTTTTAAATTTCTTAGTAAACAAATAATATCACATTTATACAGATACGTATTGTAAAGTATGATTCTTACTATAAATGCTACTTATATAAAAAAGTAATGTAGTCATTATTATCTGCAATTTATCTAAAAGGTAAAGGCAATAGCAATAATGTAAAATTGATTGATGTAAACAACATAGTACTTGTTACCCTACAAGTACTACAACATTAAATAGCAAATTATTGAATATACTACACTGCTACAATAGTATATGACAGTGATAAGATATAAATTTTCAAATGATATCTTTATGACATTTCCAAAGGAAGTTACTTTGCCTGTTACTCCTATGTTTGCAACTGCCATGTATATGGTATATGCTCAGTATATTTTTACAGTGTTCATATATAAAAAATGTTGTGGCACAAAATGTTACATTAGAGGCTGGTGGATTACAAAATCTAAACAGTTTATGTTGAAGGATACATTTGTGGATAGGAGGTAAGCTGAAATATTCTGAGCTGCTTTTTTTATAATAACTTTTATGATCCTTCTATGTTATAGCTCTCATATCAGATCCAGTAAGGCTTTCTAAATAACTGTCAGACACTTGTTTTTTTTCTATTTAGAAGAAGTGTATGATACCACATGGCAACACGGTATCCTTAGTTGTCTTCACAAGATTGGGATTAAAGGCAACATGATTCAGTTTCTAAAAGAAGTTTTATCAAATTGATATTTTAGTATGATTGGGGATCACCTTGTTCTCTTCTTATTTTCAAGAGGAAGGGGTCCTGCAGGGTAGTAGTTGTTATAGTTTGGCATGTTATGTTATTGCACATGGTATCTTTGAAGCAGTCTTTAAAGAAGTTTTTCCTCTGCTTAAAAAATCTTTGCTTATTGATGACTTTGTACTATATGTCACAGCTTTTGATGCCTCATCTGCTTGTGGGTATGTATAAGGTAGTCTCTGGTTAATGGCGGGGCTTCTGTTCCTGGCTGAGCACCGATAACTGAAAATTGCTGATAATTATGGTAATAAATGGAGTCTATGATGTCATGAGCACCAATAAACTGCTTATTGGAGCCTCTTGACCGCTTATTTGTGCTGATAATCCACCTACCAATGCTGATAAACAGATTATTGATGCCCAAAATCGCTTAATGTCACCAAAAATCTGGTTATCAACATTGTTAGCCAAGCGCTGTAAAACCGGAACGCTGTTAACCAACACCACTGATAAGCGAGGACTGCCTGTACCTGTTCTTGATAAATGTATTTGAAAAAGCGCTGTAAGATCAGAACGCCATAAGTCGGTGCTGCCGTAACTGTGGGGGGGACTTTGTAGTCTCGAAGAATGGCTCTTGGTATTCAACTATGAAAACTGTTGTTGTGCATATCATAAGAACTGTATGGTGTTTTTAAATGGTGATATTTTATCCACTGTGAATGAGTTTGTTTTTAGTGTTAAATTTTGATCAAGTAATGTGCCTAGTTAAATTGTAAATTCATATAGGAAAGTTAAGGAATCCTTTGACATTTTGTGTCAAGTTTTCATTTGTAGTGCAATATGTCACTGGAAATTTGATTATGGCTGTCAGATCTCCTCAGCATGCATAACAAAATTGTGCTATTTTGATTTGTGTATCTGATCTATTGCTTTTATATTTCTGTTTATTAAAATACAGTATGTGTTGTTATGCACCAGCCATCACTGGATCTTTACAAAGTAGAAAAGTGACTTCATTATATAACAAGGATCCAAATTCTCTTAAGACTTCATTTAATACAATAATTGAACAACAGTTCAGTTCTGTAAATCACAGGTCAAATTCCTCAAAACCCTTCCAAATTTGCTGTAAAGAGCAAATGGAGAATTTGGATCTTCTTAATCAGAGATTACCCTACAACTCCTCCAAGGCTGATGCCTCCCATGAAATTAGTAAGAACATACCTCCTTAAGGGGGCGGCCGGCTAATGCCGTTTTTTAACGACAGGACTTCAACATTCATACCACTTAATAAGGTGACTTGGGACATCTCCAAACCGCATATGATTTTTGCCTCTGACCTTCGGTTTTGTGACGCAGGGCAAATTTATCCCTAAAAAATAACCATTTTCAAATTCTATCTCCTCCCTTGATATTTAATATTAAGACCTGGGATTACTACCATATATAGACCTGATGTCGACCTCCAATCAAATGGAGAGTTTTTTTTCTAAAAGTCATTTTTTTGCTAGATAGGAATTTTTCAATATGGTAAAAAAATAAACCCTATAAATCACGAGAAAAAAATGTATTAAAAAAAAACGAAAAAAAAATTGGAAAAAAGGGCTCTATTTGATTGTTCTATAATGTCTTTCTGAGTTATATACCAAATTCCAATGTTATAGCTTAAAATTAAGTGAGGAGAAGATTTTGTTTTAAAGGTTAATAAGTATAGTTTTGAGATATGGGCGTTCAAAGTTTTCCTTCGTATTTCTATAAAGACAGTGTTAATAAATAATGATTATTATGAATGTATTATATTTCTTTTTGTGTATTAATAAACCAAAACTCTTTTATTTATCATATTTTAATCATAAATGATGATCCCTTTGCTCATATATCGTAGCCTGGTGGCACTGCTTGAGGCAAGATGGTGGCACTCCTCCTACGTAAACCCCTCTCTCCCCTTCACTAACTCGGCTTATTACAGCGAATTTTCTTCTGTATGTTAGCGAGATGTTTTCCTTGTATTTTCCTCTTTGGCATGATGACATTCTTGCCGAAACAAAGATAAACAACGTAAATGCAAGAGAATGTAGAGGTGAAACTCGAAGGTGTACCTCTCTTTTTTTACAAAGACCAATTTAATAAATCATGATTATTATGAATTTTCATATTCATTTTGGGTGGGTTAAAAAAGAAAAAACCAAAACTATGTTATTTATCATAAATGAAGATCTCTTTGCTCAAAGATCGTAGCCTTGGGCACAGTGTGACGTGTGCTGTCAGGCAAGAAGGGGGCGCTTTACTAAGCAACCCTCCCCTCTCTTCACTAACTACGCGTATATTATGATATTCTGTAATAATACTTGAGCGATTTTTCTTCATCTGTATGTTAGCGTGATTGTTTTCCTTGTCTTTTCCTCATTGGCATGATGAACTTCTTGCCGAAACATACATAAACATACGTAAAAGCAAGCGAATGTCACGAGGGTGAAACTCGAACGTGTAACCCATACTTGAAGTCTATGGTCCAACTGATTTTATGATTGAACCAGATACTCTCTTCTGTGAGCCACAGAATCTCACAGATGCCATTTCTCACAATTTCTTTGCCAATAATTATCAAAATTTACGATAACAGAAGAAATACTGCATTTTCTAGTACGGATGAATGTTTTAGGCTTATTGAGTTATGTTTACTAATTACCCTGTAACTACGAAAGTAAGAGGAATTTTGACGAAATATTTCGTATACGTATTCTCAATTGCCATATGAAGCTCCATGAATTTTTTCATGACTTTGCATTTTTCGCCCTATACCACCATATATAGGGGTTGGTTTCGGCTGCCCCCTTAACAGTACAAGCTGAACCCTTTCAGCCTGCGGTAAAATATATATTAAGAGCACTAGACTTTAAGGGTGTAAATTAATCCTTACAGGATAGGCTAAATATATATATGTATATTAAGCAAACCTGCAGATTTGCTAAATATAGTACAGTGGTACCTCGACATACGAAAGGCTCAACTTAAGAAAAACTTGAGATACGAAAGCAAATACGAAGATTATTTTGGCTCTACTTATGAAAATAGTTCAGGATACTAAAGGTTGTTGCTATAAAGTCCCGAGATTCACCCGGACCACCGATAACAATTTTAAAACTTGCGCACCACCAACTGAGTAGACTCGCCACCATCCTCCCCCGCTTTCCCATTGGTTCCTGATGCTAGTCACCGCCATAAGATCCTGCTCTCCTATTGGTCAGCATCTCTCCCATGATCCCATCATGGATCTACGTAGCGCCGTGCTTTTTCGGCCACTTCGCAGCGTCATTGGTATCGTAAGCACGCGGAATTCGTTCGTTAATATACGAGTAATTTCGTTGTAGTACTACTTTATCGTGTTGTGTGAGAACTTTAGTACGTACGTATACGTACCACATAACTTAATTACATACAGTATATACATAGTCATGGGTCCCAAGAAAGTTGAAGTTCACGGAAAGAAGAGGATGCTTTCTTTGGAGACAAAAATGGAGATAATTAAAAAGTATGAAGCTGGCATGCGATTGAGTGTGATCGCCAAGGAATATGGCTGAAATCCGTCGACAATAGGCACCATCCTTAAGCAGAAGGATACCATCAAAGTAGCACACCTTCCAAGGGCGTGACTATTTTGTCTAGCAAGAGGAGCCACGTGCACGAGATGGAAAGGCTGCTTCTTGTTTGGATAAAGACAAAGAAATCGCTGGCGATACAATAACGGAGACGGCAATCTGCCACAAGGCCAGCGCTATTTTCGGCGATTTGATTGCCCAGGCCGAAGACGACGGAGGAGAAGGGACATCGACGCCAACCCCAGAGTTCAAGGCTTCTCATGGGTGGTTCGAAAAATTCTGTAAATGGACTGGCATCCATTCGGAGGTGCGGCATGGGGGAGGCGGGCCAGCTCGGACACGAAAGTGGCTGAAGCCTTTATTAAGACGTTCAACGAGATGACAATCAAGGAAGGCTACAGTTCTCAGCAAGTCTTCAACTGTGATGAGACTGGCCTTCTTTGAAATCAAAATGCCTCGTCGGACGTACGTCAATTAGGAAGAGAAAGAAGCTACCCGAGCATAAGCTATGAAAGACAGGCTTACGCTCGCACTTTGTTCGAACGCCAAGGGGATTGCAAGATGAAGCCCCTACTTGTGTATCATTCGTAGACTCCTCGAGCCTTCAAGGCCCACAAAGTGCTTAAGGAGAAGCTTCCAGTGATGTGGAGGGCTAATGCGAAAGCCTGGGTAATGAGACTTTTGTTCACCGAGTGGGTAAATCTGTGTTTCGGCCCGACAGTGAAAAAATTCTAGGAAGAGAAGCGCCTCCCTCTGAAATGTCTGCTGTTGTTGGACAATGCCCCTGCTCACCCTCCTGGCCTCGAGGAAGATATCCTAGTGGAGTATTCTTTTATCAAGGTTCTTTATCTTCTGCCTAACACCACCCCTCTCCTCCAGCCCATGGACCAACAAGTGATATCGAACTTCAAGAAGCTGTATGTATACGAAACATCTTTTCAAGAGATGTTTCGACATCACCGATACCACAAACCTCACCTTGCGTGAATTTTGGAAAGAGCATTTCGATGTTGTGATATGCATCCAACTCATCGATCAGGCTTGGCAGGAGGTTTCGAGGCGAACCTTGAATTCTTCGTGGAGGAAACTCTGGCCTGATGCCGTATCTGCCCGAGACTTTGAGGGATTCGATGTGGGCGAAGCTGGTGCTGCAGATTCAGGAACAGTTGACGATCCTGAAACTGTTTTGCAACCAGATCTTGACGAGATCGTTGCACTCGGCAAGTCCATGGGACTGGTCGTCGACGAGGACGACTCCAATGACCTTCCCGAGGAGCACCAAGAGGAGCTTACGACGGATGACCTGAAGGAGTTGGAGGCCATGCAAACATAATGTCGTTCAAGAAAGTTCTCTAGCAGTGGCGAGGAGGAGGAGTACGACCCTATGACAACGGCAGAAATTAAGGATGCTCTAGCTGCTTTTCATAAGGTGCAATCATTTTAGAAAAAAAGACACCCCGAAAAGGTTTACACAGGTCGTATGCTTGCGCAGTTCGATGACGTTTGCCTGAGTCGTTTCAGGAACATTGTGAAAGTAGGCAGAAGCAATCTTCCTTGGATAGTTATATTTTAAAGAGGCCTTTAGTAGGAGTAAGCAAAAAGGAAGATCCAATTGATACTACGAAAAAACAGAAAGTTGAAAGTGGTGAAGAAATTGAAATTTTGTATAAAAAAAAAGTATAAAAAAGTAAAAAAAAAATGTAAAAAAGAAAAGAAAATTTAATTTTAAGTTTTTTGTAAAGTTAAGTGTTACAGTTTTGTTAATGTGTTTCGTAAAGTTTAGTTTATGTTTCCTGACATTTTTTAATGTTTCGTAAAGTTGAGTGTACGTACTATAAGAAGTTTTCTGCCGTTTGTCCTCCTCCTCCGTCGCTACTTTCGGAGATAGCCTCACTCGAAAGGTAAGGTCCCACATTTTACTACATACATACGTAGTACATCATATTTCTTGTTATACTACCATGTACACTAAATACATTTTATTTACAGGTACGTACATATTGAGTACTAGTACATATTAAGTAGGTATTGAATGGTCCAAATTGTTGTTGTATTTCATTGTTTATTGGTCAATTTAGCTTTATTATAAAATTTACTGGGGTGTTTTTGTAGGGCTTGGAATGGATTAGGCATTTTACATGTAAAATGTGGTTCAAGATACAAAAAGTTCATGTTACGAAGGCCACCTCGGAACGGATTAATTTCGTATGTCGAGATACCACTGTACAGGAAATCCCCAGTTATCGGCGGTGGTTCTGTTCCGTTGGCTTGATGATAGCAAAAATGGCACTTATTGGTTCCAATAACTGGATTTTGGTGCTGATAACCAGTTCTTATGAAATGCACAACACAAGTTTTCATAGTTGAATACCTAAAGCCATTCTTTGAGACTACAGTGTTCCCCCATATTTGTGGATGGGTACCAGACCCCCCGCTAATAGCTAGAACCTGCAAATTTGTTTGAAACCCCTGTAAAACACTTAAAACGGCTGCCTATTTTGTTAGTTAAAACTCAAGAAAAACCCACTAAAAATGTTTATACCTGGTTTGTTTAAGTTAGTATATCACAAAAAGTGCATGTTATGAATAAATTAATAAGAAAAAACCCAGGAATTTGTGGTTATTTTCATAGAAAAATACCCAAATAGGCAAACTTTTTGGGAATATCTGCAAATAAGTGAGTCTGCCAATCCGGAGTCTGCAAATACGGTGGTGTTCACTGTACCTCTGTTATAGCATCAACAGGTTTTGTAAAAAAAAAGTGGCACCAAATTATGGCGTTCCGATCTTACAGCGCTTTTTCAAATACACTTATCAAGGACAGGTATGGGCAGTCATCGCTTATCGGTGATGTCTGTTAATGGTGCCTTTGTTAGGTGTGTACTGGAGCCGATACTCTATCATCGGCAACGATAACCGGGAATCAGAACATTTTGGTGCTAGACAAGCTCCATAAAACTGGATCGCAGATAACTGAGGCCACCAATAACCAGGGACTGCCTATTAAGCACACCAACCAGACTTGGCAAACTTGAAGGTTGGCCAGTTTGAGAAAAAACACATCAATGGGAAGAGAAGATATGCAAATGCACAATGTGTAAGAAAAACAATTGAAAAATTTTATGTACCTTCTACTGGAAATTGAAAGTGAATGTATTTACAGCCTTGTGCCAGGCCTATTTTCTAGGAAACTCATAGAAATATGCTAATTTTACCAAGTAATACATGTTTTTTTTCTAATTAGTTTGTTTTGTAAAATTATAATGCAACAAATTCTAAGTAGTATGTATATTTGTTGTACAATATTTACAAGATTTATTGAAATGGGGAGATGCAATACCTGTTTGTGAGGTACATATATATTTTTCTAATACTAATTTACACTATTCTTTGTAAAATTTCAATTATAGCCGGCATACTAAAACCAAAAGCTATCCCTGGGTATATTTATGAGCAAATAAATGAAAAAACATCCTTGGATAGAGAGGGTCAGTAAATTCCTCCATGAAGTCTCATGGCACACTGATCCCCCTCTTTCCTTTGCTGAGCTACTAGAGTATCCATAAGTCATTTATGGCCCATTGAAGTGATATGAACATCTTCCCCGCCAAATTCACGCAAACCATATGACGTGTAATGGTAATACTCGTGAGTTGGCCCGGCATTCACTCAAAACCTGTTATAGTTCCTCATATGATCATGTTTGTCTTGTAAGGGTTCAAAAACATCAATGGAAAGAGGAAGATATGCAGATATACATGGTATAAGCAAAAAATTCTAAACAACATACTACACTTTCCACAAAGTTGAAAGTGAATACAGTCAACCCCCTGGATTCACGGGGCCTTTTAAAATGCTTATAAATATACTGCTTATTTTGATAGTTCAAACACCAAAAAAAGCCCTCAAAAAAATGCTTATACCCAGGTATTTTAATAGTTTTATCACAACATGGATTTAATAATGAAAGTGATATGAAAATACAGTAATTAGTGCATCTCTATGAAAAATGGCACAAATAGGAAAATTTTCTGCAAATGTGGATATATGTTCCACAAAAAAATCTGCAATTAGGTGAAGCCATGAATCTAGATCCAAAAATAGGCGGGTGTCCACTGTATTTCCAACCCTGTGCAGTGCCTCCTTTTTAAGACTTCTAAAATTATGCTAATTTTACCTAGTTATACATGTTTTTTCTAATATTTTTTTTATTTTGAAAAATTACAATTACAACCTACATAATACTATATAACAGATAAAAACTAAAATTAGTAACCAATTCTGTGTACAGTGAAGCCTCAGTTTTCATACATAATTCATTCCATAACCTCCCACGAAGTCTGATAAGTACAAAATCTGAAACAATAATTCCCATAAGGAATATGTAATGTAAATACAATTAATGCAGCCCAGACACCCAAAAATGTTTTTAAAAAATACATTTAATAGGGAATAACAGTTTTATATACAGAAACTAGTGAGAAATAAATATAAATGACTAATAAAATTAATAATGAATAAATGAACATTTAACATTACTCTTACCTTTATGGAAAATTCTTCTTAGTGTATGGAAGATGGAGAGGAGGGGAGAGGGAGGAGGAGAGATGATTGTTTGGAAGGGGAATCCCACTTCCAAAAGGATTTCAGGTATGTCCTTCTTCTGTTCAAGTTTCTTCAGACACTCGGGTAGAGAAAGCAACCGATGACTGCTCCATTCGTGAATGGGGAGCTTCAGGTACGTGATTCTTGAGTGGGACTCACATCACCTTGGGTACTTGGGTTTCTTCAAAACTTGAAGCTACCCTTTACCAGTGCCATGGAATCACTCTGAGGGCTGATATAGAGCCTGCCTCTGCTCGAGATTCCTTGAATTCTCAGGCAATAGAAGCAACTGATACGCAAAAGATTTGGGAATCAGGAGCTTCAGGAGTGTGGTCTTCCAAGGAGACCTGCATCACCCTAGGTACTTGGGTTTCTTAGAAACCCCAAATTACCTTTACTAGTATTGTGGGTCCCCCCCACAGGCTGATGTAGGCTCCTCTATCACTGATGAATCTCCATGACACCAATAAGAAGAGAGTGAGTGCACATGTAAGCACCGCCTCACCCCCTGCCAGTCCTCTCCTGGGTACTCGGCCAGGATCCCGTAATGGTGCAGCCGACTTGCGAGTCCGTGCACCTGTGCACCTTGAGAAGCTGCCAAGGCTTCGAAGAAGACTGGGGCATATCTTGAAGGCATCCAAAGTTCACACCTGAGAGTGCGCAGTCCCTCTCTGTGACAGCTCTTGCCTGCATACGAGCTCCTTACCTGGTGATAGCCTCCTTGCACATTTGCATGAACATACCCTCCTACCCTCTCCTGTACAAGAACAGTTTTGGACCAATAGTGGAATTCAAGAGTTCGTCGTAGTCTTTATCTTCGTTGTGTGTGTCATTTCCCCCCTTTTCTTCCAAAAGCACCAAAGCATAGGAAGAAGGGTGCCTCTTCCAACCATGGAAGTCCCATAGGGCTTCTGACAGCCAATCTCCTTCCACAGAGACGGCCAAGGGGTCTCTCACTAGTGGTACTACCAGAACTGCAAACTCTTGATTTGTGAAACATGGAAGCAAACCACTGCCCAGGTTCCACGGACCCCTGGTGCAACGGTACCAGTCCTGGGAATCCTTCCTGGTCTGATAAGAGTTCCCAGTCTACAGACCTGGACCCTTCCAAGCAGAGAGAATGAGTTCAGAGTGTGCGGCTCACACTCAACCTCTGCCCATTCCTGTACGCTTCTGTATGGGAATGGTCCCGGACGAATGATGTTGGCCTACTGGTCCACTCACTTAGGAAAAGCAAGAGGGGATTCCACATCCACACTTGGGGCTTCAGCATCCTTCAGGTACAGCAAGGATGCTAGGTATCTGTCACCTGTCCTTTCTTTCTCCTGATAAGGATTTATTCATACATAGGCAGACTTCCATGTGTTGATGAAACCAGGCAAAATGCTTGAAAGCAATGAACTTGCTGAAAGTCCTGTCTCACACTTTGTGGGGTGCAGACCGAACTTAGATGTTGAGATTATATAAAGCCTTGGTCTTTTCAAAATTAAGTTATGGGTGAAGTGTACACTTCTGCAAAGCCAAATAGCTCAACTCAATTCATTACAGAGGAGTACAGTTATGTACAGGAGCATGTAAATCATCTCCCACCAAGAGCATGCTTGTAGATGCTGGTGAGATGTTGCTAGATCTTCATTACAAGCATCTGCTGGTTCAGGGCTGGTATAGATTTCAAGGCTACTTAAGTCTTTAACCAGCATTTGTATGAGAAAGGAAAGGCATTGGCAGTTTTACGAAAATCGCCCCAAGCAACCTCATCCATTTGCTTTTAGAGTAAATTTTATTGTCAGTGAATTAAACACACTAAGGATTGAGATTTTACCAGCAAAATATACAGTTAGTCCCCCCTGGAACTTTCCAGAGGTATTTTAATTTTACAAAGACAGAATTGTCCTGTGAGTCCCATGAGGTCAATATTTTTAGAACATTCCTCGCAACATGGTAACTCCACTGCAGTTTTCATGGATGGCTGGCATCGGCTTTGGAGTGGCCTTCCCTGATATACAAAGAAGCGGGAGGTTATCATCTGTTGCGTCAATTTTCACAGCAGAACTATTAGAAGTTTTAAAGGCTTTAAAGAAAATTTTAATTAAGAATGAAAATACTTATATATTGTGAATCAAGAAATGTTCTTCAGTCACTGGAATCTTTTAACTTGTTAAACCTCTGATTTTAGCTATATTGGAATGGCTGCTTTTACAAAAAAGAAGAGGGAAGAAGTAAAGTTCCATTAGGTGCCTTCCCATGTTGGGGTGGTTTGGAATGAGAAAGCTGACCAACTTGCAAAGTTGGCAGTCAGCTCCCGAGAACCCACAAGATGCCTACTGCCATATCGGGATTATATCCTGTTAGTAGATCAGAGAAACAAAAATATGCGGCAGTACCCAATGGGAGAATATTTTAACTAATCAAAAATGCACAGTATCACATTATCAGTGTCTCCTTGGTTATATCCCTATATGCCAAGGACTCATGGGTTCTTGATGTCCTGTGAAAATCCTCCATTTTGAGACAACTATGCTGTGCCCTTGACTGTGAGGCATTTGTTGGTTGAATGTCCCAGACTTGGGATTTTAGACGCAGGTTCCTGAAACGATTCCTAGATAGTCGAGGAAGAGAAGTCACAGTCGTTGTCTCCATTGTCTTTGTCTGTCGGTGCTGCCTTACCTTCTCCTTTTGATGCTTGCTAGCAGAAGAAGATGGTTGCTTCCTCCCCTGCTCCAAAAAAGTCCCGTCACAGGACTCTTAAGGGGCTTTCTACCTCCACAGAGGAGTCAGAGGAATCTCTTGTTGTCTCACCCGTCCTCCGGACTTTGGGGGCCCATATCATGTACCTCACTGAGGTATCATGATTCGGGAGCTTGAGTGCACGGGTCTCCAAGCCCCGCACAATTGGAACCAGTTCTAGGAAGTCTTCTTCCAAGGTGTTGAAGTTTGCAGGTGCTTCTGTACCTCCTATCGATACTTCTTCGAGTACTCGGCCAGGTTC
This sequence comes from Macrobrachium nipponense, assembly GCF_015104395.2. Classification (NCBI taxonomy): domain Eukaryota; kingdom Metazoa; phylum Arthropoda; class Malacostraca; order Decapoda; family Palaemonidae; genus Macrobrachium; species Macrobrachium nipponense. The sequence goes on along the minus strand of NC_087201.1, from coordinate 38,253,510 downwards.
CGACCAAGTTACTTCTGACTCAAGGTTCCAAGGACCTGGCGATGCAACGAGGAGGTCCCCTCCTCAGTCTTCTTCTTTCCTGGAAGCTTTGGCCTCAAAGAAGACTAGGGTACATTGTGAGGTGCAGGCATTGCTGAAGATGATACGTACTATTAGTACTTATTTGGATATGTATTTCCGAATACGTGTATTTTTCTGGGACCGGAGATGACTTCTTTAATTAATTGGGTTAATTAAAGTGAAGAACCTCCTATCACCATTTATCGATAGCAACTCCTGTACAGGATCCATGGAAAACCTGTGCCTGGGGATTTGCAGGCATGGATTATTTGGATATGCATGTTACCAGAGGTGCGCAGTTCTCCCAGACAACCTGTGTTGCCAGAGGTGCACAGGGCTCCAATAAGACCCCCTGTGTCACCAATTTTGGTTTCGGGAATCTTTTCCTTGGGCAGGTTGAGGTTCTTCTGCTGCTGCACAGAGTCCCAAGGACTCCCGTGACACCGGTAAGGTCCCCCAGTCTACAGACCAGGGCCTGACTTATTGATAAAGCGTGAAGTTCCAACACTCAAGTGCGGCCTCACTCCCCAGCATATTCTTGCATGGGAATGGTGTCAGGGTCCCAGACAGGTGATGCAAACCCACAGGTAAGCTCACCTGAAGGAGAAGGTCTCGTGCCTAGTCTTCTTGTCTATAGAGGCCTATGCCTTCAGCCAGACTATGACACTCGAGGAGATGAGGTTCTATCATGCTTGAGTTTGTCCTGGAACTTGTAGCAAGACTTTTGAGTCACATTCAGTCCCATCACAAACTGGTTAGTCGTAATCATGCAAGATACTACTGTATCCAGTTAGAGTGCTTTGGTATTATATGCAAGAGGACTCAACATCTCAAGCCTGAGTGTTGATGCCTCCTCAATAGAACTTTTTCCACCAAGAAAGAAGTGTTAAAAAACACACTTTCTTTTAAGCCTCGTGAAGCTATCGAACGAGCGTACTCGACCACCAACGTGTGGCCAGGAATTCATTCCAAGTACCTCATGAGGATAGGAACATTTGTCTGCCCCTTGCACTCCAGAAGAACCTGTCAATTTTACAGGTATTAAGACAGAAAGTGGCATAGGCTGCCCACTCTTAAATCTTTCTACCTTGGGCCCTGTGGTGGCTGCTCAACAAGTTGTGTAGCTTCCCCAGAATCCCATAGTGGGATAGTTTTTTGCATCTCACCTAAGGTGTTCACCTGTGGCAAAGAGCAAACGTGTGTGGGGGACTGGCTCCATCCTTCCCTCTTTTATCTCCTCTCCCACAGAGAGAGATGAGTTGCATCCATCACATGCTGGTTGGGCCGGTCATGCAGGTGAGTTTACATAACTGAGCACTCTGTCTATAATCTTAGATAGATTAATGGATGCAAGGCCTTCCCTCTCTCTAGCAAGGGGAGAGAGGGGCTGATGATAAAACAAACCCATTGGTTATCCATAGTTTTATTGTCTCTGACGCTCTGGGTTCATCCAAGCCTTTTTCAAAGCAATGTTGCTACACACACGCATACATAAATTCAAAGGTTCCAAAAGTCTGACAGTTGAACATTCTGTCATTTACACTTCTATTCAACACGTCAGAGGTTGGTCTCCTTCCTTACTCTTACATGAACCAGGAAAGGAGTCCCTGGTGAGGCAAACTCCAGTCAGTTCAGAAGCTTACTCAGAATCCTCCCTCCAAAAAGTAAGCCATTCCTTTGTAAAGGACTGATGGTTTGTATATTGTGTAGGAACAAATGACAAATTTTTAAAGTAATATTTATTTTTTTCCAACTATGCAAACCTAAGGTCCTTTACAAGTTATATGCCCACTTCTACCACCCCTCATTCTGCTTCCTGGGCGGCAAAAGGCAAAGTGGGTGTATACTGACTGGGTGGGCAGGACTCCCACCTATAGTCGGTAGTTAACTATGTACTATATCACATTGTTTAAAGTTAATGGCTGTTTTCCAACTGTGCCGAAAGTAATTCCTATTGTAAACAACCTCAGGTTTGTATAGTTAGTAAAATACAAATTTCTTTAAAAATTTGTCATATCAGTGCAATTACCTTAAAAATTTGTCATATCAGTGCAATTACCTCTCTATCTATTTATGATCCTCTCATATCTATTTATGATCTTCAATATTGACTAATGTTGTCTTTCGTCTTATTGATATTATCGACCCATTCCTCATTTGACAGATATTTTCATTTCTTGGCACCCATATGTGTTTTAGTAATAAATTCTGTGAACTATCCTAACAATACCACTCCATTAGTATATGGCTTTGTCAACATCATGAACCTGTTTGCCCAATTATATACACTTTTACCTCTCCTTGACCTTTTAACTCATCTATCTAAACATTGAGTATTAAGTAGCATTTTCTATTCATTGTCCTTCATCTCTTCCTGAACTTAGTGAATGTACCTTTTGCTTTTTTCTGTCCATTATTGTATCCCAGGTCTCATTTTCTAGCAGATTGAATAGTACATTCTCAATGTCAAACCAGCCTTTGTTATCTGTCTGCTCCTACTCATGTATGGTTTTTAGGTTTGCAAATTTTTTTTAATTGTAACGGCCTCACAATATTTATCTTCAGTTAGTTTTACTATGTTTAAACTGATATTCTTGACTTTTTTTGTTGGTGCTTTAAATTTCAACTTTAATGCGGCTATGACCAATTGGTAACCACTGTTGATATATGCTCCTTTATAGCTCCTAACATTCTTCAGTGTCCTTTTCTTCTCTTGGTTAACATATAGTATGTGATCAGTTTAGTTTCTATGACTCATCTGGAGCAGTCCAGGTGTATTTGTAGATGTTCATTTGTTGAAAAAAGATACATTCAATCAGTACCTTCCAACATATGTACACACACACAATACGGGTACGATAGTCTCAGGAAAAAACTAGGGAACAATGACAGAAAACCTGGGTGAATAGCAAGAAGTCACAAAGAATGTTGCTTTACGTACTCATATTTTTCTAGTTTAGTACACTGGTTAGTGTTTAGTTTTGATTAAACATCCTTTCATCATAGTTGAATTCTCCTCTTTGCAGGGTGCATTGATTACCATCATTCATATTAAAGATTTCAAGAATGTCAGGTCCCTACTTGTATTCACATCAGTACCTGAAGCAGTATTCTGGCCAGCTAACACGGTTACAGGTAAATGCTTAATATTTTTATGTACAAATTATTTATCTTCATTATAAATCAGTGACCAGTCTTACCAAATACGTGTATAGGCAGCCCTCAGTTAACAGCGGTATTAGTTAATGGCTATCCAGTTTTACAGAATTTGTCTAGCGACACTGTTAACTGGATTATCTATGCCGATCTCTTGGTAGCATCGCTGATATCCGGTTAGCAGGGCCAATTTCTAGTTAACAGCAGCCCCAATCTCTGGTTAACGGCCCTGATATTCGGTTAGTGGCGCCGTTAAGCAGGTTTTTTAGTGCTGTTATCACAGATTTTTTGGTTAACAGCGATATTTGGTTAGCAGCATCGGCTGGGAACGGAACGCCCCCTGCTGTTAACCAAGGGCTGCCTGTAATGTTTTCATAGTTTTGCTCTAAGTCTTTTGGCAACCCTATTCCAGCAAACATATCTCATTTAAACTTTCCAAAAATCATCATTTCTTTCCAGTAGTAAAAAAGATCTTTTCTAAAATTTATCTTCAAAAGTTTGCGAAGAATGATAAGTTTCAGGCCATCAGTAAAAACTAATTTTCATCAAAGGTTTTGAACCCACACAAAGGCCACTATGTTTCCTTCAATGATTGTTGGCTGGTCTCTGTCACTTTGTCATAAGTTGTATTTCAACAGAGATCTCTCACATTCACAATAGTTCCTTTATACTCTTTATCTGTTGAGAGCTACAAGATTCGCTGAACAGCAGCACCAATATGCAGTAAATGTGCCTCAATGTCAAACTTCTCAGTTCCAGAGGTCCTTTGTTCCTACGCTTCGGGAATGGAACCCCTGCCGATAACTGGGGCTTGCCTTTACTTCAAGGTTAAACATAACGTCTTTAGACTTTAATCTTGTAACTGAACACTTGATAGCGTTATGAAGTATACTGAGAGCCAGAGTATTACATAGAGATTCAGTTCCATTTTTACATTGACACCTAGCAACCAGTGTCAGACTTTTACAAGAAGGGCAATTAAAAGTAACTGTCCATGAAATTAAAAATGACATCAAGCAACCATCATCAGTAATATAACTACAAGAAAGGCAATTGAAAATAATTGTCCATGAAACTAAAAATGTCAGGTCGGGGGCACATGTAAAAAAGATTTCAGGTTAGAAAAAGTCATGTAGGTAGAACATATGCTATTTAATAGCATGTGTTCTTTTGAAGTTTTCAGTTGATGAGGTTTTGCAATAGTTATTAATTTAGCAAAATGCAATATTTATTGTGTGTGACATTTAATTTCTTCTTGGACAGTATAATATACAGTATTCATCATAGTCATTTTAGCATGTCTAGCGTTTCATCAAATACCCATACAAGAAATTTTTAAGATATAAAACAGACATTCACTTGTTAACCTTTGTTCTCACATCCTTTCTTCACTTTGCTGTCTAACCACATCCTTTCACTGTTGCAAGTACGTAGTTAATGGTTGAAATTGTCCGAGTGCTTGGTTTTAATAGCTAGATTCTTCATAATTCATGTCACTCAAAAAATAGTTGGCGACAGTTTGTAGGTATTTCAAATACAGATTCACATTAGTAAATGCATCTGTTGTGGCTTTCAAACAGTTATCTGTCACATAATGCAGTTTTTGATAATACTCTACATTTGAGGCAGGGATCTTTGTTACTGCTAGGCCTAATGCAAAATATTTTGATAGCGTAGTTGCTGTCTCGTCCTCTAGGAGTACCCTTTCCATGGTCTATCTGGAGCTCCATGATGACCAGACTAATGTCAAAGAATTCTCTTAACCCTTTAATGCCGATTGGACGTATTAAACGTCGATATAAATTGTCTGTTGGGTGCCGATTGGACGTATGGTACGTCGATATAAAAAATGTTTTTTAAAAAATTTGCGAAAAAATAGTTATAGGCCTACTAGGCAAAAAACTTTTGAATCACGCGCCTTGGGGGATGCTGGGAGCTCACGGATCAAGGCGTTGTTTTGTTTACAATCGTTACCCAGGCGCGCAAGTGCGAATTTCTTTCTTCTCGCACTAAAAAGTATCAGCGACACTCTCAGAAATTATTTCGTCACTTGACATAATTGCACCATTTTATATTAGCCGTTACATGGAGTATTATATATGAAAATGTGTGCAATTTCATGTAGAATAAAACAAAAAACAACTCATGGTTGTAGCTTTTATCAGTTTTGAAATATTTTCATATAAATAACGATGTGCCAAAATTTCAACCTCTGGTTGAAATTTTTTTCGAAAATGGTCGAAAAACGCAATTGTAAGCTAAAACTCTTATATTCTAGTAATATTCAATCATTTACCTTCATTTTGCAACAAATTGGAAGTCTCTAGCACAATATTTCGATTTATGGTCAATTTATGAAAAAAAAACTTTTTCCTTACGTCAGCGCGGTAACTCTTCTAAAAAATATCAAAAAATTTTTCGTCCGATTGTCGTAATGTTTGCACCATTTAAAATTAGCCGTTACATAAAGTTTTATATATATTGGAAATGTGCGCAATTTCATGTAGAATACAACTAAAAAACAACCAATGGTTGTAGCTTTTATCAGTTTTGAAATATTTCATATAAATAACGATAAGTGCCAAAAATATCAACCTTCGGTCAACTTTGACTCGACCGAAATGGTAAAAAAACCGCAATTGTAAGCTAAAACTCTTATATTATAGTAATACTCAAATCATTTACCTTTATTTGCAACAAATTGGAAGTCTCTAGCACAATATTTCGATTTATGGTGAATTTATGAAAATAAAAAACATTTTCCTTATGTCCGCGCAGTTAAAAACTCTTCCGAAAAAAATCATAAATTTTTTTGTCCCAATTGTCGTAATGTTTGCTCCATTTTAAATTAGTCGTTTACATAAAGTTTTATATATGAAAATGTGTGCATTTCATGTAAAATACAACTAAAAACAACCCATGGTTGTAGCTTTTATCAGTTTTGAAATACTTTCATATAAATCACGATAAGTGCCAAAATTTCAACATTCGGTCAAACTTTAACTCGACCGAAATTGTTAAAAAACGCAATTGTAAGCTAAAACTTCTTATATTCTAGTAATATTCAATCATTTACCTTTATTTTGCAACAAATTGGAAGTCTCTAGCACAATAATTCGATTTATGGGGAATTTATGAATTAAACTTCCTTACGTCCGCGCAGTAACTCTTCCGAAAGAATCATAAATTTTTTTGTCCGATTGTCGTAATGTTTGCACCATTTTATATTAGCCGTTACATAAAGTATTATATGATGAAAATGGTGCCATTTCATGTAGGATACAGCTAAAAACAACCCAAATGGTTGTAGCTTTATCAGTTTTAAAATATTTTCATATAAATAACGATAAATAGAAAAAAATCGTCCTTTGGTCAACTTTAACTCGACTGAAAATGGTCAAAAACTGCAATTGTAAGCTACAACACTTACAGTCTAGTAATATTCAATCAACTACCTTCATTTTGCAACAAACGGGAAGTCTCTAGCACAATATTTCGATTTATGGTGAATTTTGGAAAAACTGCTTTTTTTACGTCCGCTCGTTACGAATTCATGCACCGTTTTGTGATAATATTTTTCCTGTGTTGCGTTGATCATTTTACAATATGTTATATACCAAAATGATTGTAATTTAGTGTACAATACAACGAAAAAATTAAGCTTGTTAGCTTTAACCATTTTGCTCACAGCACGATTTGTATACCAATTATATATGAAATTTTTTTGTTTTTTGCGCTGTCATATATCCCAATATTTATATGTGATAATTATTTTTTTATTCATTTCTGATGGTTGTATACTAAACTTCAGGCAATGACAAAAAAAGGAGCCAAAAATGATCTCTTAATCTTGAAAACTAAGCGTGCTGTGATTTTTTGAAAAAAACATTTTTCCGCTTTGGCGCTCACTCTCGAACGCCGCCGGCATACAGGAGACGATTTCTAAAATACCGCTTCGGCGTTTAAGGGTTAACTGGTCTATGGCCGGGTATATGTCGTAATAATAAAGACTATAACACATGATAGAGTATAAATGGAATCAGGATAATGAATGAATCATTGGAAGTTTTCTGGCATCCTGACATCGAAGGTCATTGACGCCGATATCGTTTATTATAAATAAAGAATAAAATATTCATTTAAAACCATAAAAACAAATATGTCATTATAAAAGTTAAGTAGCTTTCAGAAGACCTGCTTCTGAAATAAATCTAAAAATGCTACTAGCATTGTACGACACATCATCTCCAAGAATCTTGACAAGGATGAACCTGCCATTCCCACCTCGAGCCTCAAACAGATATCTATTTCTTTCCGTGCTATAAGAGGGGCATTCAGTCAACAAATGCCTCACTGTCAAGGGTGTCAAACAGTTGTCACAATATGGTTGGTGTTGGCCAGCTAGCAGAAACTCGTGTCATCGTGCCTTCTGAGTGTGACCAATTCGGAGACGACAAAGAGTAGTCTCCCACTTTCGGGGCATCACGTTATACTTCCAAGGGGATATAACATTAATTATTTCTCTCATCTTATTATCAACTAAGCTATCCCAATGCTGTTGCCAATTATTATAAATTAATTTCTCAATTATAGGTAATTTCTCAATTATAGGTAAAAAATCATTACAGGGAATGGGATACCTTCTTGGTAGCAACTCAGCTGCAGCATTCTTTGCCAGTGAATCTGCCTCCTCATTTCCACACACACCAACGTGTGCCGGAACCCAACAAAATCGAACTGTTATACCTTTCAGACCAATAATAAAAAGCCGCTCTAAAATCTTTAGAATCAAAGGGTTACTAGAATTAAAAACTTCTAAAGCTTGAAGGACACTTCTTGCATCATTAAAAATGGTAAAATTGCCTTCCTCTTTTAATGCTATTTTCTCAATAGCGGTTAATATGCCATATAGTTCTGCAGTAAATATGAAAGAAACTAGAGGAAGTGCACCTCTACAATTAAAAGAGCTACTATATACTCCAAATCCAATGCTAGCATCAGATTTGGAGCCACCTGTATGTATAAAAGTCGATTCCATATGTTCTTCGACATGTTCATGAAAGAGAGACCTGGCTTCTAATTCAGTCATGTTCTTTTTTATACCAATAAAATATTTACAGAAAGATATCTCTGGTAATTTCCATGGAGGGGTTGGTGATATCCTAAATGGACGAACTCTATTTCTTGCTATATCAAGATTGTTTATTAATTGTTTTACGAAGATCATAAGGTTGAGGAGATTTTGGGTGTAACTCAAAATATCTACGATGCCTTACAAAGTTTGCAGTCTGACAGGCTAAAGAATTAGGAAGTCTTTGCAACCTGAACCAATACCGAAGAATAGAAGACTTTCAGTAAAGGTCTACAAAGTTAATTCTCCAGCGTCATACAAGGAGACTTGGGATAGGCGAAGTTCTAAACGCTCTTATAGACAATCTGATACCAGCATGGTGTATAGAATCTAATACCTTTAATCGGCTTTGAGTGCTGAGGAGTGTATTTCACACCTATAAACTAATTTTTGAAAAAATTAAGGCCTTGTATAATTTTAAAATAATTTGCGGGTCTGCCCTCATGATGTTATGAGACGATACTTTTAGAAGATTCAAAGCTTCAAAACATTTAACTTTTTATGCCTTTAAGTGAGGAACCCATGTCAACTGCAATCAAATATCAAACCTAAAAATCTAGCTTCACTTATACATGGGATCCGTTGACCTTTGATGTATATATCCGGGTCTGGATGTACTCCCCGAATATGACAGAAATGGACAACAGTTTTGCTTGTCGAAAACTTAAATCCATTCATATCAGCCCATGAGTAATTTTGACAATTGAGACTTGTAGTAGTCTTTCAACCATCAATATTCTAGACCCAGCAAATAATATGGAGAGATCCATCTACAAATAATGTTGAGAGAATATCTTGGGAATGACAGAGGATATCCCATTAATGGCTAGTGGAAATAGGGTTACACTAGCACACTAACTCTCGGGGACTCCTTCTTCCTGACATTTCCTCTCTTGACAGAGTTTTCCCCCCACTCTCACTTGAAAAAATCTATGTGAGACAAATGATTGAATGAACAATGGTAACTCTCCTCGTAATCCCAATTCATGAATGGTTTTAAGTATACCATATCTCCATGCAGTATCATATGCCTTTTCAAGGTAAAAAAAAGACTGTTACATGGTGCTGTTTGGAAGCAAAGGCTTCACAAAATAGAGGATTCCAGTCGTATCAACTCATCAGTCGTTGAATGCATTTTTCTAAATCCACACTGGATGGTGATAAAATACCCTTCTTTTTCCAGGTACCATATCGGTCTTACATTGATCATCTTCTCCATGATCTTACATAAACAGATGTCAATGCAGTTGGTCGATAGTTTGCAAGCTAAAAACAAAAACTTATCCTTACCAGGTTTTAAAAAGGCTAAAATAATGGCTAGTTCCCAAATACTTGGATAACTATGATCATGCCATATTTCTGTTAACAATGCTTAAAATAAAAAACTTGGTATTAAACAGGTACATGTTTAATCATTGCATATGAATTCCATTGGGTCCAGGGGCTGTATCATTACACCGTAGCAAGTGCAGGAATCAAATTCTCTTTCAGTAAAAGGAGAAATGTATGACTCTTCCCTTCCTGTTGCAATATTTAAAATTTTCTTTTCTTCAATGCTCCTAAACTGGTGACCTAGAGCTGCTTCACACTTGCATGATACATTTGAGAAATAATTAGCCAGGGCATTGCTAACCTCAGTTGCTCCAGTCACATACTGATCATTCACCTTCAACACTGGTGGTGGGTTGGGGGTGATTTGCCTGCTGTCTTTTACTTTCTTCACACAGAAGATGGTGGTGTCTACTGTTAATGGAGGAAACAAACGACACCCAAGACTGGTGCCTAGCTTCTTTCATGGCACAACGGAATTGTGCGCTACATTTCTTGTATATAATTAAATTCTCCTCAGTACGGTGTCTGCGCAATCAGTTAAAGACCTTCTTGTGGCTCTGTGCAGGGTAGTTAGTTTTGAAGACCACCAGGGGACTGGTCATCGTTTGAATAACCCAGTTGTTTTCGGAATTGAATTGACTCCGGCTGTATGAAGGGTTCCATTCAGCATGTCTATGGCATCATCAATATTTTCAAACTGTTTTTCTGTATTCCCTTCAATTTTTGCTTAGCTCACGAAATCTATCCCAGTCCACCTTGTCAAGATTCCATCGTGGCGATCTCTGTAAAGTGGGACCATTGTTGGTGTTCAATGATGATTGGTGCATGATCACTAGTATGCCAATCATCTAATGTCCTCCCAATTCGAAATCGAGAAGGCATTAGAGCTTGCGATTGATAGGTTAATGCACGACAAGGTACCTGTCTGGACATGAAAGTGTGTGGGCTCTCCTGTATTAAGAAGTCCGAACATCCTCATTTTCCACCATTGATGATATAATATTGCCCTTGTGTTTGCTAAAACATCACCCCATAAAGGATGTCTACCATTCAAATCTCCCAGTAAAAGAAATGGTTGGGGGAGTTGTTGAATCACCACTTCTAAAATTATCATACAAAATATTATCATTTAGAGGTAGGTACATAGAGCATATTGTATATTTTCTCCCTATATCAATCTGTACAACCACTGCCTGCAGAGGTGTACAAACAGGCAAAGATATTTGGGGAACATCTCGACGAACGTACATGAGACTTCCGCCATGGCTCTCTGCTTGTTGATTATATGGTGTTCTATAGCTAACATAATCTCGAGGACAAGAGTATTAGCATCAAGCTTGCTCTCCTGTAGACATACAATTATGGGGAATGCTCATGAATTAGGAGCTTAAGTTCTTCATATTTGGCCCTTAAACCCTGACAATTCCATTGCAAAATGGAGGAGAATACTATGGATTACTACTGGAAGACACCTTGGATGAGGTCTTCCCATTGGCAATTTTTAATCTAACATTATTTCCTGTAGGTTTCTTTAGAGATGCTCTTGATATGTTGGGTTTTATGTTTGTCTTTTTCTTTGTGTCCTTTTGATCTATTTGTTGAGGTGGATGGTGGACCTCAACTTGAATTTCTGATTTATTCAAGTTATCTTCCAGTTGATCAGAAACATCAACAGATAAAACATCAAATTTATTTGACGTCATAGCTTTAATGTTTTCTTATGGAAAGGGTGAGAGAGATGGAGGTCTCTCTCTTTTTCGCTTAATAGGTGGTGGGCTTCTAGGTTTTTGCACCTTCCCCACTACATGTGGACCAGGTAAGTTGGTTTTAAGTGGAACCTCCATCAAATCAGGTTTGTACTATACTTATTGTAATGGGGAACGAAGGTTGTATGGAGATGGGCATGCCCCACTGTTAGTACACTGTGGCAAAGCCTCAGAAGGCAATAGGCTTACCTCATCATGCAGCATGTGATCATTAGATGGTATATTTCTTTTTCAAGAACTATTGGCAGTACTAGGTGGTTTGATTTTAATGCCTTGCATAGCTATTTGATTTATTTAATAGTCTTTTGGCATATCCCACACTTATATGTTCTAAATTGGATTTGTTAAGGGCAGCTTCTTCCAACTTATACAGCTCGCAGCTCCTGTCAGTGGATTTATGATTTGAGTTGCAATTTAAACACCTGGCCACAAGTGCACATTCTCCATGGTAAGACTTGGAGCAAATACCACACATTTTTTCATTTTTGCAAACTTTTGACGGGTGTCCAAATTTAAAAAAATAAAACATTGCAGTGGCTTTGCTTGAATGCTCGAACTTTAATAATTTCATTTTCAATAATAATATGGGAAGGTACATCAGCATCCTGGAAAGTAAAGATAATCATTGATGTACCTGGACTTTGTGTACTTTTGCCATACATTTAATGGACACATGGCCAGTATCTCCTCCTCTGTAAATTCATACAGATCTTTGTTAACCCTTAAACGCCGAAGCGGTATTTTAAAAATAAAAAACGTCTCCCGTATGCCGGTGGCGTTCGTGAGGGAGCGCCGAAGCGGAAAAAATGTTTTTTTAAAAAAATCACAGCACGCTTAGTTTACAAGATTAAGAGATCATTTTTGGCTCCTTTTTTTGTCATTGCCTGAAGTTTAGTATGCACCAACAGAAATGAATAAAAAAATAATTATCATATATAAATATTGGGATATATGACAGCGCGAAAAAAAATTTCATATATAATTGTATACAAATTGTGCTGTGAGCAAAACGGTTAAAGTTACCGAGTTAAATTTTTGTTGTTGTATTGTACACTAAATTGCAATCATTTTGGTATATAACACATTTTAATCGATCAAGGTAACACAGAGAAAATATTATCACAAAACGATGCATGAATTCGTAACGCGTGGATGTAAAAAAAAGCTGTCTTCAAAAATTCACCATAAATCAAAATATTGTGCTAGAGACTTCCCGTTTGTTGCAAAATGAAGGTAGTTGATTGAATATTACTAGACTGTAAGTGTTGTAGCTTACAATTGCAGTTTTCAAACATTTCGGTCGAGTTAAAGTTGACCAAAGGACAAATTTTTTCTATTTATCGTTATTTATATGAAAATATTTCAAAACTGATTAAAGATACAACCATGGGTTGTTTTAGTTGTATTCTACATGAAATTGCACACATTTTCATATATAAAACTTTTTTTATGTAACGGCTAATTTAAAAATGGTGCAAGCATTATGACAGTCGGAGGAAAAATTTTATGATTTTTTTCGGAAGAGTTACTGCGCGGGACGTAAGGAAAAAGTTTTTTTATTTTCATGAATTCACCATAAATCGAAATATTGTGCTAGAGACTTCCAATTTGTTGCAAAATAAAGGTAAATAATTGAATATTACTAGATTGTAATACGTAGTTTTAGCTTACAATTGCGTTTTTTAACCATTTCGGTCAAGTCAAAGTTGACCGAAAGTTGAAATTTTGGCACTTATCGTCATTTATATGAAGTATTTCAAAACTGATAAAGCTACAACCATGGGGTTGTTTATTGTTGTATTCTTCATGAAATTGCTCACATTTCCATATATAAAATTTTCATGTAACGGCTAATTTAAAATGGTACAAACATTACAAAAATCGGATGAAAAAATTTATGATTTTTTCGGAAGAGTTACTGAGTGAACGTAAGGAAAAAGTTTTTTCATAAATTCACCATAAATCGAAATATTGTGCTAGAGACTTCCAATTTCCTGCAAAATGAAGGTAAATGATTGAATATTACTAGAATATAAGAGTTTTAACTTACAATTGCTTTTTTCGACCATTTTGGTAGAGTGAAAGTTGACCGGAGGTTGAAATTTTTGTCACTTATCGTTATTTATATGAAAATATTTCAAAAACTGATAAAAACTACAACCATGAATTGTTTTTTTGTTTGTATTCTACATGAAATTGCACGCATTTTGATATATAAAATTTTATGTAACGGATAATGGTGCAAACATTACGACAATCTGACGAAAAAAATTTCTGATTTTTTTCGGAAGAGTTACCGCACGGACGAAAGAAAAAGTTTTTTTTCATAAATTGACATAAATCGAAATATTGTGCTAGAGACTTCCAATTTTGTTGAAAAATGAAGGTAAATGATTGAATATTACTGGAATGTAAGAGTTTTAGCTTACAACTCGCGTTTTTTTACCATTTTTTCGGTCGAGTCAAAAGTTGACCGAAGGTTGATAGTTTTTGGCACTTATCGTTATTTATATGAAAATATTTCAAAACTGATAAAAGCTACAGACCATGGGTTGGTTTTAGTTGTATTCTACATGAAATTGTGCACATTTCCATATATAAAACTTTATGTAATGGCTAATTTAAATATGGTGCAAACATTACGACAATTGGACGAAAAGATTTTATGATTTTTTCGAAAGAGTTACTGCGTGGACGTAAGGAAAAAGTTTTTTTTTCATAAATTGACCATAAATCGAAATATTGTGCTAGAGACTTCCAATTAGTTGCAAAATGAAGGTAAATGATTGAATATTACTAGAAAATAAGAGTTTTAGCTTGACAATTGCGTTTTTTTTTGACCATTTTGGTCGAGTCAAAGTTGACCGGAGGTTGAAATTTTGCACTTATGAAAATATTTCAAAAAACTGATAAAAAGCTACAACCATTGGTTGTTTTTTTGTTGTATTCTACATGAAATTTAGCACATTTTCATATATAATACTCCATGTAACGGCTAATATAAAATGGTGCAAAAATTATGTCAAATTGACAAAATAATTTCTGAGATGTGTCGCTGATGACTTTTTTAGTGCGAGAAGAAATTCGCGATTGATTGCGCACCTGGATAACAATTGTAAACAAAACAACGCCTCGATCCGTGATCTCCCACAGCATCCCCCAAGGCGCGTGATTCAAAGTTTTTTGCCTAGTAGGCCTATAACTATTTTTTCCGTGAATTTAAAAAAAAACTTTTTTTATATAGACGTACCATACGTCCAATCAGCCACCCACAGACAATTTATATTGTCATTTAATACGTCCAATTGGCGTTAAAGGGTTAAGATCCTTGGTTAGACACATCAGTGCACATTTTCTGTCCCAATAGTAAATATCTAATTAATGAAACAGAAATGGTTTTCTTACCTGTGTCTATAACATTAAAGCAATAGAAGCGCCCTTTATTGGGACCAAATTTGCTTATCAAAGAGTTCCAGCTGTCTGTCCCTTTATTTTCAAAATGATTAATCTTGTAAAGACAGATTTTCAGAATTTTGTAGTGATTAAAAGACTAGAGATAATGACAGAATTAAAACCATTTGTTGTTTTCTCGGTCATCCCAGTTTCGGAAAAACTATCAAATAATGGGCAACACTACAGCTCCCTTCTGAATGGAAAAGCCTCCTGTTTTTTTTTTTTTTTTTTTTTTTTTTTTTTATTTATAGCTACAGAACAATTTAGGACCCTTGTGAGAAGAAATCTCAGCGGCGACAGCCTCGGCAGAATTTCGTACTGGGATCCACCTCTTTAGTATTTGGTAACTATACATTGCTGGAGTTGCCATCAAAAGTCTTCCAAAATGTTTCAGAACAGTTGTTGCTGTTGTGGTTAAAAGTCTCATGAGAACCCTGTGGCAAGCATCCTATGACTTGCTAGAGTTGGTGCATTCAAGTGCAAATGGAAACATTGGAGGGATCCAACTAGTCACTCCCAATGTAACTTTACTATTACATCATAGCCCTTTATGTACACCTATTGAGGGTTCTGTTTGGTTTGGGGTTAAAAACCTAGCGAGCAAGCCCACCAACAGAATTGTATGAGAGTACTGTCTTTTAATTGGGAAAAAATGGGAATATTAGGAAACAAAAGTCCAAAACATCCCCTTACCCAACAACCCAAAAAGCTTTGCTTAAAAAGGTAAGCCCCTTCAGTCACCCCAAAGGTTTTTTTCCTCAAAGAACAGTAGTGTTCAAATAGGGTAATGCTTCACAAAAGGACAACAACAACAGAAAGAACATTTTTTCACAAGGTCCAAGGGCCCTCTTATAGGAAGTAGAAAAGCAACAAATTGAATGCCTATCAAGGGCAGAGTAGAGGAAGAGGTGAATACCAATGGTAATGGTGTGATTGGGGTCAACTTCAATGCATCACAGGCAATTGAAGTCTAACTTTGACACAGCACTAATTTTAAATGGGCTGGGGTGGGAACTGTCTCACCCCTCCCCCTCTTGTAAATAGTTTCTTCCAAAAACTAGGCCCCTCTTTGGAATGTTACATACAGAAAGTCCCTGTTAATAGGAGCCATTATGGAACATGTGGATATTGTCATCAAGCATGTCTCTCCATGTGTCCCCAAAAAGGATTCCTCTAAACAAAGAGTAATCCTCGACCTATCAACATTGAACAAGCACACTGTTTTGCCATATTTCCAAGTAAATACTGTTGCTCAAGTGCATTCAAGTATTCTAAAAGGGACTTAGCTCTGAAAGATGCATACTGGCACATCCTGTCGTCATTCCCTTCCGTCCCTTCCTAAGGCTCCAGATAGGGAAAGATATACTATACAGCTTCAAAGCCATGCCCTGTGGGCTAAACATTGCCCGAAGATTTTGACAAAGTTAGTAACGGTAGTTCTCTGAGAGATCAGAAATACAACTACAATAACCCACCTAGACAACTGTGCTTGAAAAACCTAAGAGCGAGTGGTCAGCTGACTACAGTCAAAAAGTTTTGATAAATTGCAAAATCCCACCTCACACACAGCAGACACTTTCAGTAGCTGGGACTATGTTGGGATACTTTTCACGACTCGATGTCTCTCCTTTCTCCCCATCATACTCAAAACGAATGAGGCAAGACCTCTAAATGTGCCTTGCACTGCCCAGAGCTTCCAAAAGGCAATTAAGATATATGACAGGCTTGTTGCAATTTGCAGCAATAATAGATCCAATACTTGGATTACAACAAATGAATGTGAACGAATTCTAGCTGTTGCCTGCAACAGATGTGAGACCGACATCACCAAAAGATTGAAAAATTGGGAGATACTTTGGCCCTGATCTTGGAAGAAATGGAAGGAATCTCTGGCGATACAGGTCACCCTGACTCCTCAGTCTGTATGAATGATAATACACACAGATGCACCTTGTTGACAGGTTGGGAGGAGCATCAGGCGGCAGGGAGGTGTTCAGCTACTCGGAGGAATTGTCGTATCAATTTCCTTGAGTTGATGGCTGTCTTTTTCTCTCTCAAAAAACTCAAACTTCCAGAAGAGAGACATTTAGTTGTTTCTAGACAGCATGACTGCAATGTTATACCCTAAGAGGTTGGGATGATACTCACCTCCTCTCAATATGGTAATGCTAGCCATCCTTTGATGGGTCAAGAACGGACGTGGTACTTGTCTGCAATGTAATAGTAGACTTCCTTGATTCCCTATCAAGGAAAATGACAGCCTCAGCAGAGTGAACTGGACAACCACTCTTTCAGAAAGTAGCCAAGATGCTTCCACCAATGAAGTGGACCTGCTTGCCACTATGAGAATCACAAACTGCCAGGCAAGCAACAGCAGAGATGCCTTCCTACAAGACTGGAAAACAAAGAGGGACGATATACCCTTTCTTTTATAGTTCCAGTAATTCAAAGGTGTTGAGCAAACTCCCAACCTACCAAGGAACAGCTTACTTATAGCCCCAAACTGGCCAAACAGGCATTGGTTCCTATTAATTTAATAATGGGAGAAGAGATAAATTCCAAAACTGCCCATTGTTTTATCCCAGTTAGTAGGAGGGAAAGTAGTTTTAGGGATCCTCCTTTCTAAGCAAATACCTTCATAGTGGATTTAGTATTATTATCTATACTGTGAAAATTACCTGCCCAAAATTGCTAGGTACCTAGTGCAAAAATTACAGACTTCATATATCTGCAATACCAGTATGCACAAAAAGATAGTTACATTATATCCACACCGAGAGCCCAGTTAAAAATTCTAGGGAAACAAATTTTAAAATTTCTTATCCCTTTTGAAGACCAACGCCTTGCAGTTACAGCAATCTTGGAATACAAGGCAACATTAACAGAATCTTTGATTTATGATTTCATGATTTGACTCTTGTATAGGAGTTGTCTCTTCCTTCTGCGGTCCTTTGCACTACTCTAGAAGGGTTCCAGTTACTTGGTCCCTGAATAAGGTGCTAGATTTCAATCAGCCCTGCAATTTCAGTGGACCTGATACAAACCATGGGGACAACCACAACTCACAAGCTACAGTATGTAATAGTATTCTTGATTGCCATCATCATCAGGGGCTAGTATGTATTACCAAACTGGGCTCACGTAGATGGGGACAATACATCAAGCAAAGAGCTGACAATCAATTTTTATTGTCCTCTGGTCTGTCATTCCTGCCCAAGAATAGGACTCCTTTAAGAAGGAAATCTCCTATTTGAAGTAACTAGAATTAGCAGACATAACATTATGACCAGTTCATGCATTTAAGGTTAACTTAGAGGTCATGGCAGACATCCCGAAAGGTCCGTTTTTTTTCCTACACTAGCAACACTTGCCACAAGCTCGAACTAATTTGACTACACTGTGAATCGATTGGTGACATGGATATTCTGGACCCCATAGGCACTACAGCATCAAACCACAGGTCTTCCCAACTGGCGAGTAAGCTAATTATCGCTGTGGGGAGGGTTTGACAATACTTAGCATCTTAGGTAAGTCACCACAGAACTTGACCCTAAAAAACGTAAGCTTTCACTTGGTTTCTTGTTCTTTGCTTCCTACCCAAATGTATTTGGAATAAAGAATGGGGCCTTGAAACTAGTGGCTTGACCTGACCTTGGACCAAAAATGTTTTTGGGTTGTTATGATCAGAATCCAAGAGCTTTTTGTCACCTGTCAATTTCTTTGTAAAGTTCTGTGAGGATGAGACAGCAACTACACTATCAAAAAACAGGTTTGGCATAGGAAAAAAACCAATTTTTGGTAGTCACTGCTGAGTCCTCAAACCCTCCCACTTCCTTGATGAAAAAGACATGGGTTTTGGGTATGGCATCATCCCTACATTTGACCAACAGAAAGGAATGGCATCTTGGTCGGATTTTGGTTGTATGCAAACAATGTGACGGTGCTTATGTGCACAACCACTTCTTCTTCTTGCGAATTTTACGTAGTAGGAAAACTGGGCATTAGTGCTTGCTGAGGATAATAGAAAGTGCCCTCTTATCCTGATTCCATTTATACTCTCTCATGTGTTATAATGTTTATCATTACAACACATTATCAGCCATAAGACCAGTAAACAGAGAATTCTTTGACATTAGTCTGGTCACCATGGAACTAACTCTGGATAGACCATGGAAAGGGTACTCCTTGAGGACTCGGCAGCAACACCAAAAATAGGTTTTCTTATGTCACATGGCATTTCTTTTAGAGCTGTTAGCTTTATACTTAACTCTGGCATGCCGAGCAATTATGTTTGCTGAGAAAGCATGTTCTGTAATTTCACCAAATTTGAAATAAATCATTTAATAAATTATCTTCTGTAATTCCACCTTAGATGGAAATATTTCAAAATTATGGACTAATGTGATACACACTTGTGTTTCACACAAAGGCCAAGGTAAAAAAAAAATGGCCAAGGGCCATAGATTGTCTTTAAGAAAAAAACAAAGGGAGAGTAAATTCTGAATATGAAAGAATACTTGCATGTGACTAGAGTCATCAATATTGCATAATATTAGAGGAACGAGGAGGAGTGTGTGTTTTTATTGTAGGGCAAATGTTGCTTTTTGATAGTAAAATACTCCTTGAGTGTGCTTTATATAAAAATAATCTTTCTAGGTTATCTATGATAATAGCTTAAACCCTTAATGGATGGATTGGTCTTGGGTGTAGAAATAACAGGTTTAGGGTGGTGGACGGATTGAACCTATAGATAAACAATATTAAGCGCCATTGATATGGAAAGAATTGGGTGTGAAAGATGTGCCAATATACTTCCATAGGCCATAAATTCACTAATGGCAACTTTTGTTTGCTCTGGCCAAAACCATGAATCGGGCATGTCAGGACTCAGTTCTGCCATGTAGCTTCAAGGGGAATGTACTAACGTAAACTCTGTCCCTGGTTCACATGACATATTTTTGTAAAATTTTTTTTCGTAAATACTACTAAGGGATTTGCTGTTGGTTTTTGTTCTTGTCTTTTCTAATAGTATGTTGGTTTTAAGTGTAATGTTAACAAAAGAAAAGTGCAAAGAAATATTAGAAAAAACATGTAAAAGTAAAAAAAAAGTTACTGAATCTTCGTTCTCGGTAAATTTAAGTAAATATTTCTGGCTCAGCTCGTGTCGCTGCGCGAAATATCCTTTAATCTATTATTTCTAGGGTAAATGTACTAACACATACCAGAGAATAAATAAAATAAAGAAAAAAGGTCAGTATAACTGACTTGCTCACCCTCCAAGAGGGTGTCGGTATGAACACTAGGCGAGTGAGACCACTACCACGAGCCAAATACCAATAGAAATCTCCCACAACAAAAACCCTCCATGAGGAGAGCCGACCCACAGAGTGAGCAGCTCGTACTACTACTACTCCATCCCATGCTGCCGACTGCTGCGCCTCTGGTGGTCATCCTTTTAAAGTTAGCGCACACGAGTCACTTGTGATATTTTTCTCTCTGTTGTTTTTTTGTTTTTTTGCCCTTTCGTTGGATTTATCTATAATGGAGCGTGCAGCTATTGCAGCAGCTAAGTTAAGTACTCAGTATTTATGGTTAGTTTGATTCTTTCCGGCCCTCATCAGTATTTGCCGTTTTTTAGGTATAAATACGAACTCGGGGTCGGAAGCATGGCAGCATGGTTCTGCCGCGTGGTGGGTTCGTTCTCGGTCTCCCATACCTAGAACATCCCCTTATATATGTACGCTCTATATTAATTATCCGTTTTACTTAGGGTACTGTCTACTCAGGTTTGCCATGCATGCATGTCTTTTACCTTATGTAGCTTCTTCTTTCCAGACCCTAGTCCCGGCTCTTAGTATCGGCCTCTGACTAGCTTTGAGTGGTAGACCTTTCCTTGGTTAGTCGTACACTCCTGGATTTTTTTCTCCTACTTTATTGTTTTCTTTCTTTTATTTTATTTAATTATACCATGTATTTTGTTATGGTTATGGTTAGTTAGGCCGTCTGGCTTAGCCTAGGTCCTGGCTCATCGAGCCTATGCTACCGCTCATCAGTTCGGTTGCTTTCCTTTAGCATCTCTTCTGATCAGTCCGGTTTTGGTTTTTGGCCCAGTGGGGTCTCCATGCTACCGCTTTTTCAGTTCAGTTGCTTAACGATAGCATCTCTTCTGATCAGTTGGTTGGTCCTAGGCTTAGTTGTCTTATTTTAGTCTTACCGTCTCGTGGTCACTACGCGATCACGAGACAGCCAGACGCCTGCCCAGTCCCCTTCCCCCCTCCTCTCGCTCTTCATTGAGTCGGGGGAGGGTGGGTCGGTCTGCCCACGCTCGCTCCACATACCCGAGCATGCCTCCCCGGCCCTCTCTCCCCCCTCAGGCGGAGGGGCCAGGGAGACGGGGCAGACCCAGACTGGACGCGATCTCTCCGGCTCATCGGTCCGGCCCGGTGGTAATGTGGTGGAGGGTACTGACCTTTCCCCCCATCCGTTGCTTCCTGGTCGCTCCGGTTCGCTCGAGCCTGTATGTCTCCTCGCTCTTCCTGACCTTACTAGGACTCCTTTCCTGATCGGAGTCCTAGCATCCAGCGGGAAGATGTTAGTCCCCCCACCCAGTAGAGTGGACCGGAACATACAGTAGGTCCCTGCTAACCTTACCGTATTGCTGAGTTACTACACTCCGCCACGCACTGGACTCGTTCCGGTTCGTTTGAGTTTTAGGTTTAAGTGTTATTAGATTAACTATAAGTTTATCTTAAGTACCTTAAACCTTCCCCCCCCCTCCCTTACATGTTCGTTACCGGATATCCTCCGGATTATCGCCTATTCAGGCGATGCAGGGGGGGTTATGCCCAAATTTTTTCCGAGCTCCGGCATGCAACGGAGTTCTTCTGTCCTTTAGCCTGTAAAGTGTTATTCTTTTAAGATACTCATGTGTCTTCCCACTTACAGGCCACCAACTGTGAGCATCCGGGATGCGCCGCCACACTTCAGGACCCATGTGGGACACGAAGTTTTTGCCGTCCCATGCTCCATGCGCGACTCTGCACGGGGACATCCAGGTCTGGTACCATAGAGCGTGTACCATATGTTACGATCTGGTGAGCCAGCTTTTAGAAAGGGGTGAGTATTCCATCTCCGGTAGCTGCTCCGCTTCTGTTTTAGTGCTTAAGTTTTTCATCATCCACTTTAACTTAAGGCATCTAAGTTTAAGTTATATTTTAAGTTTTAGTTTTAAGTGATTCTTAAATCTAATCTTCGCCCTCTCTTTCCAGGCGCCGGCAGTGAAAGATACCGCTCTGGCAACCCTGCGGGCCTGGGTCGGCGGTTTTGGAAGAACGCCGCCAAGGGTATGCCCTACATCTTGGAGAAGCGGTTGGCGCTGTTAATCTTCCCCGGAGGCAAGGCGACAGGATACGTCGACCCAGTAGAGGCGGTCCCCTACTATCGCCTTCATCCAACAACAGCTGGCTGCCTCATTAACTGACCACGACCAGGATATCTCCACGGACGTCGCGACTTTAGATATTAATGTGGAACCTATGGTAGGTGTAGACGACCTGTTTGGTCGAGGTAGGTATGGTGGACACCCAAGGGTCACCCTTGGGTGTGACTGTTTCTTCTCTACTCCTGCAACCTCTCCATCCTTCCAAGGCTTTACAGGTGATGAATTATTATACTCCTCCTGACGCTTCGGTTAGACCTAAGGTCAAGGGTCAAGCAGTGAAATCCTTGACTAAGACGTCGTCGTCATCTAAGAAGTCGACTTCGGCGTCTTCCTCCTCACGTAAGTCTCTGGCTGGGAATCCCAGGAGCAGACAGGTCTAAAGCTTCTAGCTCCGGCTCTAAGTCCCTCGAGGAGTAAATCCTCCTGAGAGAGATCTCGCACCCCGGCAGAGTCACCAGTTCCGCTACCTTGGTTCCGATTCAGAGCCACCCCTCCACCTCCGCAGCAGCTCCGGCCCTTGGACTCCAATGCTGGCCTGTTGCAACAGGTGGCGACCTGGTTGGGTCCCTAAAGAGTAGCATGGAACAAATGATCTCTCGTCTGTCGGATAGGATTACTTCCCAGGACTCCATTATAGCCGGACTGAGAGAAGCCCCTCTAGCCTCTCCTTCACTTTCCATACGAGTGGAACTCAGCTTCCTCCGTATGACTCACTACCCTCCGTTCTCGATGAACAATCCATGGAGAGTAGCGTCATACGCCCCCTTCCAAGACGGTCTCATTTCCATACCGGAATTCGGAACTCGAAGGATAGAGGACTTCGAGTTTCTTTCCGGAAGACCTCCAGCCTTCCGTTCATAGCTACGCAAGGCTTACAGCTTCAGCCATGGTTCGGGATGATATGGGTACCAAAGGAGCAGTCCTCTATTCACGAGACCAGCTCAGAGAGAATGGCTCAGATGTTTAGAGGACATGAACTGTTCTAATACCAGGATACAACCTTTCAAGAGTCCCTTTACCATTTTCACAATGGAGGAGAGTACCCCGCTCCCCCCGTTCCTGACAAAGATCGCTAGGTCTACCATCCCAGCGGCCCAGAAGGGGAACCCATGCCTCATTGAAGGAAGCAGATCCCACATCTCCGTTGCTCCCCTCAGCCGGAGAATTGTGGGAGGACTTGCCAAACACCTTCTCAGCTGGCAAACTCAAACCGGACTGTGCTATGGAGCAGTTTGGTGTGAAAAAGCTACCCAGGCTCCCAGATAGCCTTATTCAGGCTGAATTTGACGCGAAATCGCGATTAGCCAAGATCAATTAACTCTATGGCTATGTCCGAGTAGCACCATAGCTTATGGCTCAGAACCGCTTTTTAAGCTCATGACCAAAGCCCTGACTCAAACGGTACAGTCGATATGTTGAGTTTGCCACTGCTAGAACGAATTGTAGGAAGCATGTCCTACAAGAGGCAACCATTCGACATGAGCCGAATAGGTTACTCTCGTCTAACATCTGGGGAGCAGCTCTCTTCCCAGAAGCTATGGTGAAGGAAGTACAGTCAGAGGCTACGAGGCTGAACCAGAGCCTTAAGGACCGTTGGGGCCTTACAGCTAAGAGGAGACAAGACTTAACACCTAAAGGTAAGGGACAGAGGAAACCTAGGCGTTTCCATCCTTACCAGAAAAAGCAGCCACGCTTTCCTCAGCAAGTTCCAACGTGCCCTTAGTGCAAACTGCCCAACCTTCCACCTCTAAGGCTCAATCACAGCCAATTTATGTCATATCCCCTCAGCCTCAGCCCTCCACCTCTTACGCCATCTCCCCAGCTTACAATCAAGCCTTCGGAGTCAAGCTTCGCAGAAGTATGACCGCTCGGGTAAGGGAGGCAGAGGTAAGCGTTCCTTTCGTGGGAGAGGATCGGGTGGAGGCCCCTTTAACAGGGGAAAGCACTTCAGAGGAGGGCCGAGGCGGTTACCAGAACCAATGAAGAACTTCAGGTAGGAGGCTGTTTCACTTTCGCCGACCGGTGGAACTTCAGCGAATGGGCTCAGAGCATAGTGTCAAAAGGCCTGGGTTGGAGCTGGTTGACGAACCCACCTCCATCCAGACCTTTCCGTCAACTTCCATCCAGGAATTGACAGAGTACGCAGAGGACCTCCTTCAGAAAGGAGCTATAGCGAGAGTCAAGAGATTAAAATTTCAAGGTCGCTTGTTCAGCGTGCCAAAGAAAGGCTCACAAAAAAGAAGGGTATCTTAGACTTGTCCCGCTTAAACTTAGCCATCCGCTGCACAAGTTCAAGATGCTCCACGATCTCACAGGTGCGGACCTTACTTCCCCGTGGGGCCGTCACCACCTCTATCGATCTTACAGACGCCTACTATCATATCCCTATTGCAGACACTTCCGTCCATATCTGGGTTTCAAGATAGGAGACCAGGCATTCTCCTTCAAGGTAGTCCCCTTCGGACTCAACGTGGGCACCCGGGTGTTCACAAACTAGCGGAAGTGGTAGTGCAACAACTCAGATCGCAAGGGATTATGGGTAGTAGCGTATCTCGACGATTGGTTTGATCTGGGCTTTCAACAGTCGAGGAATGCAACAGAGCTACACTGAAAGTGATTCAGTTCCTGGAATATCTAGGCTTCAAGATAAACAGGACCAAGTCAAGACTCACTCCAGAGTCAGACTTTCAGTGGCTGGCATTCAATGGAATCTATCCTCCCATACTCTGTCGATTCCATCAACCAAAAGGAAAGAAATAGCGAAGTCAGTCAAGCAATTTCTAAGTCACAGCTGGCGTCAAGGAGAGCTCAGGAGAGGATCCTGGGTTCTCTCCAGTTTGCATCAGTGACGAACGTCTTAATGAAAGCCAAACTGAAAGACCTAACCAGAATCTGGCGCTCCACGAGCAATGTCAGGTCCAGGGGACAAACAAAAACTATCCTCAGTCCCTCTGATTCTAAAGAATCGACTTCGGGCCGTGGGCGAAAGTCCAAGAATTTGTTCAGTGTCATACCCCTTCAGTTCCCCTCCACCCCAGGGATTACCATCCACCACAGACGCGTCTTAAGCGGTTTGGGGAGGGTATTCCCAGGTCCAAAAGGTTCAAAGGAACTTGGTCACCTCAGTTCAGTCAGTTCCATATAAACGTTTACTGGAGGCAATGGCATGTTCTTGACTCTAAAATTTGCGCCCACCAAAGTACTCCCACATAAAAGCTTAGTTCTGGACAGCGCAGTGGTATACATTATAAACAGAGGAGGCTCCAAGTCACGTCATCTAAATCATGTGATGGTAGCCATTTCTCTCCCTGGCAGACAGTTTAGTTTGGCATCTCTCCTCCACTCACATAGCTGGAGTGAGAAACGTCATAGCAGACCGTTATCCCGATCAGTATCCCCTAGAGTCGGAATGGTCACTGGACAACAGTTTGTTCCAATGATCCTTCAAAGAGTCCCAGGGGCTACAGGTGGATCTCTTCGCGTCTCAAGCGAATCACAAAAAAACTCCCCTGTTATGTAGCCCCCAACCTGGACCCTCTGGCCTATGCCCACGGACGCCCTGGCTCTAGACTGGAACAACTGGAAGAAGATTTATGTCTTCCCCCCAGTGAATCTTCTTATGAAAGTTTTAAACAACTCAGGACGTTCAAGGGTCAAGTGGCTCTAGTAGACCCAGAATGGCCGAAGAGCAATTGGTATCCCTAATTCTGGAGCTGGGCCTTCGTCCTCTTCGATCCCCAAGCCCAGGCTCTCCCAGTCAGTACAAACGAAGACTGTGTTTTCGCTTCCTCAGGGATTCTCAAAACCTAACTTTATGGATTTCATGAAGTTTGCGGCAAAGAGATGCGAATATTGACCCTCAGAAGATCTCTCTTGGAATCCGATAAAAGGGATTCAACTTTGAGACAGTATGATTGCTGCTGTCAAAAAGTTAGCAATCTTCCTGAAAGAATCTGATATTAGAATCATGACAGTTTAATTATCAGCTATTATCCTTTTCAGATCCTTATTTGAAAAAGGTTTAGCAGCTAGCACGGATTATTAGACAAACAAGTCAGCCTTGAAAAAGATCTTCAATTTGTGGTTCAACATAGACTGAACGGAATTCCTACTTCTCCGTCTATTCCTAAGCCCATGTGCTAGACTTAGACCTTCTGTAAGGGCCTACGTCAGTTTTCATGTTTTTCTTAAAAACGATGTTTTCCTAAACTGGCTTCAGAAACCGATAATGACACATGCTCGTTTTGATAATGCTCTTAAGGAAAACCCTGTTTTTATTAAGCTTAGCTTCAGGAGCAAGAATTTCAGAAACTGTCGGCTTTATCCAGAGATCGGATCATATTCAATTCCTTCCCACAGGGGAGGTACTACTTTCTCTGGAACGTAGCTTTTTAGGCAAAGAATGAAGACCCTTTTGATGAGTGGGAAACCTTGGAAGGTACTACCCCTTCCACAAGATGTATCTCTTTGCCCAGTTACAACCTTACGGAGCCTTTCTGTCCAGGACCCCCTCCTCATCCTCATCGGTCCCCCCTCTTTAAGAGGGAAAAAAAGGTGGAACTTTTATCCATTAAAAGGCATCAGCAACAAATCCTGTACTTTATTAAGCAAAAGCCAATCCTGACTCTTTCCCCGAAAGTACATGATGTCAGGGCAGTAGCCACCTCATTTAATTATTTCCAACACATGAACTCGATGAGTTAAAGAAAGTATACCGGATGGGGAAATCGCCGACAGTGTTCAAAGGACGCCATACCTTAGTCCTTGGGAAGCTCTGAAATTTTCAGCAGTAGCAGCGGGAAAAACATAGTTTTCCCCTGATTTTTCTAGTTAATTGTAGGTAGAAGATTCAGTCCTCCTTTCTACCTGCTTCACCCAACAGTTCGTCTATTCCTACCGTGGGTTCATTTACAGTCACCTGGTGTCTTAGCTGCTTTTATGATGATGTAGTGTGTGTCCCCCTATTTTTTTGGCTAGGGACACTCACAGATGATTATGGGATTTTGATCTCATGGATTTTGTTACCCCCCCTTTTTTTTATGCTAGGGGATACATCTCCATTTATAATGGTTACGGGTTTTGTATATTTAAGTCATATGCATTCCTTATATATTATCCTTGTTGTTTAAATTTGTTTGTTCATTTGATTATTTTAAATTGCTATTATATTTTGATACATGCCTTACACAGATACCATTTTGTTACATGTAAGCCAATTTACCTCTACATATGTAATTACCTTATGATAAGAAAAACATGTTTAGAATTAAGGGTAATTAAGCATATTTCTTCATTTTGTATCACTGTGTATTTGTATCTTTTTAGCAATTCTTATTCTTTTTTATATTTACTTTATTTTTTATTTGAGACCTATTCTGATTTATTTTATTACTTTTGTTTACAAAATCTTGTGGCTATTTCTCTGGTACGATTTCGCGCAGCGACACGGAGCTGAGCCAGAAAAAGGGATTTTGACGTAAGAAAAATCTATTTCTGGGCGATTGGCTTCGTGTCGCCAGCGAAATCCCACCCTACCCATCCCTTTCGCCCAAGATTTGCTGCTAACTTCAGGATGGCCCCACCCAGAGGCGCAGCAGTCGGCAGCATGGGGATGGAGTAGTAGTAGTACGAGCTGCTCACTCTGTGGGTCGGCTCTCCTCATGGAAGGGTTTTTTTTTTGTTGTGGGAGATTTCTTATTGGTATTTGGCTCGTGGTAGTGGTCTCATCGCCTAGTGTTCATACCGACACCCTCTTGGGGGAGGGTGAGCGAGTCAGTTTATACTGACCTTTTTCTTTATTTTATTTATTCTCTGGTATGTGTTAGTACATTTACCCTAGAAAAATAATAGATTAAAGGATAATTTTCGCTGGCGACACGATCCCAATCGCCCAGAAAATAGATTTTTTCCTTACGTCAAAATCCTTTTTCAACAAATATGCTTGAGAATTTGTTACTGATTTTATTTCGTATCGTTTTGATATTATGTGAGCAGCAATTATAATTTTTACAAAATAAAATCAAAATATTAATTAGAAAAAACATATATAAGTTGGTAAAATTTACAGTTGTTTTTGTAAAAGAGGCCCCACAAGGGGTTTTGTAAATAATGATTTTCAACTTCTCGTGGAAAAGTAGGGAAAATGTTTTATAATATTTTTTCTTTTACCCATGTACATTTGCACATCTTTCTCCTTTCCATTGATGTGTTTTTTTTTGTTAAATTGGCTGACCTCAAAGTTACCCCCTGTCAAGGGAACGGGGTAATGCTTGGCTGTTTGTCTAAGATGAAACAATCTTCATAATGTTTTTTCACAGTCAAAGAAAAGTTTAACAACAGATGTATATGTTCCAGGCCCTCTACACACAAGGTCACAACTCCAGTAGCGACTGGAACCTACTGGAGATGCACTGATGATGAAAAAGGAAATTATGACATAGATAATGATGACGTCCCTATTAAGAGGCCAGTGTGGTATGTCAGGTGAGTAGTGGTTAAATTATGGTTGTACATATTTTTGAAGTGTAATGGTGTGGATATTGAAGGGTAATTGGTGAATAGGCAGTGTGGAAAGTCTCTAGCAACTATTCTAGGAAGAATGACATGATAAATCACTGTCAGGAGGATTTAGTACAAATTTTATTAATAACTCGAAATGAAACTTTTGCGACAGACAAAAAAGGGATTTTGACGTAAGGACAAAAAAATCTATTTCTGGGCGATTGGCTCGTGTCGCCAGCGAAATATCCTTTAATCTATTATTTCTAGGGTAAATGTACTAACACATACCAGAGAATAAATAAAATAAACGAAAATAAAAAGGTCAGTATAACTGACTCGCTCACTCCAGGAGGGTGTCGGTATGAACACTAGGCGAGTGAGACCACTACCACGAGCCAAATGCCAATAGAAATCTCCCACTACAAAATCCCTCCAAGAGGGGAGCCGACCCACAGAGTGAGCAGCTCGTACTACTACTACTCCATCCCATGCTGCCGACTGCTGCGCCTCTGGTGGCCATCCTGAAGTTAGCAGACAATCTTGGGCGAAGGGATGGGTAGGGTGGGATTTCGCTGGCGACGAGCCAATCGCCCCAGAAAAGATTTTTCCTTACGTCAAAATCCCTTTTCTGGGCTCAGCTCGTGTCGCTGCGCGAAATCGTACCAGAGAAATAGCACAAGATGTAAACAAAAGTAATAAAATAAAAATAAAAATAAAATAAATCAGAATAGGTCTCAAAATAAAAGATAAAATATATATGAATAGACTATAATTGCTAAAGATACATATACACGGGGTATAAAAATAGAAATATGCTTTAAATTACCCTTAAATCTAATCATGTTTTGTTAACATAAGGTAATTTACATATATACAGGTAAAATTATTTACATGTATCAATGGCATCTGTGTAACATCATGTATCAAAAGTATAATAGCAATTAATAAAACAATCAACAATAATATATAAAGGAATGTATATGACTTAATATACAAAACCCGTAATTAATTATAAAAATGATGTATCCCCTAGCATAAAAGTAAGGGGAAACATCCATGAGATCAATGTTTATAATCATTTGTGAGTGTCCCTAACCAGACAATAAGGGGCACCACTACACTATCACAAAAGCAGCTAAGACACAAGGTGAATGCAATGAACAAGGTAGGAATAGACGAACTTATGGGTGAGGCAGGTAGAAAGGACGGACTGAAATCTTCTACTAAAAAATTATTGCTAGAGTCAGGGGAAACTATGTTACCCGCTGCTACTGCTGGGAATTTCAGAGCTTCCAAGGACTTAAGGTAGTGACGTTTTGAACACTGTCGGTGATTTCCATCCAGTATACTTTTTCAACTCATCGAAGTTCATATGTTGGAAATAATTAATTGAGGTGGCTAACTGCTCTGACATCATGTGCTTTCGGGAAAGAGTCAGGATTGGCTTGCTTAATAAAGTACAGGATTTGTTGCCTGATGCCTTTAATGGATAAAGTTCCACCTTTTTCCCTCCTAAAGAGGGGACCCGATGAAGATGAGGAGGTCCTAGACAGAAAGGCTCGTAAGGTTGTAACTGGGCAAAGAGATACATCTTGTGGAAGGGGTAGTACCTTCCAAGGTTTCCCACCTCATCAAAGGATCTTCATTCTTTGCTAAAAAGCTACGTTCCGGAGAAAGTAGGACTTTCTTCCTGTGGGAAGGAACTGAATATGATCCGGGTCTCTGGATAGAGCCGACAGTTCTGAAATTCTTGCTCCTGAAGCTAAACTTAACTAAGAATAGGGGGTTTTTCTTAATTAAGAGCATTATAAAAGAGCATGTGTCATTATCGGTTTCTGAAGCCAGTTTTTAGAACATCATTTAAGAACCATGAAACTGACGTAGGCCTAACAGAAGGCCTAAGCCTAGCACATGCCTTAGGAATAGACGAGAAGTAGGAATCCGTCAAGTCTATGTTAAATCCAAATTGAAATATCTTTTTCAAAGCTGACTTGTTTGTCGTAATCGTGCTAGCTTGCTAAACCTTTTCAAATAAGGATCTGAAAAAGGATATAGCTGAATTAACTGTCAATGATTCTAATATCCGATTCTCTCAGGAAGGTTGCTAACTTTTGACAGCAGCATCATACTGTCTCAAAGTCGAATCCCTCTTATCGGATTCCAAGAATAGATATTTCGAGGGTCAATATTCGCATCTCTTTTTGCCGCAAACTTCATGAAATCCATAAAGTTAGGGTTTTGAGAATCCCTGAGGAAGCGAACACAGTCTTCATTTGTACTGACTGGGAGAGCTTGGGACTGGGGATCTGAAGAGGACGAAGGCCCAGCTCCAAAATTAGAGGATACCAGTTGCTCTTCGGCCAGTCTGGGGCTACTAGAGCCACTTGACCCTTGATGTCCTGAGTTTGTTCAATACTTTCATGAGGATATTCACTGGAGGGAAGACATAAATCTTCTCCCAGTTGTTCCAGTCTAGAGCCAGGGCGTCCGTGGCATAGGCCAGTAGGGTCCCAGGTTGGGGGGGGCTACATAACACGGTAGTTTGTGGTTCGCTTGGGATGCGAAGAGATCCACCTGTAGAACCCTGGGACTCTTTGAAGGATCCATTGGAACGAACTGTTGTCCAGTTGACCATTCCGACTCTAGGGGGTACTGATCGGGATAGGGCGTCTGCTATGACGTTTCTTACTCCAGCTATGTGAGTGGAGGAAAGATGCCAACTGAACTTGTCTGCCAGGGAAGAAGATGGCTATCATGACGTGATTTAGATGACGTGACTTGGAGCCTCCTCTGTTTATACAATGTACTACCACTGCGCTGTCCAGGACTAGCTTTATGTGGGAGTACTTGGGTGGGCGTAACCTTTTTAGAGTCAAGAACACTGCCCATTGCCTCCAGTACGTTTATATGGAACTGACGGAACTGAGGTGACCAAGTCCCTTGAACCTTTTTGACCTGGGAATAACCCTCCCCAGCCGCTTAAGGACGCGTCTGTGTGTGGATGGTGATCCCTGGTGGAGGGAAACTGAAGGGGTACTGACATTGATAAATTCTTGACTCTCGCCCACGGCCGAAGTCGATTCTTTAGAATCAGAGGCACTGAGGATAGTTTTTGTCCCTGGACCTGACGTTTTGCTCGCGGAGCCGCCAGATTCTGGTTAGGTCTTTCAGTTTGGCTTTCATTAAGACGTTTGTCCACTGATGCAAACTGGAGAGAACCCAGGATCCTTTCCTGGGCTCTCTTGACGCTAGTTTGTGACTTAGAAATTGCTTGTTTGACTGACTTTGCTATTTCTTTCCTTTTGGTTTGATGGAACGACAGAGTGTGGAGGATAGATTCCATTGAATGCCCAGCCACTGAAAGTTTGACTCTGGAGTGAGTCTTGATTTGGTCCTGTTTATCTTGAAGCCTAGATATTCCAGGAACTGAATCACTTTCAGAGTAGCTCTGTTGCATTCCTCGACTGTTGGGGCCCAGATCAACATCGTCGAGATACGCTACTACCATAAATCCCTTGCGATCTGAGTTGTTGCACTACCACTTTCCGCTAGCTTCGTGAACACTCTGGGTGCCACGTTGAGTCCGAATGGAACTACCTTGAAGGAGAATGTCTGGTCTCCTATCTTGAAAACCCAGATACGGACGGAAGTGTCTTGCAATAGGGATATGATAGTAAGCGTCTGTAAGATCGATAGAGGTGGTGACGGCCCCACGGGGAAGTAAGGTCCGCACCTGTGAGATCGTGAGCATCTTGAACTTGTCGCAGGCGGATGGCTAAGTTTAAGCGGGACAAGTCTAAGATTACCCTTCTTTTTTTGTGAGCCTTTCTTTGGCACGCTGAACAAGCGACCTTGAAATTTTGAATCTCTTGACTCTCGCTATAGCTCCTTTTTGAAGGAGGTCGTCTGCGTACTCTGTCAAGGTCCTTGGAAGGAAGTTGACGGAAACCGGTCTGGATGGAGGTGGGTTCGTCAACCAGCTCCAACCCAGGCCTTTTTGACACTATGCTCTGAGCCCATTGGCTGAAGTTCCACCGGTGGCGAAAGTGAAACAGCCTCCCTCCCTACCTGAAGTTCCTTCATTGGTTCTGGTAACCGCCTCGGCCTCCTCTGAAGTGCTTTCCCCTGTTAAAGGGGCCTCCCGATACCTCTCCCTCGAAAGGAACGCTTACCCCTCTGCCTGCCCTCCCTTACCCGAGCGGTCATACTTCTGAGAAGCTTGACTATCGAAGGCTTGATTGTAAGCTGGAGAGATGGCGTAAGAGGTGGAGGGCTGAGGCATGAGGGGATATCACATAAATTGGCTGTGATTGACCTTTAGAAGTGGAGGGTTGGGCTGTCTGCACTAACGGTACTGCTGGAACGTGTTGAGGAAAGCGTAGTTGCTTCTTCTGGTAAGGTTTGGAAACGCCTGGGTTTCTTTTTGTCCCTTACCTTTGGAGGAGTCAGGTCTTGCCTCCTCTTTAGCCGTAAGGCCCCAACGATCCTTAATGGCTCTGGTTTAACCTGGTAGCCTCTGACTGGACCTCCTTAACCATAGCTTCTGGGAAGAGATCTGCTCCCCAGATGCTAGACGAGAGTAACCTATTCGGTTCATGCCGGATGGTTGCCTCTTGTAGGACATGCTTCCTACAATTCGTCCGAGCAGTGGCAAACTCAAACATATCTGACTGTACCGTTTGAGTCAGGGCTTTGGTCATGAGCTTAAAAATCGGTTCTGATCCATAAGCCATGGTAGCTACCTCAGACATAGCCATAGAATTGATGGATCTGGCTAGTCGCGATTTTGCGTCAAATTCAGCTGAATAAGGCTATCTGGGGAGCCTGGGTAGCTTTTCACCAAACTGCTCCATAGCACAGTCCGGTTTGAGTTTGCCAGCTGAGAATGTATTCGGCAAGTCTTCCCACAATTCTCCAACTGAGGGGAGCAACGGAGATGTGGGATCTGCTTCCTTCAACTGCGTTATAGGTTCCCCCTTCTGGGCCGCTGGGATGGTCGACCTCGCGATCTTGGTTAGGAACGGGAAGCGGGGTACTCTCATCCATTGTGAAAATGGTAAAGGGACTCTTAAACGGTTGTATCTTGGTGTTAGAACAATCCATTGTCCTCTAACACCTGAGCCATTCTCTCTGAGCCTGGTCTCGTGAGTAGAGGACTGTCTCCTTAGGTACCTTACTCGTCCCGCACCATAGCCGAAGGCGTGAGCCTTGCGTAGCCTATGAACGGAGGCTGGAGGTCTTTCCGGGAAGAACTCGAAGTCCTTTATTCTTCGAGTCCCCAAATTCCGGTATAGAGATGAGACCGTCCTGGAAGGGGGCGTATGACGCTACAACTCTCCACGGATTGTTCATAGAGAACTGAGGTAGTGAGTCATACGGAGGAAGTTGAGATCCGCTCGGTGTTGGACAGTGGAGGAGAGGCTAGAGGAGCTTCTTCTCAGCCCGGCTATAATGGAGTCCTGGGAAGTAATCCTGTCCGACAGACGAGAAGATCATTTGCTCCATGCTACTCTTTAAAGGACCCAACCAGGTCACCCACCTGTTGCAACAGGCCAGCATTGGAGTCCAAAGCCGGAGCTGCCTGCGGAGGTGGAGGGGAGGCTCTGAATCGGAACCAACGGTAGCGGAACTGGTGATTCTGCCGGAGTGCGAGATCTCTCTCTGGAGGATTTACTCCTCGAGGACTTAGAGCCGGAGCTAGAAGCTTTAGACCTGGTTGCTCCGGGATTCCCAGCCGGAGACTTACGGAGGAGGATGAAGCCGAAGTCGTCTTCTTAGACGGACGACGACGTCTTAGTCAAGGTCATCACTTTAGACTTGACCTTAGGTCTAACCGAAGCGCCAGGAGGAGATTATGGTTTCGTCACCCGTAAAGCCTTGGAAGGATGGAGAGGTTGCAGGAGTAGAAGAAACAGTTACGCCCAAGGGTGACCCTTGGTGTCCACCGTACCTACCTCGACCAACAGGTCGTCTATACCTACCATAGGTTCAACATTAATATCTAGGGTCGCGACATCCGTAGAGATATCCTGGTCCTGATCAGTTAATGAGGTAGCCAGCTGTTGTTGGATGAAGGCGATAGTCGGATCCGCCTCTACCGGGTCGACGTATCCTGTCGCCTTGCCTCCGGGAAGATTAATAATGCCAAACCGCTTCTCCAGGATGTAGGGCTGTCCCTTGGCGGCGTTTTTCCCAAAACCGCCGACCCAGGCCCGCAGGGTAGCCAGTGCGGTATCCCTTACTGCCGGAGCCTGGAAGAGAGGGCGTAGTTTAGATTTAAGAATCACTTAAAACTAAAACTTAAAGTATAACTTAAATTATTGCCTTAAGTTAAAGTAAATGATGAAAACTTAAGCGCTAAAACAATAGAAGCGGAGCAGCTACTGGAGATGGAAAACTTACCCCTTCCAAAAGCTGGCTCACCAGATCGTAACATATGGTACACGTCTCATGGTACCAGACCTGGATGTCCCCGAGCGGAGTCGCGCATGGGAGCATGGGACCGGCAAACTTCGTGTCCACAAGGTCCTGAAGTGTGGCGGAACATCCGGATGCTCACAGTTGGTGGCCTGTAAGTGGGAAGACACATGAGTATCTTAAAAAAACATCACTTACAGTCTAAAGGACAGAATAACTCCGATGCATGCCGGAGCTCGGAAAAAAAATTTGGGCATAACCCCTCCCTGCATCGCCTGAATAGGCTATAATCCCGGAGAGATCGGTAAGACATGTAAGGGAGGGGGATGGTTTAAAGGTACTTAAGATACTTATAGATAACTTAAACCTAACACACAAGCAAACCGGACTAAGTCCAGTGCGTAGCGGAGTGTAGTAACTTCAGCAAAACGGTAAGGTTAGCAGAGACCCACTGTATGCTCCGTCCGCCACCCTACTGGGTGGACAAACAACTTTCCGCTGGGATACCAGGACTCCGATCAGGAAGGAGCCCTAGTAAGGTGGGAAAGAGCGAGAAGACATACAGGCTCAAGCTAGCCCGGAGCGACAAGGTAGCGCGGAGGGTGGGCAAGGCCAGTACCCCCCACCTCCGTACCAAACCGGCCGACCGAGAAGCCGGCGAGGTCGAGACCAGTCTGGGTCTGTCCCGACTCCCTAGCCCCCTCCGCCTCTAGAGGGGAGGGAGAGGGAGGGAGGCAGGCCTCGGGCTTATGTGCTGAGCGGAGCATGGGCAGACCGACCCACCCCCGCCCGACTCTATGGAAGAGCGGGAGGGGGGGGAAGAATGACTGGACAGGCGTCTGGCTGGCCCGTGATCACGAAGTGACCACGAGGCGGTAAGACCAAATACGACAACTAAGCCTAGGACAACCACTGATCAGAGAAATGCTATCGGGAAGCATACTGAACTGGAAAAGCGGTAGCAAAAATAAGCCCACTGGGCCAAACCAACTGATCAGAGAGATGCTATGGGAAGCAACCGAACTGGTGAGCGGTAGTATAGGCTCAAAGAGCCAGGACCTAGGCTAAGCCAGACGCCTAAGTAACCTAACAACAATAATAAAATCATAGTATAAATAAATAAAGAATGAAAGAAAGAAACAATATAGCAGGAGGAGAAAAAAATCCAGGAGTGTACGACTAACCCGAAGGCAAGTCTACCACTCAAAGCTAGTCAGAGGCCGATACTAAGAACCTGGACTAGGGTCTGGATAGAAGAAGCCTACGTAAGGTAAAATACATGCATGCATGACAAAAACCTGAGTAGACGTACCCTAAGTAAAGCGGATAATCATATAGAGCGAAGATAAATAAGGGGATGTTCTAGGTATGGAGACCAAGAACGAACCCATCACGAGGCAGAACCATGCTGCCATGCTTCCGACCCCGAGATCGTATTTATACCTAAAAAAACGGCAAATACTGTCTCAGGCCGGAAAAAACCAACTAACCGTAAATACTGAGTACTTAACTTAGCTGCTGCGATAGCTTGCACGCTCCATAATAGAAAATCCAACGAAAGGGCACAAGAAACACAGAGAGGAAAATATCACAACCGACTCGTGTGCGCTAACTTGAAAGGATGACCACCAGAGGCGCAGCAGTCGGCAGCATGGGATGGAGTAGTAGTAGTACGAGCTGCTCACTCTGTGGGTCGGGCTCCCATCTTGGAGGGATTTTGTAGTGGGAGATTTCTATTGGCATTTGGCTCGTGGTAGTGGTCTCACTCGCCTAGTGTTCATACCGACACCCTCTGGAGGGTGAGCGAGTCAGTTATACTGACCTTTTTCTTTATTTTATTTATTCTCTGGTATGTGTTAGTACATTTACCCTAGAAATAATAGATTAAAGGATATTTCGCGCAGCGACACGAGCTGAGCCCAGAAAACAGGTTTTTACATAGGAACAACCTATTACTGGTAACTGCTGTTTGTCCTCAAAGGAGTTATACTCTCATGGTCCCCCCCACGGATCCATAAGACAGACCAACCAATTACAAAAGAAGAATTCTCTTGTAGTTGGTCTCACCCAGAATAGTGCTTGTTGGCACAATGATAGAATATAAAGGACTCAGGAAATGAGGCTCTATCTTTTGTCCTAAAAGTACCACCTTGGCTCTATGTCTCACTACACAGATGTGACGGCATAATTTGGCCATCTTTACTACACTTTGTTGTATCCAAGAGTTCAACTAGTCCCTAGGTTGTGCTCTGGAAATCGTGTTCGACTACACATTTTCATTCATATTAACACCAGTTAAGCTAAGTAGATTATAAGACCCAGTAAAAAAAATTTAGTTCTTTTAAATTTTAATGGGCAGGCCTATATTTGTTTAAATTTGGAGCCAGTAGGCTCTGCAAGGCAAGAAGTTATGAGTAGATCTCTAGGCTACGCTGTAATTGCCTTGCGTTTTCCTTGTTTAAACTTAGTGAGAATTAGCAGTAAGGCAATAATATTAGACAATTTTGTTATTGATATTATTTAAGCAGTGACCCTTTTAACATTGATAGATAATTTACAGTTACTGAAAGGTTAAATCAGTTAGCTTAACTTCTTGTTTGTGAAACATAGATGTGATCATAGTTCGCAATTGTGCTTGACTTAAGAGCATTGTTGCATATTCAAAGCCATTATTTCCTTTAGAGTATCTTGTAATCAAAATGGTTTTGTGAATTGAGGGTTCCCCAGTTATCCTTAATAAGAGAGTTCTTTTTAGTGTTAAAAAGGAATACATACATTCATGCTTATCTACTTCCAACGGGTATTACTTTGCCAGTAGTGACATCACAGGTGTTGAGAAATTGTTGTGAGGGTGATCTTTATATATTTTAAATATGATAATTCCAATAATTATTTACTATTTTATTTGTGTATCAACTAAACATAGCCCATAGGCTCAATCAGTCCTTTACCTGGTGCTATGGAATAGACAGGGTAATCAAATTTGATAAAATGTGTAGAAATATACAGTATGGATATCAATTTAGTTTTGTTGTAATTGAGTTTGAGAAGCATTTTGTGAGTAAATCTTTTAAGGTAATGCTGTTGAAGAAATTTTTGAATTAATATTGTGAATACATTACTATTATTTATGGATATGACCCATTGATCATGTTTCCTTACATCATACTATGGATATGTATTTGGGGGCCCTATTACAGTGATATAGGCATCTACACTATGTAGTTTTTATGAAACACTTGTTTCTTTTATCACTGCTGGGCTACTATTGCACAGGACCTACACATTACCTGTCCCACAGCGAATTGCTCAGTCTGCTTTTCCCCTGTGGAAATAGCTTGCAGCTACCTGCCATGAAGCAGGCCCTGAAGGAATAAAGGAGAAATTGGTTGCTGGCTGGACATGTGTGAAATATGTAGGCCACATGCTTTTGGCAGCAAGGTTAATAAATAATGAAAGATAATTTTAAGCTGCCTTAATGAGTTACAATAGGAATACAGAAGAAGGAAACTACTGTATATTGTTCTGGCAGACCTCTCTGAGTAGAATCCACATTTGGGCCAATAGCCAAAAGCAATGGATTCCAGGAACTCCCACTTCAACTCCTCTGATGGAGACGAGCCTCTCTTTTGGAAAGAGATCATGATACCTGATATGAAGTGATATAGCTGCTAAATACCCTTTTGAATCCGTAAGATCTAGGGAACAGTCTTCTGCTTTACATGAGACACAGATACCCACAAATGAAAATCTTGCCTTTCCCATGCAACAGTCATGCCTGATAGGGTCCACCCGGCTGTTGTGGCTAAATTGACAATTAAAGCAACCGTATGGAACTATGTAGGGATATTCAGACGAAATTTCGTAACATTTAACCCATAGTGAGTGGACATTCTCACATGAGTACCAATAAGAGGTTTTGGGTGGACGACGGAGTGACTCACGGTGAATAACTATATTACGCGCCATGGATATGAGGGAATCGAGCGGGAAAGAGGTGCCATTACTTCTATAGCCCTTAAATTCACCAATGGCAAAGTTTAGACTGGTTAAGATGAGAGACTGGGCAGCTGAGAGCTTAGTTATGGTCTTGACTTCAAATGAGGATGTACTGTTTTTCTGTCTCACATGACATCTTTTTATAAATTTGCTCACATATGTATACCAAGGGGTTTCTGTTAGTTTTAGTTCTTATCTTTTATGATAGTATGTCTGTTAAAATGTGATTTTGCAAAGAAATGTTTAAAAAAAATGGATGTCCCAAAAATTTACTGCATTGTCATTCTCAGTAAATTTATGTAAATTTTTTACAACAAATATGCTCAGAATTTGTTACTGAATTTACTTCATATGTTTTAATATTGAGTAAGTTGTGATTATAATTTTACAAATAAAAAAAATTTATTTATTAGAAAAAACATGAATTATGCCTTGTAAAAGAAGCTCCATAAGGGCATGTAAATATAGTAGTTTTCAACTTCTTGTGGAAAGTAGGGAAAATTGTTTAGAATTTTTTCTTACAGCATGTGCATTTGCATATCTTCCACTTTCCATTGAGGATTTTTCTTGTAAATTGGCCTACTTCAGAGTGTCCCCATTTTGGGGTGCTGCATATTAATTTTTTTACCAGCTCCTAAGGGTTAAGCAATGATTATAACATTAACTAACGATACTTTTATCATTCTCTTTTGCTTTTTTAGCTTATCCCTTAAACGCCGACTGGACGTATTTTACGTCGACATTTTTTGTCTCTCGGGTGCCGACTGGACGTATTTTACGTCGACATACAAAAGTTTTTAAAAAATTCGTGGAAAAATACTTTTAGGCCTACCAGCCGAAAACTCTTGAATCACGCACCTTGGGGGATGCTGGGAGTTCGCGGATCAAGGTGTTGTTTTGTTTACAATCGTTACGCAGGCGCGCAGCGCGAATTTCTTTCTTGCCGCACTAAAAAGTAATATGTGACACATCTCGGAAATTATTTCGTCACTTTGACATAATTTTTGTACCATTTTAAATTAGCTGTTACATGGAGTATATATATGAAAATATGCGCATTTTTATGTAGAATACAAAAAAAAAAATACTCATGATTGTAGCTTTTATCAGTTTTGAGATATTTTCATATAAATAACGATAAGTGCCAAAATTTCAACCTTCGGTCAACTTTGACTTTATCGAAATGGTCGAAAAACGCAATTGTAAGCTAAAACTCTTATATTTTAGTAATATTCAATCATTTACCTTAATTTTGCAACTAATTGGAAGTCTCTAGCACAATATTTCGATTTATGGTGAATTTATGAAAAAACTTTTTCCTGACGTTCCGCGCGGTAACTCTTCCGAAAAAAATCATACATGCGATTGTGGTAATGTTTGCACCATTTTAAATTAGCCGTTACATAAAGTTTTATATATGAAAAATGTCACAATTTCATGCACAATACAATTAAAAACAACCCATGGTTGTAGCTTTTATCAATTTTGAAATATTTTTCATATAAAAAAATGATAAGTGACAAATTTTCAACCTTCGGTCAACTTTGACTCTACCGAAATGGTAAAAAACGCAATTGTAAGCTAAAACGCTTATATTCCAGTAATATTCAAGCATTTACATTAATTTTGCAACAAATTGGAAGTCTCTAGCACAATATTCGATTTATGGTGATTTATGAAAAAAATAACATTTTCTTTACGTCCGCGCGGTAACTCTTATGAAAAAATCATACGTGCGATTGTGGTAATGTTTGCACCATTTTAAATTAGCCGTTACATAAAGTTTTTATATATGAAAACTGTGCGCAATTTCATGTAGAATACAACAAAAAATAATTGAAGGTTGTAGCTTTTCTCATTTTTGAAATATTTGCGTATAAATCACGATAAATAGAAAAAAAACCACGTTCGGTCAACTTTGACTTCTACCGAAATGGTCGAAAAAACGCAATTGTAAGCTAAAACTCTTACAGTCTAGTAATATTCAGTCATTTATCTTCATCTTGAAACAAATTCGAAGTCTCTAGCACAATATTTAGATTTATGGTAAATTAAAAAAAAAAACTTTCCTTCCCTCCGCGCGCGGATTCTCCGCCACAAATCTCCGAAATGCGTACGTCCCATTCTCGGAATATTTGCTCCATTTCATATTAGGCATTTCATAGAGTTTTATATATGAAAATGTGCGCAATTTCATGTAGAATAAAACGAAAATCTTTGAAGGTTGTAGCTTTTTCTTATTTCCGAAATAATTGCATATAAAAAAATATATATAGTATATAAAAAATTCGACATTCGGTCAACTTTAACTCGTCAGATATGGTCGAAAACTGCAATTGTAAGCTAATACTCTTACAGTATAGTAATATTCAATCATTTGTCTTCATTTTGAAAGAAATTGGAAGTCTCTAGGACAATATTTAGATTTATGGTGAATTTTTGAAAAAAAAATTTGTTTATGTCCGCGCATTACGAACTCATGCATTATTTTGTGATAATATTTTCTCTGTGTTGCTTTTATCGTTTTACAATGTGTTATATACCAAAAAATGATCGCAATTTAGTGTACATTACAACAAAAAAAGTAACTTGTTACCTTTACCGTTTTGCGCACAGCGCGATTTGAATACCAATATATATGAAATTTTAAATTTTGTTTTGCACTATCATATATCACATTATTTATATATGATAATGATAATTCTTTTCATTTCTGATGTTTGCATACTAAACTTCAGCCAATGACAAAAAAAGGAGCCAAAAATAAACTCTTAATCTTGAAAACTAAGCGTGCTGTGATTTTTTGAAAAAAAATATTTTTTTCCGCTTCCTCGCTCGCTCTGAAACACCTCCGGCACACGGGAAACATTTTTTTTTTTTACCGCTTCGGCGTTTAAGGGTTATTTTAACTAGATCAAATCCCACTTGTTTCTCCAGTTAGGATTACAACTTTGCCATGATCAGAACTATCATAGG
This sequence comes from Macrobrachium nipponense, assembly GCF_015104395.2. Classification (NCBI taxonomy): domain Eukaryota; kingdom Metazoa; phylum Arthropoda; class Malacostraca; order Decapoda; family Palaemonidae; genus Macrobrachium; species Macrobrachium nipponense. The sequence goes on along the minus strand of NC_087201.1, from coordinate 38,211,278 downwards.
AGGGAGAGACTTACAACAGGTGACAGACTGTGCCAATCACTCTAAAACTTAACTTGAATTAGCTGTGCTGTCATTCATAGTCAGGAAATGTTGAATTACTCACTCCAGTTCTTGTAATTAATTAATTATCACATGAACAATCATTTCAAAAGCTTAAGATACCAGACACACGACATGAAGCCTAATAAACCTGATGAAATACTTGAATCTTGTGTATTTAAAGGGTGTAATAGAGGTTCCACAATGACATCTGATTAACTGTCATTGACACCAAGATGTCCTAAAACAGAAAAAAGATCAATTTTAATAAATCCATTTTCCTTTCTGTATAACAAGTAAACCCAATACTGCACAACCCCATCAGAAATTTCTGTACCTTTTTAGGGGGTGAGTGATTTATTCGGAACTTCTATGACTGCCTTGGCTCAATCAGTTTATGCAGGCTTCCCTGATATGAAAATTCTGCTTGCTGTACTTTCTATACTGATGATACAACTGTCTTGGATCATCAGTTAATGCAGTATTCCCTAATAGGAAATTCAGCTTGCTATACTTTCTGTACTACCAGGTGGTGGTGATATGACTGCCTTGGCTCATCAATTCATGCAGACTTCCTTGATGGGAAAATTCTACTTGCAGTATTTTCAGAATTTTGGAAGTAAAGCATGAATAGTATCAAAGATGAACCCAAGAGTGCATAACTCACTTCCCACTGAGCATCAGCATAGAAATGCTGTTTGTGATTCCCAAGAGGAATTCAGGTCTACCCTGGGTATGGCATCGGTGTGATATGTAAAAATTTATCATCCTTTAAACTAGAGGATTGAGGTTGCATGTCTGCCGGGGCAGAGAGAGGTTTCTCACTAAAAACTTAGGTCAAGGGAACAGGGCAATAAAAAACCTAAGACCAAAAAGAAGTTGAATCAGTTGTCTAGATCCTCGTTGAAATCAGAAAGGATAAGAAGAGACAGCCTATTCACTCCGAGAGCTCCGACTGGTAACAACTGAGACCAGATCGGACAATGAAATTTCCAATTAGAATGTAGGACTGGCACCAATATCTGCTCTTGAGAATTATTCTATTTAGAGAATATCACGACTCATCCAGAGAGAGAGAGAGAGAGAGAGAGAGAGAGAGAGAGAGAGGAGAGAGAGAGAGGAGAGAGAGAGAGAGAGAGGAGAGAGAGAGAGAGAGAGTCCGCCTCTCATCCAACCAATGAAATAAGATATCATTTCTGTAATATAGTATATTCAGTGTGCTAGCAGAGGTATGTGATGAGGAACTTGCCTCTTCTTTATGCTAGCAATGGCAGGGTAATATTAAGGTGAGGTCCTGCCTTTTAAGTTGAATGCCATATGGCTCCTTTCTATTGGGAGACTCTGGGCAAAGATGATGTTACTGTGCTACTAGTGTTTCAAAGGCCACTGATGAACAAGTAGGTGGCAGTCATGATGAACCATTCAGCTGAAATTGGGGAATGTAGAGAAGTAAAAGTTTCCAAGTTGTTAGGAAATCAAGTTTGTGTTGGTATTGCATATTGTTTAAGGATCCCATTATCTTCAAGGAGCAGCGCTACTGAATCTATAATCTTTGGGGTGGGCCCTATAAATAGAATTAATTACATGCAGACCTGCACCAAGGGGGCCAGTTTGGGGGGTCGAACAACCCCCCCAAAATTTCTGGAAGTCTATATTTTCTGACTATCCTTTTCATTGAACTGTACTTACAAAGTAATAAATAATTATTGTTTATTTTATTAATTTAAAGTATATAACATAACAAAGGAATTAATATGCATGTTATTGTTAACATAATAAATAAGTTAATCAATAAAACTGGAGAAATAATCTTGAATTTCGGTGCAAACTTTCAACATTATAAATAAAATTCTGTCAATCAAAGCCTTTCTTTGAATAACATCTAATCGGGTAGAAGGGCATAGACCACATAGGTACCCAATTTTTCTTCTTAATATAACTAAAATGACATTTTCAAAGTAATTCATCTTGTATATACTACCTATGTATGCAATGACATTCGTAGAAGAAAAGGTCCAGTTTTTGGAAAAAAAAAACTCTGGGTATGGGCCTGACGTGGCTGACAGACATAATTTCTTTCTTTACTTACCCTGCCTCCTATCCTGTGCAGCTCTGCTACTCAACCTTTGACATCTGGTTCAAGAAGCCTCTCCTCTTCCATCCTCCCCATGTTTAATATAGCCATAGGGAACTGCTTTTATCCAGTTTGCTACCTGTCTGAGTCACACATGATTGCTGATAATCTTTTCTTTTCCCTCTCATTGTTATTGAAGTAGATACCTCTCAAAGCGGTATTTTTACAGTGCAATGCACTGTAAAGGTTGGGATTGTGGTAGGGATTAATGTGGAAAATTTTATACTTTTGGTATTTATTTTTTTCACAGTCTATATATTTGTATATATTTTTGGTATTATGAGTGAAATACAGCATACAGTAACACCAAAACTTATCATAGTTCATATGTGGAACAAACCTTCAGTCTTAACAATAGGATAATCTCCAAGCACCAGCTGGTAACCGGTTAAAACAATCAAGATTGTACTGCAAGGAATCTCTGAGATCTGGCAACTCCTGCGCGTACAAGGTGAGAGCTTGTCCAGAGACCACGCATCGCACTATGTGATGCTTCAGTCTTTTCTTCACCTGCCTTGGAGAGTAGACGCTATGCTTTTGCTCTCCTTCCAAGCCTCTTGTTTGTGCCCGTGTTTCCTTTCTTTTTTTTCAGCCTGCTTGTGTGTGAGTGTTTCTGTTTATTATGAATTCCTCAGAGTCTTCACTGCCTCGTCACTGCATGTGCCTGGGCCTTCAGGAATTCATGTGCTTAAGGTTTCTGGTGTCTGCGGTTACAGATCCTCATAAGACTTGTAGTAGGTGCCGAGCGAATCATTGTACTATTACTAATCCCTGCCCGGAATGTCGTCCCTGGCCTAAGTCACGGTGGCGGAGTGCTTTTTACAAGAGGGAACATCGCTGGGTATCGACTCTTCCTTCTTGGGAGGGTTTTTTCTTCTCCTCAACTGGACGATTCATCAATCGCTCTCCTGTGGCTACTTCCATTGGTACCCCCGTAGCCGTCCTTTTCTTCCATTGACTCATCGATAGGAAGTATCAGGAGTACCTCAGGATGATGTTATGTTTAATGTGGTCCCTTCTCCCTTGGGTTCTAATTCTCTTCCTGAGAGGGAGGAGGCTCCGCCATCTAATTTCTTAGTTTCAGGTTCAGAGTCATCCAAGACGGCGGCTGTTTGAGTGTTGCTTGGTCTACAGGGTTCACCTTCCTTGGATGGTCTGTTGTCGCATTACTTAGAGGCACGTATCCCCCTTCCCCGGCTCCTGTTGCTGTCTCGCCTCCCACATGTCTCCTCTAAGTTGCTCTTGTTTGCTGCTACCTTGCGTAGCTCCTTTGTCTTCATCGATGCTTTTCTGGGTTGCACCTTATCGCTCTGCCAGTAAGGCCATCAACCAGCTCTGGCCTTAAGGATGTCGTGACATCACTCCCAGGGTCCTCTCAGCCTGTGATGTCGGATGTGGTGGCCATTCATCCTCTTGTCATTATGAAGTCATCATTTCCTGGTGTGATGTTCCTCTTCTCTCGCTGAGCCATCCGAGGCTTTAATTCAAGTGGTTGTTAAGAGGTGCTCGACTCTGCTTCTCAAGAGAAGTTTTCTGCTGCCTCTGAGAGTGTCGTAAACGAAGTGTTTCTTCCCCTCCGCCTGTTAGTAAAAGACCTCGTAGAGAGGGGAGTTTCACTTCTACCTTCTTCTCCATCACCGCCTTGCCAACATGTTAGTTGTGGCTTCGTCTTCTGCGAGAAAGAGGTGCATCGCCTTCTGCCTCACACGACCGTGTCTCTCCCTTGCATATCCATGTTTGTGCGAGTGAGAGGAGTGCTTCGCCATCTGCCCCACATGGTCGTGTTTCTCCATCACATGTTCGTGTTCGTGAGGTTGGCAGTGGGGTTCGTGGAAGGAAGGCATTCCCGTCTTTGATACATGGCCGTGTATCTCTTAGACGTGCGGGTAATGCATCGTCGACTTCTCTTCATGGCTGTCTCCTCTCATTTCATGTATGTGTTGTGACAGTGGGAGTGTTGAGAGTGATAGGAGGGTTTCTCCATCTTCCATATGCGAACGTGACTCATCCTTGCATGTACGTGCTGATTGATATCAGAGGTACTAACCCCTCTTCAGAGGTCGAAGTTGGCAGATACGAAGGTGGCTCAAGCTGTAGTTGATGGTTGGGAATGTGAGGCATCCCTGGCCCGCAGACATGTTTCTTGTTCTCCTGGAAGAGACCTTAACCTTAGGAGTTGATCTCATTCAGGTAGCTCTCTTTGGCGAGTTATTTGTCTTGGAACCTTGCTCAGTTGGCGTCTCACGGACGTGTACTCAACTCGTCACATGTCCACGTAGGTGATTCCTCCCATGAACATGTACGTGGTTTGTGATTACTCATGTGCGTGATCCTTCCTGCGATCGTGTAGATGCTTCCTCACGCGAGCCTGTACATGGTTTGAGCTGGGACCATGTACAAGTGTCGTTGCGTGGTGATGTTCCGGAACCTTCTGTCTCAGGATCATTGGATTTTAGGCCCTACACTCCTGCCAATAATGACCAGAATGCTAGACTTCCTAGGGAAGCTTTACCAATGTTTCAGAAGGATGAGGATACTGCCAAGCCTTCTTCTTTGCGTCGTCAGTCACCTTTGCTAGAGCAAGATGAGGGAGACCCTCAAGAGTTTGTCTTCCCTCTCAGAGGTTGTTGATCTCATTCGTAAGTTCAAACAGTCTTGAGGGTAGGGCACAGGCTCAGTCTTCTATCACCCCAACAGGTATAGAGGCCTTGCTTGGCGCCAGACAAGATTCTAGGACTTCTTTTGAGCTTCCCTTATCGGTTCATGCTCAGTCTGTCTTGCAACGTGTGAATGCTTTGGGGTCGGACCAAGATGGCTCTCTGCGTTCCAATAGATCATCCAAGTTTCTACCTCCTCCTCTTGTGTGGCATAGGAAGAACTACTCCACTAATGTAGTGCATTGATGTCCTGTCACCTTAACCCAGATGTTATCCATCTTAAGCCTAGTCTAACCCTGGAGCTGGTTAGGTCGGAAGGTCCATCTTTTTCATCACTGCAGCTTCCATTGTCCAGACTGTCTCCTGGCTGGATTTGTGGTCCAGTGCAATAGCCAGGATTGCTTCGGATAGGACTGAGGGAGGTATAGTGAGTTCTTCTTCACTTGCTGGACTGTTACAGTGCAGTGCTAAAGCCATTTTATACCTGGCCCACCTTAGTGCAACCTTGTGGGCCAACCAACTCCTGGCCAGGAGAGACGCAGCACTGTCCAAGGTGGCGGGTTCAGTAGGACCTTTTGAGTCTTTGTCAGCTCTCAGGAATGGGGATCTCCTTGATTCGCAGTTTCTGTTTCTGAGGACTGAATTAAAGATAAGATCGACCAACGACATGCAGATACTAAAGATAGGCTAATCCATCAGGTGGTATCTAAGTCAGAGGCTTTTTCATGATGCCCTCCTCCGCCGCCTCCTCAGCAACAGGCGAGAAGATCTTCACCTGTCAAATCTTCCAAACGTTTAACGTCTGTGAGGGTCTATCAATCTCCCCTCACAACCAAGGTAAAGAAGCAACATCGTCCCTTGTCAATCCTGCCCCTACAAGTCTGGGAAGGGCTCTAGAGGAAAGGGGAGAGGGGGTCGTCAGTAGAGTGGGTGCCTCTCCCTCTCCATTGCCACGGGTAGTGGGATGCCAGTGGGCCAAGTGGCAAAAATTTTAGGAGTAAAGAAAATAAATGGGTAGTAGATGTTCTTTGGGTGGATATCTACTACCATTCAACTTCTCACCCCCCACCCCTCCTTCCCCCCGACAGATCCCTTCTCAATCGGACATATGCTCATGACTTCCCAAAGTTCTTGGCTCTTCGGGAAGAAGTGTTGAAAATGCTGAACAAGGGTGTGATAGAAGAAGTGAAGCGCCCTTCTCCGGGATTTTACATGGATTTTCCTAGTACCAAAAGCGACAGGCAACTGGAGGCCAGTAACCGACCTTTCCAACCTGAATCATTTTGTCAGGAAGACAAGGTTCAGGATGGAGACGCTCCAGATGGTGTTGGCAGCGATAAGGGACAACAACTTCTTGCTGTCAATAGACTTCAAGGATGCTTACTTATAGATCCCTATTCACCCTTCATTCAGAAAGTTTCTTCACTTCACTGTGGGTAGAGCAGATGTACCAGTTCAAGGTCCTGTGCATCGGGTTGACCATGTCCCCTCAGGTGTTCACAGGGTCTTTGCCCTCGTCTTGATATGGGCTCATGCTCAAGGGATTCACCTCTTAAGGTACCTTGACGACTGGCTGGTATTAGTAAGTTCCAAGGAGAAACTGCTTCAGGACAGAGACTGTCTTCTTCAGTTTTGTTGGGAGCTAGGTATAATGGCACATAAACCTAGAAAAGTCAAATCTGGTTCCCAGCCAGAAAGCTCTTTATCTAGGTATGGTTATAGATACAGTAACGTTGAGGGTTTTTCTGTCGGACTAACGGTTAGAGAAGTTTGGTTAGTGGCCCACAAGTTCCTGTCATACCCTGAACAGCTAGCTCACCAGTGGCAGGTCCTTCTGGGGATTTTGTCTTCTCTGGAGAAGCTGGTCCCTCGTGGTCGTCTTCATCTTCGGTCTCTGCAATTGAGACTGAAAGACTTCTGGTCCCCTGCAATGGAGACTGAAAGACTTCTGGTCCCCGGCGGGAGATTCCCCTCTGCAGAAAGTCCCTCTGTCCGAAGAGGTGAAGCAAGACTTTCATTGGTGGTTGGACGACCAGAATCTCTCGGTGGGAATCCCTCTGCGTTCTCCCCCTCCAGACTTCCTCCTGTTTTCAGATGCTTCCATTACTGGTTTGGGGGGCTCATATGGATATCCTTGCATCAGGCATTTGGAGTGCGGGACGACAGCTGCTACACTTCAACGTTTTTTTTAGTTGAAAAGCAGCTTTTCTGGGTCTGAGAGAGTTTTGGGAGAAGGTAGAGGGTCAATTGGTGGTTCTGATGTCTGACAATACCACAGTGGTTGCTTTGTCCAGTCAGAGCTTTTGGATGCTATCTTAAAAGGATCGTCATGTTAGACTTAAAGGTGTCGTAGACTGTTTATTTGAATGTTCGGTCCAGAAAGGAAGTTTCCAAGAACACAATTTCCATTCTGGATACTTGAGGCCAATTTTAAGCAGGCTTACTCCTCTCTTGATGGTTCTGTCACTGAGTCTGGCATTTAAGAAAAACTTTGCTGTTCATAAAATTTTGAAGGCTGGTTCCTGATTACATCAATCCACGTTCACTTCCTTTTACCTGAAGGACATTTGCCCCCACTGGTCTTTGGACACGTTTTCCTTGGGTCCTGTGGTGGCTGCCCAACAAGTTGTGTAATTCACCCAGTGCCCCTAACAGGGTGGTTTTTATCTTACCTAAGATGATTGTGTGGAAGAGAGAACGAGTGAGTTGGCTGTTCTCTTTCTTTCTCTTTGTTCCTGTCTTCTTCCTACGGGCAGGTTGAAGAATAGACACGTCATATGCTGATACTGGTCTGATACAGGTGAGTAAGGTAGTCATACTGATAGTTATATGCTTTGTGTTTTTGAAATAATCAAACCTACTATTCAGTATCAAATACTCCTCTCTCTCTAGCAAGGGGGAGTGAGGTGTGGTAGCAAACCCTTGTGGTTAATGTGGTTTGTTATATGAACAGTCAGAATATTCTTTGGTTCCCTGAATGCAATGAATCTGCTCATATATCATTGCATTTCAACCCAGATGGCTGAGTTGTTAGATATCAGATTGTCTATCATCTCAAGGACATTTAGACCACCCTCTTTAGAACTTGTTCTTCTAGGAAGGGTGGTCAGGTGGGGTAACTCCCAACCAGTTTAGGATACTTGTACCTCCCTCCAAGTATAAGTCTATCCTGTTGCTAAGACCGAAGGTGTTCTGCATATGAACAAATGACAAATTTATAATAAAGTTATATTTTTCATAGCTAACAAACCTGAGGTCTTAACGTTTTACTGCCCACCTCTAGCCGCCCCTCGCTCTTTTTACAGTTTCTGGGTTGGGGAAAAGACTGGAGTTGCCAGATCTCACAGATTCCTTGCTGTACAATCTTTGATTGCTTTAACCAGTTACCAGCTGGAGCTTGGGATTATCCTATTGCTAAGACCTCAGGTTTGTTAGCTATGAAAAATCCAAATAGATTAAAAATTTTTAATTTCTTTTATACCCATCAGTTCTGTGGTGAATTTTTGCTAGGCTACCATTTTAGATATGATACATTTTTAGACAAATTTCATCTTAAAGTGTAAGGAACAGATTAGTTGAGGATAGGGACTGTGGAGATTTGTTGTCAGATATATCTTGAAAATACTTGTGTGTTAGCTATACTAAAGGGTCTTTGATACCAGACTTTTTTTTTTTTACATATCAGGAGACCAGACCTCAAAAACCTGTAAACACAGTTGTAAATGTCACATTAGGGTTACTAAAAATTGTTGATAAAGATTGGTGTGTCCAAGGTTAAGTACCAAGTCATGTGTTAACAATAAGTTGCATATAGATTTTAATGGTTTCAGACTAACAGGATCACAAGAGCTTTGCTTCCCTGCCGTCACGTGTGTGTTTGCAGTACATGCTTTAGTCGTCTAGAGACTTGCCCAATGTGTCGTGGTAGATTCCAAGCATATTTCCTCGTAGCTCCAGAGGACCAAGAACTTAATGATTTGGATGAACCCATTCAAGAGGAGTCACGTTCAAGATGGCAAAGAATGTATGATACACTTAACAACCTGCTATTGCTGGAAAATTAAGGTTACTTATCCATATTGGAATGCATGATTAATAATGATGATCTCTCTATTCTAAACATGAAATAAAGTTATCTGTTACCCCTTATACAAAAAACGAGAAGGTTCATAACTAGCCTCAACCATGAGAAAACATACATTTGTAAGAAAAATACTACTATTTTTTTCTAGGCATACAAACCAGAGCCTTTTATATATGAGTATCCCTCATTTTAAATTGAAAACCAGATGAAACTTGGTAACAAGGTAGTTAACCAGGTGGTTAATAGCTTGACATGGGTGGGAGAGTGGGGATGTATCCTTTACCAATTACGTATCACCTTCACTTTATTCTTATGGCCATATGGACTGAGCTGAGATGTTGGTGGGACTAAATATAAAAGGCTCTGGTTTGTATACCTATGACAAGTCCACAAATCAATTCATAATTACAGGAATGCATGCTACCTTCTATATAGGGGACATAATCCCTAGGAAGCAGGTGCAGCCATGCTTCTTACAGCAATAACTCTTGTTTGACATCCATGAATCAAAAATAGATACCAGAAATGCAATACAGGCACCAACAAATGAAAAAAATTGAGGAATACTCCTGCAAGCCAAGCCATTCAACCAGCCAGCAATGGGAAGCACAGTAGCATGTCCATCTCTCGGAGCAGGTGAAAGAAAAGTGAAGGTGATTGTTGGTGAGTGAGGTATGCTCCCCCACTCACCCCCTTATCTCCACCTGTTAACCACTTGGTTAACAACCTTGTGCCAAGTTTTCATTGATTTCCAGCTCATGCTGAAAGATACTCCTACACATAACGCAATAGTTTGTATTCCCATGGGAACAAATTATGATTATCAAGTGGTTCACAAGTCTTTTAGTTACCAGGAAAAATGAGTAAATAATGTAAAAAGAACATACTGTATGGTAATTGTTTAAAAAAAATAAATAAATAAAAGAAATGAATGCAAGCATTCTCTGCAAAATGACAATTTTTGTAAAGTAAATTGTATTTTGGAGTCCCATCCTGCCCAAATTTAAGCATTCCAATTTGCTTTTGGCCCAGGTGTCAGATTGATGGGTGACACGAGGTGGGCATAAAATGTAAAGGACCTTCGGTTTGTTATGGAAAAACATTTACCTGAAAAAATTTTCATGTGTTCCTACACGATATTCAAAATCTCGGTGCTTTACATTAGGAAGACTCAAATTTGGAGGGAGGAATCTGAGTAAGTCTAGAACTGGCTGGAGTTCGCCACACCTGGATTTTCTTCCTAGGTGAAAGAGCGAGGATGAGAACTGTGCCTGTGACTAATTGATAGGCGTACAGGGACTGCATGCTCAATCATCAGACTTCTGGGGTTTTTAAATGAGGGAGGGTAAGTAACCTCATATGAAAACAAGCTGGGATGAATCTGAGCGCCAGAGACAGTAAGGCAAATATAAGCAACGGGTTTGTCTTCTTGTCAGGGACCTCCCCTTCCTCCCTTTGTCAATGGAAGGGTAGCATGGCATCTGGATAGTAAAAGAAAAATAGAACAGTTGCTCAATTGTATACTTACTTGCATCGGCCAGCACTTCTAGTATGTTACAGCTTGAATCCACTCTCTGCCTGAAGGAAGAGAAGGATGAAAAGGCAGAGAAGAAAGAGAGGCCAGTCACTCCCACATTCAATCTCATATCCACTACTGCACATCTAAGGTGAGATACAACCTTGTCCTGATAAAGGAGCTGGGTAAGCTACACAACTTGTTGAGCAGCCACCAGGTCCCAAGGAAAATCGAGCATTACACATCCCCATCTCCTCGAGTGTCTTACATTGAAGGAGAGTTAGTCCATGAAGTTTGTCTACTCTCTTTGCCAATGCCAGGGCAAGCAGGAAAATGGTCTTGAGGACCAGTTCCCTGTCAGACGACTCTTGTAAAGTCTCGTACGGTGCATGAGTCAGACTCCTCAGAACAAGAGTCACATCCCACAAAGGGGGCCTGAGGTCCCTAGATGGACAAGACCTTTTGAAGCTTCTCATCAAAAGCAAGATCTCCAGAGAGGAGGCGATATCCACCCTTTTTAACCGAAGGACTTAAACAAGGGCAGCTCAATAGCCCTTCACAGCTGAAACAGAGAGAAGCTTCTCTAGGCAAAGGAAGATGAGGAAATCTGCAACCTGTTGAAGAGTAACTCTGACCAGAGAGATACCTCGTCTACAACACCAACCACAGAAGACGGCTCACTTTCCCTGATATATCCAGACATCTGTTGTTGCGTGTCATGAAAAGCCTCTTGCTTGCAAGAGATGCTGGGTAATCTCCAGCTGTAAAGACAGGGACTGCACCGCCTGATGGTACTGCTCTATGTGGGGTTGACAGGAGGTTGTGTCAGAGAGGAATCTCTCTTGGTGCCTCGGAGAGTAGAGCTAGGAGGTCAGAGGAACCACCAGAATCATCCTGAGATTCGGGGTGATCAATGCTCTACTGATCACCTTGCAAAATTGGATATAACGGAGGGAAGGCGTAAATGTTGAGGTTGCCCCACAGCCGTTGGAATACATCCTCCGCTGCGGCCCATGGGTCTGGTACAACAAAACAGAAGACCTGAAGTTTTCTGTGCCAGGGGGCAAACAGATCTACGACTGGATGCCCTTACCGATTGAACAGCCTTTCCATGATGTTTGGGTGAAGGGACCACTCTGTCTCTATCTCCTGATTTTGGCAGCTGAGCTTGTCCGCCACTACATTCCTCTTGCCTGGAATGTACTTGGCGGACAGCTTCTCCAAGTAAGCCACTGCCCACTTGTGCACCCGCTTTGTCAACTAGTGAAGCGGGAGGGATACGAGACCCCCCTGTTTGTTGACATTTGCCACTACCATGGTGTTGTTGCTTATCAACACCACAGTGTGTCCCATCACTCGATCCTGAAACTCTTGGAGAGCCAGGAAGGCTGCCCTGACTTCCAGGATATTGATGTGACGGTGCTTGTCATCTTGGTTCCACACCCCCAAAGTCAGCAACTCCTCCAGGTGTGCACCCCATCCCTCAGTCGATGCATTTGAGAAGAGAAGAATGTCGGGAGGGGTAGTATGTAGGGATACTCCCATTACGAGGTTCCTGTCGTTCAACCACTAGTCCAAATCCTCCCTCACTAACTCCAATAGGGTTATGAGAAAGGATTGTGGGTCTCCAGACTCGGACCAAAATTCCTCTATTCTCCACTGGAGAGAACAAAGGCCTTCAAAACCACCTTTGAGGGACCAACTTCTCCAATGATGACAGGTGATCGATGACGACTTGCCATTGCTACGCTGGTGCACTACCTTCTTGAACTTGCTGATATGAGAGTCTGAGGGAAAAACTCTTGCTGCCACTGTACATATCGGCATCCCCGAGGTACTTATCCTATGCTTGGGGATGAGATCAGACTCCTCGAGATTTACCACAACCCCAGGCTGTAGCAAAAATCAAGAAGTCGATCCTTGTCCTGAAGCAACTGCAAGTGAGAGCTTGCCAGGACTAGCCAATCGTTGAGATACCTCAATAGACATATCCCATGCAAATGGGCCCATGCTGATACAAGGATGAACACTCGTGTGAACACCTGAGGATTGGTTGAGAACCCAAAGCAGAGTGCCCTGAACTAAAGTACCGTCCCCCTGAGGATAAAGAGAAAGTACTTGCAGGAGGACTGATTGATGGGTATTTGGAAATACTCATCCTTCAGATCTACCATAAGTGCAAAGTTGCTCTCCCTGGTGAATGCGAGTACTGAGTGCTCTCCGTCTCCATCATGAACCGAGTGTGGCGGATGAATTGGTTCAAGGGAGAGAGGTCTATGACTTGTTTCCAATCCCTTGAAGCATTCTCTATAATTAAGACACAGCTGTGAAGGCTTGGGGACCAATCCTACACGACTTCCACAGTGCCCTTCTTCAGCATGACTTGCACTTCTTCCTTGAGTGCAAGATCCTTTGGTGAACCGGGAACTTACATTAGGAGAAGGACCAGGTTGTTGAGGGGTAGCCGAGACTTGAAGGGAAGTAGATATCACTCCAGAAGGACATCTGCTACCAGGTCTTGGCTCCCTGTCGCTGCCATGTTGCCCATTGGCTCAACAGTCACCCCCCACCAGTAGCAGCATCTGAAGGGGAACACCGCCCCTAGCATCCTCCCTTCTTCTTCTTCCCCTTACCCCCTTTACCTGACTGGAAGGAGGGTTGAAAGGGCCATGAATGGGTGTGGGTAGAGGAAGTAGAAGGTTTTCCTGCCGGTCACCCATTCAAATTCAATTTTGGGACTTATTAGGGGCTGAGAAAGAGCTAGGCTGGCCTGAAGGTTAGGCCACAGTGACATGCAAAGACCCAGAGGTCTTGGTCACTGCCTGGTGAACAACGTGGTCATTATCCTTGACACGGTGCTTGTCCACTACAGTAATCTATCAACTCTTCTAGGGAAGGGGAGAGTGGCAGAACCCAGCAAAGTTCCGTTTCATTAGGTCAATGCCGACTCAGAACCAAATGACCTAGTGATCCAATTCAGGACAGCATCCCTCCTCTTCAGCACCAGGTTTACCACAGGTTTGCCATGTGGTGGGCCAGGTAGGAGATAGCTCTACCTCCAGATCGGCAGTCTCCCGAAAGCAGAGACCTCCCCAGGAAAATGCACTTGAGGAAGCAGCTACTTTGGATACTGTGAATGACCACAGTTCCAGCTAGAAGACTGCCTGGGAGACTTGCCATGGTGGTAACCTTCAGACTCGCTGCTTATTGCTGCGAAAGGGAAACCCCTTCCGAAGTAAGATACTGCAACGAGAGACCTGGGCCTAGACGAACCAGGTTCAGGTCAACCTGCTTAATCGGCAAAGACCCCTCCAAGGATGTGTAGTAATGCTCCTTACAAGGCAGAGGAGGAGGAAGTATCTTGTCCAAGCAGTTTGACTGAAGCGAATTATCTTGCCCAGAAACAAGTTCAATCACTTTGTCAAGAACCCCCTCAGTAAGCACAGACCAAAGCAGCCCCACTGAAACCTTTAGTTCCTTTTTTCCACCCCAGAAGGATTTGAGGCGCAAGGGATGATCCACAGACAGGGCCGTGGTCCCTTTCCTTAGATCATTGTGCTGATGAATCAGTGCATGATCTCTGCAAAGTCCTCTATATCTCAGGGGTGCCTGCATCCTTGGGGAGGTGACCCTCAAGTCCTTCTAGGGTGCAGTTCTCCTGATCTACCCTCCCTGCAGGAGGGAGAACCTCGCCAGACCCCTGTGATCCATCCTGCACTACTTGGGTGAACGACCTAGTTGGTCTGAAAACTGAGCCAGGAACGTAGTGCTGTGTAGTTGAACTCCGAGGAGAACACTCGTAGTTCCTCCTGTCTGACTCATGCCTCCCAGTAAAACCATAGGAGGTTGAGGGGACAGGTGAGGAGGATTGGGCATCCTCGCCTGTCCTGCTAGCAGGAGAGGCGAGCTGTACATGGTCACCAACCAACATTGGTGACAGTGGCACAGGTCTACTAGGAGAATGCTTTTGTCCCAGCGAAGTGTTGTCCTGAGGCGAGGAAAGGTTCACGCAAGCCAAGTCGAGTGCCCGGTTTGGTTGGGGACGAGACACCGGACCGGGCACTTAGCCAAGCACTGATGGAAGTATTGGCAGGGAGAGCTGAAGCAGCTGTTGTGTTTTGACTCTTTCTCTCGTCCTGTGCTCGAACCAGTATGGAGAGAGGTCTCTCCGTCACTGGTTCAGGATGTTCAAAACTCCAGAGAGACTTGAACATTTGGATTGTCTTGGTTAGACCGAGCACCCAACACAGCACCAGTCTTTAAAGCTGACTTCTTAGAACTGATGACAGGGGCGTGGACCAAAGTCCTTGTGCCTAGGGCTCACGAAACACTAGGCCATGGCAAGGTATGCAAATCAATTCCTGAGCCTGAAGGCAGGGATAAGCAACATGAGAGCCCTCTGCTTCCCCTTTGGAGAGAGGCAGCCCCTTAGGAGCCCCGTAACAGGACTTCTTGGGGGCACAGAGAGAAGCAACCTCCTTCTTCCTCGACTGATGAAGGGGAGGAAGCAGCAGACGATGACGATGATGATGATGACACCTTTCGGGCCCCACCCCTTTTTTTTTACTCTTCTTCGTCATTTTCTTCAGGATGGTGGTCATGTCCTCCATCCAGGTGGAGCAGCAGGCATCACAGAAATAGCTAGGGCAGCCCAGGTGGCAGGAACATCAACAACAGGAGGGGCAAAGTCAGGAACAGGTCAAGTCCCCACCACTATGGGGGCAGCAGCAGCAGCGGAGTCCACTTTCGAAAGAGCAGCAGACACTACAACAGCAGGGGGAGATGTCTAGAAACCAGGAGGTGAAGGTACCACAACTTGAGGGACTGGCAGATGGACAGCCATGCCCATCACCACCGAGGTAGTGGTGGCAGAAAATTATAGCTGGTGCGTTTATGAAAGCAGAGGTCATCACTGTTTTAGTGGTCAGGGTCTCCATAGCATGAATCACCACAGGTCTTGCGAGGTGAGCCAGGAGGACTTGTTGACCAGGAGTGCCTACTAGTCCCAGTGAGTGCCAGCTGCTGACAGGGTCCAACAAATGGTCCACCTCACCTGAAGAAACCAAAGTCTGGTTAGTGGTGAGAGGCTCCTGTTATTCCGAAGGAGGAGTTTCCCCCTCTGAGCAACCAGAGGGCCCTGAGCAGAGGACGCTTTGATCACCTGCTCCCTCAGAGGCTCTTCATTCAACTAATCGGTGAAGAGGCCAAAGGAGGAGAGCAGAAGGGGATGATTGCT
>NC_087201.1:38173597-38195112 GCF_015104395.2 Macrobrachium nipponense | reverse complement strand
AGATTTAGCTGTAAAAAAATTGCAAAACAGGGTATCTTCTTCAAGAGCCCTGTGCAAAAGTGAGCTGTAAGCTCCTCCGAACCATCTCTGACGGCCTTGTCCATACACGACATTACGCTGGACAGCTCCCCCAAACTAATCGAGTCGGAACTCCTAGACTTGGCAACCAGAACTCCCAGACACCAATCTAGAAAGACCTCTAACGTACGAAAGAGGCCTTTAAGGTGGTGGTCCATTTCCGTAGTGGACCAGGAAACTTTCGAAGAGGACAGGTGAGACCTCCTCGAGGCATCCACAATGCTTGCGAAGACTCCTTGGGCTGACGAGGGAAGTCTAATACCTACGTCTTCTCCCGTCTCGTACCAAATGCCTGCCTTCCCACTAAGTCTTGAAGGTGGCAGAGCAAAAGAAGTCTTTCCCTGAAACTTCCTTTTCTCCATCCAGTCATGGACTTTACGAAGAGCCCTCTTAGTCGAAAGGGACTTCTTCATTCTGACAAATGCTGAGACCTTGTTGATCTTGGAAGAAGAAAGTTGCGAGGGAGGAGAGCGAGGAGCTTCAGGATGAAAAGTATCTCCAAACTCTGATTGAAGAAGGCGGGTCAATACCTGGTAGTCAGAAGAGACCGCCGCCAACAGTTTCTCATCATCAACTTCAACCGAAGCGTCACTAACCTCTGCTTCCGACACAGGTGAAGTCGGAGGAAGTAAGGCTGAACCAAGACCATCTGGTCTAAGTTTCCAAGAGGAGCGTTGCTGTGAAGTGGAAGGCAAAGCTGACTCCTTAATAGAAACTCCAGTTGTCTCTCTATGACCCGAAGTAACTCGCAAAGTCTCATCAAAAACAGGTGGGTGACGACGAAAATCCACATCCGCGTCCACCCGAGCGTCCACTGGCGCACACCTGGCGTCCACTGGAGCTCGCCTGGCTGCTACTAGCACGGGATTGGCGTCCACTCGCACTCTGCTGGCGTCCGCTGGCGCACGCTTGGCGTCCACTGGCGTGCGTATGACGTTCACTAAAGCGCGCTTAACATCTTGCGTGCGCTCTGCTTCCGCCGGTGCACTCTTAGTTGTCACTGGTGCTCGCTTGGCTTCAGAAGGAGGAACAGCGGCAGACCCCTGACGGTCACCTCCAGCTACTTGCGCGTATGTCCTGGTCGGTCCAAGAACCGTGCCTGGTCCATACGGCGTCATAGCGGGATCGCGAGCGGCGCACCTCTCGCGATCACTTATAGGTACCTCGCTCCTACCGGTGTAGCCCGAGGAGGTTGAAGGTACAGGAGAGGCAGACCTGACGCTCCCCCCTAGCTCGCTGGCAGGACCAGCGTGCTTGGAGGGCTGCTGCTGATCGTCAACCCGCGGTGGCGATCGAGCAGCAGGCCTAGCCTTGCCGCTGGCCTGGGGCGAGAGGCTCGGCTGAGAACGTCGACGCTGATCTCTAGCGTCAGGCGAGCTGTTGCTGGTTACCGTCTCCGCCCGGTCCCGATGGGAGCGGCGTCAGGTGACCTGCTAGGCTCGCTGTCGCGGTGAGACCGGCGAGCGTCCTCTCAGCGCGTCGAGCCGCTGGTACCGACGGCCGCGGGGACCCCTTCCTCGCCTCAACCCGTGGCTGGTCAGCGACCGTCACGTCAACCCGAGCAGCCAGCTGGTCGCTGCGAGAGCGTCCACTGGCCTGGCGAGAGTCGTCTGCACGACTCTCGCCAGTCTTCTGCTCCGCGCTTCGGGCTTGACGGCGTGCGAGCTCGGGTGTCAAGACCTTGGCTGGACGGTCTCCCGCGGGAGACCGTCCACTCGGTACTTCTCGCTAACGAGAAGCCAAGGCGGATCCTGGTTTAGCGGCAGAACCGCTAGAACCAGGCGAGGAAGTGCCAGCCGAAGCTGGTACTCCTCTGGTCCCCGTCTTCTTCTCCTTGGTAGAAGAAGAGACGGGCCCTGTTCCCGAGGGAGCAGGAGGACCAGCAGAAGAGCTCCCCGAATCGCCGGAGCGAGACGGGCCCTTAGAAGGTCCGAAGGAGGCCTTCCTTAGGGGGGGAAAACCCGGGTTACCAGCTGGTCGCTGCAAGAGCGGCCGCTGGCCTGGCGAGAGTCACCTGAGCGGCTCTCACCAGCCTTCTGCTCCGTGCCACGTCTTGGCGCCGAGCGAACTCTGGCGCCGAAACTTGGCTGCACGGTCTCCCGAGGGAGAACGTACACTCGGGATCTCTCGCGAACGAGAGACAGAGCCGGAACCTGGCGTAGCAGCATCGCCGCTAGCACCAGGCGAGGAAGTACCAGAGCTAACCGATACTCCTCTGGTCCCCGTCTATCTCTTCCTTACGGAAGGGGAGACGGGCCCTGCTCCCGAAGGAGCAGGAGGACCAGCAGAAGGACCCCCCGTCCCACCGGGGTGGGACGGGCCCTTAGAAGTTCCCGAAGGAGACTTCTTAGGGGGGAAGGCAGCCTTCTTCTTCTTCGGCTTATGGGCCTTAGAAGTCGAAGGGGAAGAGGCAGCAGCAGACGATGAAGACGATGACAGCTTCCTCTTCTCTCTTCCTCGTCAGCTCACGCAGGACAGTCGTCAGGTCCTCCATCCAGGCCGGAGCCGGGGGGGCTATTGCCGAAGCAACACGGCCCGACTGCACCTGTCCGGAAGGACCTGGGACTGGGGAAGACACACCGTGGGGCAGGACCAGCATGGACAGGCTCAGAAACAGGAGCGACAGGAACAGCAACCAGCTCAGGAGCGGCAGGAACAGCGGCAGCGGTAGACCCAGAAGGGACAGCCAAGCCAACAGCGGGAATCACATCAGCTGCAGGTACGGCAGGCCCAGCGATCGCCTCGTAGAATCATCGGCAGCCAGCGGAACCTGGGTACTGGCGGCCGGTCCAGGGGCGAGCTGCTGGAACAGCGGAAGTCTGGGGCAGGCAACACGAAGAAAACAGGCGGCGGCGGCAACCCCCCTCGGTACGGTGGCGGCCCTAGTAGCGGCAGACGGCGTCACCGACACAGCATGGGGAGTGTAGACCAGGAGGGGGGGGAGCAGCATAAGCGGCCGTGGTAGTAGTGGAGACCGCCCCAGACCTCGCTAGACGCTGCAGCAGCCCGTGGATGCTAGGCACGCCCTGCCGCCGCGGTGGTCCGTACCTGTCCAAGGTCGTCTCCCACGGATGTAGCACCTGCGGTAGCATAGATAGATTAGTAAGAGGGGTTCCCTCACACACGGGGGGAAGACATGCCCCACCCCGAACGCAAGGAAGACCCCAAATACAAAATACAAAGAAGAAGCTGAGCGGGGGGCAGGAAGGAAGACGAAGAATCGGATACCAAGGGAGTCGCGGGAGAGCTTTCCGACAACTTCCTGGCCGACCTTCGCTTCCCCTACCCCCGCACAGCAGTGAAAAGTAATATGAAAATGAAACAGAATACTGCCCTTGCAATTCACTTCATAGAACTTAAAGGGGAAAAGATCAATTCCCGGGTAAGAACGGAAACTTGATCCAAATAATATGATGCTATCATAAAATATACAGTGGTACCTTGAGATACGAGCGTCCTGTGATACGAGTGCTTTGAGACCCGAGGTGGAATTCGGTCCAAATTTTGCCTTGAGACCCGAGCTGTGTCCCGAGATCCGAGTTGGTTCGGGGACGCCACCGCTAGTTGGCGTTCGCGGGCAGCATCAGCTGGGAGCATCCCACGAGCTCACTCGCACGTGTGGCCGACAGATTTAAGTTGTGTTTGTGAGCTGTACTCGTGTTTTCGCTGTTTTTTCACGAATTAGTGAACTTTTTTACCTACCATCATGGGGCCAAAGAAAGTACGTGCAAAGGAGAGTGGTGAAAAGAAGAAGAGAATGCTGCCGATAGAGGTAAAGCGAGAAATAATAGAAAAACATGAGCGTGGTGTACGAGTGATGGAACTGGCCCGGGTGTATGAGCGTAGCACATCGACCATTTGTACCATCCTGCAAGAGATTAGCAGCTGTAGCGAGGGGGAGGAAGAGCTGGAGGAAGTGATTCCTACAAGTCAAATTAAAGACATGTTAGCAATGTGGGAAACACTTTCGAGTTTCATTGAACAGAAACATCCAGAAAAAGTTTCGACTAGTCGTGCTTCAGCGTTATTTAATGACACTTGTTTGACTCATTTCCGGAACATTCTAAAAGGGAGGCAGAAGCAAAGCTCTTTGGATAAATTTTTGTTAAAGAGAAGCGCAAATGAAAGTGCCGAAAGTGATTCTAAAAGGCAGAAAACAAGTGCTGATTAAACTTACGTATCGCTTAGGTTAAGTTTTAAGTTTAAAGTGCATTTAGTATTTTTTTCAAATTTAAGTTAAGGAAAGTGCAAATTTTTATTAAAGTTAAGGAAATGCAGTTTTAGTTTACATTTTAATGTTATCATTTTGTGTTCGAAAAAATGCTGTTTACGTAACGGGACTAGCCCCTCCCTGCTCCCTCCTCCTCCTCCTCCTCCGCCACTCGACTCCGTTAGCCAGCCGCACTCGCCTGTCAGCAAGGTAAGATTACGTGTTCTTAACTTTTTGTTGTGTTACGTAACTTTGTTATTCATTGCTAAATTTTAGTTTTAGTTTACATTTTAATGTTCATTTTTCATTTTCTGTTAGGAAAAATTCCTGTTTACGTAACGGGCTAACTGTAGCCGTCACCCCTCCCCTCCGTCACTCGCCTCCCTTAGCCGCCCGCACGCGACTGTCACCAAGGTTAGATTAAATTAACTTTTTCTTTTCTTTATTTTACTTTAATTCTATTCATTACTAAAATATATTACTGTATAATTTTTTTGTACTATATTCTACATTTATATTGTGTTTTCTTCATTATTTACGATGGTTTGGGGGTATATTCATAGGTCTGGAACGGATTAAATACATTTCCAGTTAATTTAAATGGGAAAAATTGATTTGAGATACGAGTTTTTCGAGTTCCGAGCCCGGTTCCGGAACGAATTAATCTCGTATCTCAAGGTACCACTGTATATGAAAATGAAACAGAATACTACACTTGCGATTCACTTTCACATAAAATAATCGTAAGGATCAATTCCCGGGTAAGAGCGAAAATTGATCCAAATTAAATTATGCAAATAAATAAATGAAAATGAAAAGAATACTGTATTGCGAATCCACTTCATTGCATTTTATCATACAAAATAAAAGGCTCGTGCCGAGCGCAATCACGCTCTCGGTAACGAACGCACAGGGCAAAAATATAATGAAAAAAGTACTTACATTTTTCAATTACACACTTTCGCCCAAAATACATGACTCGGCGCGAGCACACCCGCCCTCGGCACAGAGACATAATTCAAGGGTTCAATTCATGAAAAGAGAGGAAATCGCCGCATCTACGGCGATAGCTCCATGTTGGTTCATAATTAAGTAATGAAAATGAAAACAGTGTACTTACAGTTTCATTTTCAAGTCAAACAAACCATTAGTAGAAAACACAATATAAACAAAGCATACGACGATGAAGCGGGCAGAGAGCGATGACGAACACGTCCTTCACACCCGCGGCCGAAAGCAAAAGTGATTTGTTTACCTCCCAGTCGCGCGCAAGCAGTTAACTACCGTTCTCCCCTTGTTCGAAGCTTACGACCGTTCCAGCTGCCGCTAGCTACTTCCTATTGTTAAAGGACCGATGGTTTGTATTACGTATCGGAACAAAAGTACATTATAACGCGTCCTGACACCGGAGATGGGCATCAGTTGTGACTTCTTGTTGGTGAAAAACGGAGCTAAAGACCTCTACTCTCCTTTCAAAGTAAGTATTTTCTCCAAAGTTAGAAATTAAGGCCAAATTTTAAGATTTAAACAGAGGGTACTGAAAAGGGTGGCTACGGCAGTGGAAATCTCACCAAAACGCTTTAGAAATTTTTACTTACAACTAAAAATGTTTCGAAGATTGACGGTATCTTGATGTTTACGGAGTCGCTTGTGTCAACAAACTTCCCATTTCATGTGCTAAATCTGCACACCACTTGTACCCATAGACGCTGGGGCACTTTCATCACAACAATCGTAAACCCACCTCTTGCCAGCACTTATTCGTACTTATTCAAGGGGACTACGGCATTCTTTGCGGCGTTTTGCGCTCTTCAATTGTTTATCAGTGTTGTCAATTGGTATGTGTTTACCCTCCAAACTAGGTATAAGACTTACACAAAACCGGGGAAATAAGTGAAATAGCGTATCTATTTGTAGTATATATACATATTAGAGCAATTTTTATCATTACTGCATTACTATGACAACTAGAATTCATCGAAACAGTTTGTAAATGCATCGGCGTATGTGTGACGCTCCACTAGATTGGCAACGATGAGCCATTTTTCCTCACGTCGTCTGCTCGTAAGTATACATCCGAAACATTTGATAATTTTTTGGGGGTTAATTTGGTTGCAAAAAAGGGATATAATGGACATGAATTAAATAAACATTTTGAAGTAGAGTTAAACTAAATATTGAGTAAAGTAAACAATTAAGGGAATAAAGCTTTGCATCTCATAATTCAGTGTTTGTCGTCTGCTGCTCGTAACTTTGTTTACGGAGTGAGTGCTTAGGAAACACGAACAGCAATGTGGTTCGAGTGCACTGTGGAGTGAATTAAGACCAAAATGTGTATAATTACAATCAAATAAGCACTGTGGAGTTTCAAGTTGTGATGGCAGTAAGGATAAAATCACTGATTACAAGGTAAGAATGAATTCAGTTCCAACCAAACCATAACCCGGGAATAACAAGTTTCATACTTTCACTAAATATAGGCAACAAAAATGTTGTTTTATTGTGCTGATTACAACTGCAATCTTGAGTAAGATCAATAAACGTTACATTACATACGCTAAACATTGTTCAAATGATGCTGGAAGGCTGGGGAAAGATGGTGGCCGTCACTGATGAGAACCGTCCATGCCAAACGTAGCCGCCATATTGGATTTCAAAACTGCCTTGAAAACATATTTTACGAAGAGCTCACATGCTTATTTTAGTTCGTATGGGGCTTTCATATATCACAATATGTTGACGAAACTTCAGTCTTTTAAATGGTATGCTTAGAGTTGCAATTGTATTCATGTTTCACCAATTAAATATTGAGTGAATAAGACCCGTCCACAGTGATGAGGGTTGGCCTGTCGTGATATTCTACCCTAGGTACGAAAGTGATTAAAAGTTTTCAGATTATTGTGATAAAAGTGCCCCAGCGTCTGTGGGTACCAGTGGTGTGCGGATTTATCACAGGAAATGGTTAGTTTATTGACACAAGCGACTCCGTAAACATCGAGATGACGTCAAATCTTCTAAATACCTTGAGCTGTAAGTAAAAATGTTGAACGCGTTCTGGTGAGATTTGCACTACGTTTGAGACCGTTTTCAGTACCCTCTGTTTAAATCTTAAAATTTGGCCTTAATTTTGGAGATCTAGGGTACTTATCCGCGGCGGCCTAGACTATGGCAGTTGCGGTTTTTGTATGCAGTTTTACCTAGGGTAGAATATCACGACAGGCCAACCCTCATCACGGTGGACGGGTCTTATTCACTCGATATTTAATTGGTGAAACATGAATACAATTGCAACTCTAAGCATACCATTTAAAAGACTGAAGTTTCGTCAACATATTGTGATATATGAAAGCCCCATACGAACTAAAATAAGCATGTGAGCTCTTCGTAAAATATGTTTTCAAGGCAGTTTTGAAATCCAATATGGCGGCTACGTTTTGCATGGACGGTTCTCATCAGTGACGGCCACCATCTTTCCCCAGCCTTCCCAGCACTCATTTGAACAATGTTAGAGTATGTATGTAACGTTTGTTGATCTTACTCAAGATTGCAGTTGTAATCAGCACAATAAAATGACAATTTGTCGAAAATTGCATTTTTCCTAACTATACAAACCTGAGGTCCTTTAACAATAGGAAGGTAACTAGCGGCAGCTTGGGACGGTTCGTGAACGCTTCGAACAAGGGGAGAAACGGTAGTTAACTGCTTGTCCGATCGTGCGCAGCGGGCTTTAGGCCGCCCATGCCCACAAAAAGTTGCAGAGTGAGGGGTGGCATGAGGTGGGACTATATGTAAGGAACCTCAGGTTTGTATAGTTAGGAAAAAATGCAATTTTCGACAAATTGTCATTTGTTCCGATACGTAATACAAACCCTCGGTCCTTTAACAATAGGAAGACTCACTTCTTGGTGGGAGGAATCTGAGTCTTTTTGGTGAACAGACTGGTGTTCGTCCAACCCTGGAGTGCCTCCCTGGTCGTAAGAGCAAGGGAGGGATCCAAACCTCTGTCCGATTGATCGGGGTGTGCACCGCAGGATCAATGGTCAGACCTCTGGGCCAAGTACTAAGAGAGAGGCAAGCGTATCTCTTCGTACCAGCAAGCAAGAACTTGTTCCTGTTTGCAAGAGACAATCATAAAATGTGGGTGTTGTCTCAATTTGGCATCCACTTCCTCCCCCTTGTTGGAGGAAGTGTGGTGGATTTATTTCTCCTATCCCTACTGAAAAGGGATAGGATGGTGCTCTATTGAGTAGCTCACCTGCATCTCGTCCTTACCCAGCAGGGTGACGACCGTGTCCCTCTACCCAAAGGTAGAGGGAAGAAAAAGATGGGAAGAGGAGCCAGTCCACACTCTCATTCCTCATCCATTCTTACGGTCACACCAGGACTCGATGCTGTTCAGCCTGCGAGGGTCTGGGGTTAACTACACAACGTGTTGAGCAACCACCACGGTTCCCAGGAAAAAGATCCAAGGAACTGTGGGCAATATCCTGAAGGTAGAAGGAGGTGCATGCGGTCCGGTTGGACCAGGCGCCTGCCTTCATTACCTGCGCCACGGAGAAGTTTCTTGCGGAACGCGAGAGAATGATGAAGAGGCGTCCACACTCATCCTGGGTGTCGAGTTTCTTCAGACAGCTCCGTCGCACCTTCACAGGACAAAGCAGCATAGCCTTCGTATCGGGAGCGGTGACGTCCATTAGGGAGGTATATGTAAGGACTCGAACCAATCGTCAGTTACCGAAGGGTTCTGAGTCTTCGCTACGAAGATCGGTACGAAATCGAGCGTCACAAATCCCCATCCCTTTGTGCTTGACTTCTCAGAGAAGTCATGCAGTTACCTAAGACGAAAAGAGGGAATAGTCGTATGACCTATCCCTCTTCTCGACTTTGGTTTATGTACAGTACTCATACTGACAAGCTATTAAGACGAAGTAATGATTGCTCTGGAACAACCGAACTAAGTCCATAGCATAGTTCGTAACTGACTCGGGCGCTCTGACAGCTGCCGACTGACTGGTTCGGAATCAGTAGAGGCAAGTTGTTCCAAGCATCCGGGTAAGTCACGTGACCTTCGCCCTTTAAAGAGTTATGCTGAGAGACCAAACAATAAAATATTTGTTAGTCACCGATGCCGGACGGCGCGGCGATGATTCTCTTAATGCATAAGCTCAAAAGGCGAAAGTCAATTGCCTTCAAAAGACCGAGGTCCCTGATGGCAAGAAAATCTCATAGACGTTGAATCTCAGCTTAAGGAGAAACAACACTATGTGACGTTGAAGACGAAGGTAGGCAATGAATGCAACCTACGTCTTCCAGCTGAATCGAGAGAAGGAATCTCAAGATTCTAAACCTGTGCTTACAAATGACTGAAAACGCTAACCGCCATTTCATTGCTGTCCGTTGTGCAATGAAAGCGGGGCGTTCTTCAGTATGAAACACAGGGGAGAGCCGCTTGAAGAACTGCTTCTCATGGGCTGAACGTTTGGAAGTAGAGCTGGCAGGTGTGGGAGTAGGCGATGGTCTTTCAATACATCTGCTAATCCGGGGTGAACAATGAACAATTGTACACCTCCGAATACAAGATATTTGAGGACAAAAACTCAGATTCCGCAAAAAATCATTCGCATTATCGGGATACGATGCAGCAAGAGACTATTACAGAATTCTGTTACCGTGCGGTAAACAGAAAGATGAGAGTCGAATAGTATCTCTGTTTAAAATTCTCGCAATACCGAAGACGATGAATACTAGCGTTTCTCAGCAGTAGATGGTCATTCATGTATGCGAGAATCCCCGTTAATCAGAGACTTAAGTCCGTGATTGTTGGGCAGAGATACGGTTGTTATTCAATCAAAGCAGGTGAGAAAGACATAAACAACCGTCTATCTCAAAGCGGCAGCTGATACTGAAATGCCTCGGGCAATTCAATACGCAGTAGCTGTCGCTGACTCGTCATCCTGAGTTGCCAAGTAATCCTTTCCACGAAGGAATGCGTTCGGCTAGAACCACCGAGCATAAAAAGATATGCTCGAGCATTATATTTAAGCGAAACGAATTTCGGTAAATATAAAAGCTTAAATGGTGTTGTTGTGACAACACCATAAGTATATAAAATTGAAACTGGAAACTCCTGGGAGGTTGCAGGCAACCGGGTTGCAGTTCAATTAGAATACTTTTCGTCTAAGTCGCAATCCGTAGAATAACCAGGATATGCGCCTACCCCTCGGACCATTCAACTGCTTAGCAGAATCATGTCGCGAGGTTATATACGTAGTATATTTGTAGGATTCTGAACAACGATCTCCATCCTAAATTCTTTCCTTCAAGAAAACAAAATAAGGATTGGAGATCGACCACCTTCGTTCTCTATTAAAGAGAGTGAAGGAGAAGTCTTCCTCGAAGGAAAAGCTTCAATGGTGAACAGAATACTAAGACGATAGTTCCAGCCAAACTGGATATTCCCGTCCGTTCTTCTCTATTCCAGGTTGGTCGCCTACTGTGAGATAGTCTTCTTTCAGCAGCAGTCTTCTTCCTAATGCTAGAAATTCCAGGAATTCGAGCATAGGCGAGGTTCCCGATTATCGTGTAACATATCGGGGATTCTCGTCTCGCTCACTTTGGACCGTGGTCTCGCCTAAGTGTTTGGAGATCGTAAGAAACTCTAACACTCTGAATGCGCTAGAAAATTCCGTAGAATTCTAAGCAGTCTGCGAAACCCCCACCGAATTCGTCAAACGATATCGGCTGGTGGTCCTCTCGATTCCTGTAGAAATCGAGAATGGGGCAGGATCCCTCCTCAACGACCGGGGCTTACGTCAGGTAGGACCCGAAGGCCCCTCCCCCTGGTAGCGCAGTCCCCAACGTGGGATCCTACAGAGAAATCTCTGTAGGATCCTTCCCCTTTCCCTCGTAGCCGTAAGGAGAGAGGGAATGGGGGAGGAATTGGATACTCGCTCGCCTTCCCAGGGGAACTAGCAGTTGGAGAAGAGTAGGAGCAGCCATCGCCTTGCGGCGATGGCCTCTCAGAGTCTGGGAAAACGTATCGTCAGGAGAAAACGTTTTCCCCGAGGAGGGTTACGAACTCTCACTGTAGGTAAGGGTCTGCCGCCACTGTGAACGTCGTCTGGGTGGGGGGGCTGATCGACACCTGACAGGAGAGAGCCGATACCGTCCTACCGACTCATCCAGTCCTCGTCGAGGTCGAAACCTCTCAGGAGGACCGAAGGAGTATTAAATACGGTGTCCAAGACACGTAGCCAAACGCCGCGTCGCAGTAGAGGAGGTGGAAGTAGCTTGATCGACCGGCCAGAACTGAGAGAGCCTTCTTGTCCGGAGACGAGAGACTCTGGTTCAAGACAGAATAGGCAAGCTCCGATCGCGGCATACCCGCCGTCGGTTTGGGTTCCCTCTCGGGCCCCAAAACGACTCGAGCAGAGACATGGGCTCTGCTGGTGGGAGCGGCGATCCTTCCCCCCGGTCGTTGTGCTGACGAATCAGTGCAATAACCTGGGTAAAGTTACTCTGAATCTCGGAAGTTACAGCGTCTTGAGGAGTAGGACCGTCCAGTCCCTCCAACAAGAGCAGCTCCCAGGACCCTCCTCCTTCAGAAGAAGGACCAGCAACAGATCCCTGACGGTTGCCTCCAATCACTTGCGCGTACGTCCTGGTTGGTCCTAAGACCAACCTGGCACGTGCAGCGTCGTGACGGGATCGTGAGCGGCGCATCTCTCACGATCACTCCTATATACCTCGCTCTTTCCTGGCGTATGCCGAGGAAGTGAAGGTTATCGGAGAGACAGAACTGACGCTACCACCCCCTCTCTCCCCTGACGGTCGCCTCCAATCACTTGCGCGTACGTCCTGGTTGGTCCTAAGACCATACGTGGCACGTGCGGCGTCGTGACGGATCGTGAGCGGCGCACCTCTCCCGATCACTCCTAGCTACCTCGCTCTTCCCGGTGTAGCCCGAGGAAGTTGAAGGTGGGGGAGAGACAGACCTGACGCTCCCCCCCCGCTCGCTGGCAGGACCAGCGTACGTGGGGGGCTGCAGCCGATCACCAACCCGCGGTGGGGATCGATCTGCAGGCCTGGCCGTGCCGCTCACCTGTGGCGAGCGGCTCGACTGAGCACGTCGACCCCGGTCCCGTGCCCCCGTCAGACGAGCTGCTGCTGGTCACCGTATCCGCCCGTCCCTGTGGGAGCGGCGGTCAGGTGACCTGCAGAGCTCCGCTTTCGCCGTGGAGACGGCCGGTGAGCGTACCTCGCGGCACGTCAAACCGCTGGTATCCAGCCGAGGCTGGTACCGTCGGTCGAGGGGACCTGGGGGACCTCTTCCCAGCCTCAACCCGTGGCCGGTCAGAGACCGTCACGTTCCACCCGAGGTACCGGCTGGTCGCTGCGAGAGCGGCCGCTGGCCTGGCGAGAGTCACCTGAGCGGCTCTCGACAGTCTTCTGCTCCGTGCCTCGGTCATGACGCTGAGCGAACTCAGGCGTCTTAACTTTGGCTGCACGGTCACCCGAAGGAGATAGTACACTCGGAACTTCTCGCGGACGAGAAACCGAGCCGGTACCTGGCTTAGCAGCAGAGCTGCCAAGACCAGGCGAGGGTGTACCAGCGGTAGCCAGCACACCCTTGGTCCCCGTCTTCTTCTTCTTCTCAGAAGGGGAGACGGGCCCCGTTCCCGAAGGAACAGGAGGACCAGCAGAAGAACCCCCCCCGTCACACCGGAATGTGACGAGCCCTTCGAAGTTCCCGAAGGAGTCTTCTTAGGGGGAATAACAAAACCCGGTTACCAGCTGGTCGCTGCGAGGAGCGGCCGCTGGACCTGGCGAGAGTCACCTGAGCGGTTCTCGCCAGCCTTCTGCTCCGTGCCGTGGTCTTGGCGCCGAGCGAACTCTGGCGCCGAAACTTTGGCTGCATGGTCTCCCGAGGGAGAGCGTACACTCGGGATCTCCCGCGAACGAGAGACCGAGCCGGAACCTGGCGTAGCGGCATCGCCGCTAGCACCAGGCGGAGGAAGTACCAGAGCTAACCGATACTCCTCTGGTCCCCGTCTATCTCTTCCTTACGGAAGGGGAGACGGGCCCTGCTCCCGAAGGAGCAGGAGGACCAGCAGAAGGACCCCCCGTCCCACCGGGGTGGGACGGGCCCTTAGAAAGTTCCCGAAGGAGACTTCATAGGGGGGGGAGGCAGCCTTCTTCTTCTTCGGCTTATGGGCCTTAGAAGTCGAAGGGGAAGAGGCAGCAACAGACGAAGACGAAGATGACACCTTCCTCTTCTTCGTCAGCTCACGCAGGACAGTCGTCAGGTCCTCCATCCAGGCCGGAGTCGGGCCTATTGCCGCAGCAACACGGCCCGACTGCACCTGTCCGGAAGGACCTGGGACTGGGAAGACACACCATGGGCAGGACCAGCATGGACAGGCGCAGGAACCAGGAGCGACAGGAACAGCAACCAGCTCAGGAGCGGCAGGAACAGCGGCAGCGGTAAACACAGAAGGGACAGCCAAGCCAGTAGCGGGAACCACATCAGCGACAGGTACGGCAGGCCCAGCCATCGCCTCGTAGAATCATCGGCAGCCAGCGTGGTACTGGCGGCCGGTCCAGGGGCGAGCTGCTGGAACAGCGAAAGTCTGGGGCAGGCAACACGAAGAAAACACAGGCGGCGGCGGCATACCCCTCCTCGGTACGGCGGCGACCGGCCCTAGAAGCGGCAGACGGCGTCACCGACACAGCATGGTGAGTGGTAGACAGCGGGGGGAAGCAGCATAAGCGGCCGTGAAGGTTGTAGTGGAGACCACTCCAAGGTCACCGCCCCAGACCTCGCTAGACTCTACAGCAGATCGTGGATGCTAGGCACGCCTGCAGCCGCAGTGGTCCATACCTGTCCAAGGTCGTCTCCCCACGGCTGTAGCACCTGCGGTAGCACAGACAAATTAGTAAGAGGGGTTCCCTCACGCACGGGGGGGAGACATGCCCCACCCCAACCCCGAACGGAAGAGACCCCAAAAACAAAATACGAGGAAGCTGAGCGGGGGGGGCAGGAAAGAAGACGAAGAATCGGATACCAAGGGAGTCGCGGGAGAGCTTTCCGACGACTTCCTGGCAGACCTTCGCTTCCCCTACCCCCGCACAGCAGTGAAAAGTAATATGAAAATGAAACAGAATACTGCACTTGCGATTCACTTCATAGAAACTTAAAGAGGGAAAAATCAATTCCCGGTAAGAGCGGAAACTTGATCCATAATAATATGATGCTATCATAAATATATATGAAATGAACAATACTGCACTTGCTATTTTCACTTTCACAGCAATAAATCGTAAGGATTAATTCCCGGGTAAGAGCGGAAATTGATCAACAAATTAAATTTGATGCAATTAATAAATGAAAATGAAAAGAAAACTGCATTGCGAATCCACTTTCATTGCATTCTATTCATACAAAATAAGAGGCTCTTGCCGAGCGCAATCAAGCTCTCGGCAACGAACGCACAGGGCAAAAATATAATGAAAAAGAGTACTTACATCTTTCAATTACACACTTTCGCCCAAAATACATGACTCGGCGCGAGTGCGCCCGCCCTCGGCACCGAGACATAATTCAAGGGTTCAATTCATGAAAAGAGCGGAAATCGCCGTCTCTACGGCGATAGCTCCATGTTGATTCATAATAAGTAATGAAAATGAAAACAGTGTACTTACAGTTTCATTTTCAAGTCAAACCAAACCATTAGTAGAAAACAATATAAACAAAGCATACGACGATGAAGCGGGCAGAGAGCGATGACGAACACGTCCTTCACACCCGCGGCCGAAAGCAAAAAGTGATTTCTTCACCTCTCGGGCGCGCGCACGATCGGACAAGCAGTTACTACCGTTCTCTTGTTCGAAGCTTACGACCGTCCCAGCTGCCGCTAGTTACCTTCCTATTGTTAAAGGACCGAGGGTTTGTTTATTACGTATCGGAACAACAAACATTTTGTTGCCTATATTAGTGAAAGTATGAAACTTGTTATTCCCGGGGTTATGGTTTGAACTGAATTCATTCTTACCTTGTAATCGGCGGTTTTTATCCTTACTGCCATCACAACTGAAACTCCAGTGCTTATTTGATTGTTATTATACACATTTTGATCTCAGTTCACTCCACACTGCACTTTAAACCCGTTGCTGTTCCTGGTTTCTAAGCGTGCGCGCCATAAACACAATTACGAACAGCAGACGACGACAGACGACGAAACTGCAAAGTTTTATTCCCTAAACTGTTTACTTACTCGTTATTTATTTGTTTAAATTTACTTTGTTATTTAAAAATTTTGATTTAATTCATGTATATATCCCTTTTTTGCAACCAAATTACCCCGAAAAATTACAGATATTTCTAAAGTAGATAAAATCAAATGTTTCTAACGTTTTCGTACATCTGGCTGCCGAAAACCATAGAGGAACGAATACGGAAAAGTGCAGAGGAACGACTACGTTTTTTTTTTTTTTTTTTTTGCTTTTTTGTTTTTGCTTTTTTGTTTTTTGCTAGCACTTTTCATTGATTTCAGTCTTTATTAGTATTTTGAATTCTTTAATAATCGTATGCCAGAAATAAATGTAACCTTTAATGTTTGCATGCTAAGAATGGCAAAATCATCGTTGCCACATTAGTGGAGGCTTACACATACGCCGTTCCATTATTATAAACTGTTTCCATGAATTCTAGTTGTCATAGTAAGCAATAATGATAAAATTGCTTTAATATTTATGTATATATACTTCCAATACATAGCCTAATTTCACCAATTTCAACGTTTTGTGTGAGTCTTATACCCAGTTTGGAGGGTCAACACATACCGATGCAACAGAGAGAGAGAGAGAGAGAGAGAGAAAGGAAGGCGGAGGAACGAAGAAGAAAAGGGATGGCGGTGGATGGGGGTGGGGGTGGGGAGGTGGGGGGGGGGAGAGGGTAGGTGGAGCTTTATACACGTGTTCGTATCCATTTCGGCATAATGGAGTTTTTTGTCTCTTGGTACAAGGACAAGTGTCGTTATTCTTTACGATTAGTGATTCACGATACCCTTATAAATTACGGCACTGGGTGTAATGCACTATAGCAAAATCTCGTTCTGTTACGAGTGTTCGTTACAGAAATAGGAAAAGGTATTGCCCAAAAAACGTGCTTGCACTGTCTCTGAAACCCATAGTAGATATGCTGCTTAGTTGTCAATCAAGTTTTTATAACCAAGTATTTTTTACAAGCTAGCTATTGAATAAATTTGTATTTTTCTCAGTCAAAACATGATATTTTCATGATAAAATAAAGTTTCACATATACTTACCGAACAGTTACATAGCTTATAGCTTCTTACCTACGGCAGTCGAAATTCACAAATTGTTGGCGCCAGCGGCGTTGCTATCTTAAGTATAGGTGATACAAGACCCGCCCACATCCGGGAACCCTGGGTAATGCTAGCCTTCTACCGTCAATTTTCGTTTAGCCGACACGTCCATCTATGGGGAGGTGGGTGGGCTTTGATTATGTAACTGTTCGGTAAGTATATGTGAAACTTTATTTTATCATGAAAATATCATTTTCACATAAGTGACTTACCGAACAGTTACATAGCTGAATCCAAACTACCCGGAAGGAGGGTAGATGGACTACATAAAAATGACAGTAACCACATTAAACAGCAAATGTTGCAGTACCCTACCTTGTGAGAGAGCAGCTGCAGGAGAATACTGCCTCTGGTTGGCGCTCTCATCACTCGTAGGAGACGTGGCAGTATAGGCCAGGGTCGTCCCTACTTAGTGGGATTTTTGTAACCATGACAAGACCGTTGGTTGACAAATATTAAAAAAACAGATAATGCCCTTGCCCTGGGCTTCAGAAACCAGTATAACAACAGACATCACCTATACCAAAAATAATGACATACTCAAAAGTAATAATAAGATCTGGAGGTTCTCCAAAGCACTATGAGCTCCAGTCTGCCCACGACTCAACAACCTATAACAAGGCGAGGAGACAGTAGAGATAGAAAGTTCCCCTATGTTTCCTTTCCCAACACCATGCACCCGCTACCGACAAAGGACCAATTTACAACAACTATCATAGGTAGCCTCTACATTCTTCAGGTAAAATGAGGCGAACACAAGATCTCGATCTCCAAAACTAGATTGAAGAATCGAGGAAAGCGACATATTGTGCTTGAAGCTTAAGGATGTCGCCACTGCACGTATTCATGTGCTTTCACCTTAAGCACATTTAGAGTCTGATCTTGGACTTGAGAGTGTGACTCCAGTATCAGACTTCTCAAAAAGAACGAAATAGCGTTCTTGGAGAGGGGTTTTTGCAGAATTCTTACCGACACAAAGTCGGTCGGAATTACCTCTAACGGATTGTGTCCTTGACAGGTAACATTTCAGAGCTCTGACAGGACATAGTAAATATTCTTCGTCCATCGGACCCACTATATTAGATAA
The DNA here is from genome assembly GCF_015104395.2 of Macrobrachium nipponense. Classification (NCBI taxonomy): domain Eukaryota; kingdom Metazoa; phylum Arthropoda; class Malacostraca; order Decapoda; family Palaemonidae; genus Macrobrachium; species Macrobrachium nipponense. The sequence continues at coordinate 38,177,351 of NC_087201.1, read as the reverse complement.
TCCCTTAAGTACAAAAGATTTAGGCCATGGGTTAGAGGGAGATTCGTTCTTTGCTAAAAATTCGTTAACAAAAGAACAAACCGCATTACGATTTTGAACCCCACCTCTTTGTGGATGGCTTGTAACTCACTCACTCTTCCTGCTGTAGCCAAAGCGAGAGAAAAGTGCTTCCTCGTTACATCTCTCAAAGACGCTTCACGAAGTGGCTCGAATCGTGAAGACATCAGAAAAGTTAAAACTACGTCCAAGTTCCAGTCCACTATCCTTCTTGGATACTTTTACTGTATTAAAAGATTTAATTAATCTCCAATATCCTGGTTAGAGGAGATGTCAAGCCTCTATGCTTAACACTGAGGACAGCATAGCTCTGTACCCTTTAATTGTCGATACCGACAAGTTCTTAACTTCTTTAAGTACAGCAAAAAAATCAGCTATTTCTGTCACAGAGGTTTTAGAAGACGAGAAATTATGTCTTCTGCACCACTCCTAAAGACTCCCCACTTTGATTGGTAAAGCTTGCAGAAGAGCTTCTTCGACAGTTAGCAATAGCCTCTGCCGCTCTACGAGAAAACCCCCTTAGCTCTGACGAGTTTCGGACAGTCTGAACCCTGTCAGTGACAGAGCGGACAAATTCTGATGATACCTGTCGAAGTGGGGCTGTTTGAGTAGCCGAGGATACTGAGGAAGAAGTCTGGGATGGTCTATAACCAACTTGAGAAGGTCTGGAAACCACTCTTTCCTGGGCCAGAATGGTGCTACCAACGTCATTGACACATTTTGATGTGAGAGGAACTTGTTCAACACCTCTCTGATCATTCCAAATGGGGAAGGCGTAAACGTCTAGACCCGTCCAATCCTGAAGCATTGCGTCGGTCTTCCAAGCAAGAGGATCTGGAACTGGGGAACAAAAGATCGGAAGTCGATTGTTCCTCGACGTGGCAAACAGATCCACTGAAGGTCCTTCTTCCCCAAAGTTTCCACAGTTCCTGACAATTTTGTCTTGCAATGTCCACTCCGTGGGAAGAACTTGGTTTACTCGACTGAGTTCGTCTGCCAGTACATTTAACTTCCCCTGTACAAACCTCGGAACGAGGAGGAAATATCCCGATCTTGAGACCAGAGAAGGAGATCTTCTACGACTTTGTTGAGGGAGAATGAATGGGTTCCTCCCTGATTCCTGATATAAGATAGAGCGGTGGTGTTGTCGGAGTATACTGCCACTCTCTTTCCCACGACCAAAGGAGCGAATGCTTGCAGACCGAACCAAATCGCCTTCAAACTCCTTCATGTTGATGTGATTCACCTCTCTTTCTCTGCCCATAATCCTGAGATCTTTTTGGTCCCTAGGAGAGCTCCCCAACCTCTGTCCGATGCGTCGGAGTATAATTCTACGTCTGGGTTCCTTAATGTCAGGGAGAGACCCTCCTGCAATCTTTCCTCGACATCCACCATCTCAAGTCGTTCTTGATCTCTTCCGACACTGGGAACGAATACGTGTCTGGTTGAGACTTCCGACACCAACTCGCTTTGAGATAAAACTGAAGAGATCTCATGTGAAGACGACCCAACTTTACAAACGTCTCTACTGATGATACGTCCCTAGAAGACTCATCCATTCCAAGGCGGAGGAGGACTGACGATTCAGGAATTGGCTCACTTTTTTGAGGCAAGATTCTATTCTTTTCGGGAGACAGAAAAACCCGAAAAGTCTGAGAGTCCAGAATCATCCCCAAATAGGGGATCTTCTGGGACGGCACTAATTGAGACTTCTCCAGGTTGATGAGAATTCCCAATTGACTCGCTAATGACAGTGTCTTCCATAAATCCTTCACGCACTGTGTCCTCGAACCCGATCTGAGAAGCCAGTCGTCCAGGTAAAATGCTGCATTTATGCCCAACATATGCAGCCATTTCCCAATGGAGCAAGAACACGAGTAAATACTTGAGGGGCCGTCGAAAGGCCGAAACAAAGGGCTCTGAATTGATACGTCCTGCCCTTCGAACACAAATCTCAGGAACTTCTTTGAACTCTGGTGAATCGGGACATGAAAGTAGGCGTCCTTCATGTCCAGGGACACCATCCAATCGCCTGGGCGAAGTGCCGACATCACAGAATGATTTGTTTCCATATTGAACTTTTGTCTTCAGCACAAAAAGGTTCAATGCGCTTACATCTAGCACTGGCCTCCAACCTCCCGAGGCGCTTTGGGAACTACAAAGAGTCTGTTGTAGAATCCCTGAGAACTGTCGAGGACTTCCTCTATTGCTCCTTCTTGATGAGTGCATTGACCTCTGCTGCTAAAGCCAAAGCTCTCTCTGATCCTGGAGAATAGCTGTTAACTGATTGGTGTATCGGAGAGAGGAGATCTAAAACAAAAGGAATCGAGTATCCCTCTCGAAGAACTTGAACTACCCATTGCTCTGCACCTCTTCGACTCCATTCTTCCCAAAAAAGATGGAGTCTTGCCCCTACTTGCACGTGAAGGAACGGCTTCTCACTTGTCCGAAGGTTTGGGGGGAGGTTTCTTTGAGGACTTGTACTGTGGACGCAAATTAGTCCTGGGTCGTTGCCACTTAGGTTTATTCCCTCGAAAGGGATGCTTCTGAAGAGGAGAAGACTTAGCTCCTGTCGTAGTAGGCTCTTTCGGACGTCTGAAGACTGAAGAAGGAGATCATTAGTAGATTTCTTTTCTAAATCCGAAAGAATTTGCTGAATGGTTTCTTCAGGGAAAAGATGAGATTTACAGAGAGGAGTCAAACATGAGAGCCGACTTCTGGTTATTAGTGACTCCTTTAGACACGAAAGAACACCACCTTCTCTCTTCTTCATCACTCCCATTGTGAAAGGGCTGCTAATTCTCCTGACCCATCTCTAACAGCCTTATCCGCACAGGACAGAACTCCTAACCAGTCTGTGGCAAAATCTTCTTCTAAAGACTGACAGTCTTCAATCTTGCGAGCTAAAGAGGCAATAGTCCAGTCCAAAAAACTAAATACCTCAAATACTTTAAAAATATTCTTCACCAAATGGTCCAGCTTGAAGAAGAAAACAAAATTTTAGCTGACGAAAAGCTGCTCTTCGGTGTGAGTCCACTAAACCGGAGAAGTCTCCCTGGGAGGAGGCAGACACTCCCAAAGAAGGAACTTCTCCAGTTGCGTAGAAGCGATACGCTTTACTCTGAAGCTTAAGAAGGTGGGAAAGCAAACGAAGCCTTACCTGTTTCCTCTTCTTAGAAAGCCACTCTGTTGACTCCTTAAGGGCCTGCTTCGAGGACTGAGAAAGAACCAGTTTTAGGTGAGACACGAACCAACTGTCTTCCTATCTTTAACGAACACTGAAGGCGGTGAAGACGGAGAAGCAGGTTCAAAGTAATCTGGATAAGTGGACAGGAAAAAATTTAAGAAGACTCGAATAAGCCGACGAATCCTTGTCATCTTGATCCAAAGCTTCCTCTTCAGACTGCACGGAAGCAGAGTCGAAATCAGGCTTATGTTCTACCCCGGTGGAGGATTTCAACAAACTCATAAGATCCTGGAAATGCTTCTTAAATGGAGCTAAGGTAGAATCGTTTCTAACACTGTAGCAGTCGATGGTCTTTCAGTCGAAGAACGATTCTTTCTAACAGGTGAAGTCTTCGCACCACAAGTCGACACAGGCGAACAACCCGTCGAAATTCCTATCGACTCACGGCGAGGGGAGTCGAACAAAGACGAGCGAATACGCTTCTCTGGACAGTAATACTGAGTCGAACGA
>NC_087201.1:38160296-38173097 GCF_015104395.2 Macrobrachium nipponense | reverse complement strand
AAGAAGTTAAAGACCTTGACTACTGGAAAGACTACAATCCTTAAAATTATATAGTCTGAAAGGATGAAGGAGAACGCTACATGATAATTCAGGCATGGAAACAGATAGAAGGAATAGCAGAAAATATCATGGAACTAAAAATATCAGAAAGAGCAAGCAGAGGTAGATTAATAATGCCCAAAACTATAACAGGAAAAATAAGGAAAGCACACAGGACATTAATCCACTACGCACCAGCATCGATAATGCAGCGTCTATTCAATGCGTTGCCAGCTTATCTGAGGAATATATCAGGAGTGAGCGTAGATGTGTTTAAGAATAAGCTCGACAAATATCTAAACTGCATCCCAGACCATCCAAGATTGGAAGATGCAAAATATACCGGAAGATGTACTAGCAACTCTCTGGTAGACATTAGAGGTGCCTCACACTGAGGGACCTGGGGCAACCCGAACAAGATGTAAGGTCTGTAAGGTAAGGTAAGTGACTGCTGGCATAGCCTTCGCTCTCTCTCTCTCTCTCGACTCGCAACCTCTCTCTCTCTCCATTCCAACAGGTCATCAAATGAGTCATGCATTACAAAAATATAATATTTATTTAACAATGGAAAGATAATAATTCAAGTCTCACAGACTAACTAACTCAGTTAAACCCTCAGTATGTAAATGTCTTAAGCAGTAATTAGTCACACTAATTAGCTCTTCTCCACACGGGACCCTCGGCCCCCTAGGACTCTCGGTCCCCTTGCCAGAAACGTCTGTTACAAAGACACGAGAACATACTCATAAGCACACACAATTGTAAAGGCAAAGTCAATAAAATGGAACATCTTACAAGATATCAAACAAGCCATCCCTTTGGCTAAAGTAAGGTAACACTTACCCATTACAGCCCAGAATATCACACACAGAAGTAAATAAACTTTCGCAGACCTATCCCAGCATCTTGCCTTTCTCGCACAGACCTCTCTGTAAGTCTTCCCATAGACTTGGCTAAAGATGCCATTATGAACGGAAGAGGCGCACACGTACATATGAATTCACACTTTGTCAATGCCCCATGTAACTGGTTGCAGCCAGTTTCCAAAGGCACTTGAACAAGATCCCATGACCTCACACATAACTACAGAACGAACATTGACCTGCTTAAACAAACATCTTCATATCACGCCATCCCAGAAATGATTTATCAGCTTACTCAGGTCATTGCTTCGGCTCTGTTCTGTGCAAAGTCACAGCACATCACATTGGCATATTAAACATATTATTAATTATAGCCCCTTTCATCTGACACACACATATATAGGTATATATATATATATATATATATATATATATATATATAAATATATATATATATATATATATATGGTATACTATATATATAATATATATGATATAAAGGGATATATAGATATATATATGAATATATATATATATATATATATATATATATATATATATTTATATATATATATAATATATACATATATATATATATATATATATATATATATATATATATATATATATATATATGTATGTACATATATATGTATATCATATACAATATATATATATATATATATATATATATATATATATATATGTATATAATCTATATATATAATGTATATATATATATAAGTATATATATGATATATATTTCTCTCTCTCTCTCTCTCTCTCTCTCTCTCTCTCTCTCTCTCCTCTCTCTGACGTTTCGCCCAGATCTGCTAGGGCATGGTCACAGCGATGGTTGTTGGAGGACTGAATCTTGGTGGTTGTTGTTGTTTAAGATTAAGCTTGGCCTTGTGCAGCACGGGCTCTTGCTCACAGAGCAGCCCGTATAACATCTTGGTGGTGAGTCTTTTCTATATATCATGGTCGTGCAGGAGCACACAGATGCTCCTGCAGGACCCGGAGGATGCTCGACTTTTCATTGGCTGGCGGCCAGGCGTCGGAAACTCTCGAGGCGCGTTGACCTTCTCATCAAGACTTGTTTAAAAAAAGAGGGTCTACTCCCAAGATATATACATAGTATATATATATATATATATATATCTATATATATATATAGATATAATATATATATATATATATATATATATATACATATATATATATATAGATATATATATATATATATATATATATATATATATATATATATATATATATATTTATATCTATATATATATATATATATATATATATATATATATATATTACATATAACGTGTACGTCGGCTGCACGTACAGTCTGCACATGTAAATCAAACGAGCAGAACAACATAAGGGTATAAAATGGGAAATTAGAAGCACGGTTGTTAACTACTTGAATGTTAGTAAATCAACAAAAAATATTCAAAGTATGCGACTTGAATGGAACAACATATCGTAAACATTATATTTTATATAAACAATACAAACTACAAGTGCACCCTTATAGCGTAATTGGTGTTAATATATGAGAAGTGGCATGTCTTCACAAAAGGACGTTAAGTATCTTCTGGAGACTCGGCAAGTCTAAACTTAGAGCCAGGATCCTTCTTTGAGCTTAATACCCATATTTATACTATTGGTTGCCATATAGCAGAAATGTGTATGATGAAATAAGTATACATAAATTTCCATTGTAAAGAAATGATCGATATAACATTTGCAATAACCTGAATGACAAGTAAAACAGACTTACAATCGTGTAGCAGGTCGAGTATACTTAATACTTCCACGACCCATGAGAGGCCGCGGTGTAATCAATAGCCATACTGAACGAGAGGGATCTTCCCTTTTCCTCTGGTCTTTCTTTCAGGATGGAAGAAAGAAAGATCGTTAATTACACGAGAAGAGGCCAAAGTAAGGAGGTCCTCGTGGCTTTCATTGTGACTCTTCAAGTCCTTGTTAGTTGACGAACTAATAGCATACTTGACAGTCGGTTACCCTCCCTCGAATACTTGTTAGCATTCTATTCCAAATAAGCGATAATATTAAGAAAAATAAGGATAATGGAGGTATAAGAGTTAGACAAGGAGTCTAAAATAATTAACGAAAAAAATCCTAATTATCGTTATACACATTATATATATATATATATATATATATATATATATTATATATATATATATATATATATATATATAAGTCATTTCACATTATCGTGATTCATATACATACATCGAGCTACAATGTCCTTTAATATCTCTCGCGGTGGTGTTGGGGTAGGTAAAATCTTCACTGACGTTTCCTGATTTGGAATGTCTTCTTGGGTTCGCGCCCGGGACCAGGCAAATCTATTATCGTGTAAAAAATTCCCCTTCGGTTAAGCATATATGAAAATATTATTAATTCCGAGGTAGAGCGAATTAGATATTAAAGGACATTGTAGCTCGATATATATATATATATATATATATATATATATATACTATTATATATATATTATATAGTGAAAGTAGACCGATGTTTTGGAAATCTCAGTCTCAGTAGGAAAAGAAGAGCGTAGGTTAAGAGACACCATATCTTATTAGTAACGCGTTTCGTAGTTTCTTCATAACATTTTCAAGCCTAATAGAAACATTAAAGTATTCTAAAAGAAGTTAAAAGATTATGCAATTATTGGCTGACAAAGCTGAGTAAAAGTAACAACAATAAAACAAATGTTAAAATCTTTAAAATAAACCACAGCTGCATACTAAAAACAAAATAAATGATAAAATCTTTAAAATAAATTACAACAGCATACTAAAAACAAATTACTGGGAAACACAGAAATGGAAAGTTTACACTATAAATAAATGAATGAATGAAGGGTTTATGTTAAAGGCAAGGGATAAGATGAATGATCAAGGTTAAGATCTGGTTTCCTTAAAAATATTTCTATCGACTCAGAGATTCTCAATAATGACTCTTCTCTAAATGTACCAAGCACAGTAAAATAACATTCCTTTATGTGCTGTAGAATCGGTGATCTGGTTGGCTTGGCCAGCAAGCAACCATTGCGAGGAGAAATGCCATAATGTTCGGAAGATCTTGTCCGGACCGATAGCTCTCACTGGCCAATATAGGTGGCGCTACAGGCGTCACACTTATAAATATAGGTGATGCCAGAGAAAGGTCTGAAGGTAGTTTATCCCTATGGTTTAACAATGTTTGGATAGTATGGTTGTTGGTAAATATTAACTTGGGGTTAATGTGGGGAAAGCTACACTTGAACATTTTTCAGTTCTCTTGTAACGTATTTAGAACAAAGATCATTACACATGGCAATTTAAAATACATAGTTAGTTTATCAATCCTTGCTATATCTATTTTGCTATTTATACTAAGATTAAAGATTTTAACATTTTTCTTATTGTTGCTACTTTTACTCAGCTTTGTCTGCCAATAATAGCATAATCTTTTAACTACTTTAAAATACGGTGATCTCTTTTAGGCTTGAAAATGCTGTCAGTAAGAAACACAAAACCCGTCGCAAAAGATTGTGGTGTCTCTTAACTTACTTATAGCCTATGTATCATTATCATCGGCCATTGCTAGTCCACTGCAGGACAAAGGCCTCAGACATGTCCTTCCACTTCCTTCTGTTTATAGACTTTCTATGCCATCTATACCCGCAAATATTCGTCTTCTCTTCCTTCCCCTACTTCGTTTACAATCTCTAGGGAACCATTCTGTTATTCTTTTCGTCCATCTATTGTCTGACATTCTCATTATATGTCCTTCCCAAGCCCATTTCTTTTTCTTATTTGTTGTTAGAATATCCTCTACTTTAGTTTGTTCTTGTATCCATGTTGCTCTTTATCTGTCTCTTATGGGGCCCATACACGCTCACTCCAAACGTCAGTTAGACTGTCAAACTAGAGGTTTGCAAGCCAGTTTGAGTGTGTATGGTGGTAGTTTGTCCTGAAAGACTGGCCTGTGGTGTGATTAATGACGGACTGACGTGATTACCGAAAAACTAGCCTTCAGTACTGCAGTGCTGACAACCTTTTTTATCGTGGGTGGGGAGGCGTGAAGCATATTGTCAGTTTGGCATAACATTTCAAGAGTGCTGTGCAAATATATATATATATATATATATATATATATATATATATATATATATATATATATATATATATATATATATATATATATATATACATATATATATATATATATATATATATATATATATATATATATATATATATATAATGGATGTATACACATATGATTATATAACAATAAACATTTTTGGTCAACTATTACTATATATGCTTTATATGTAGTTCTTCAGTTAAAAATAAATATTTGTTTTTGGTTTGAAACCTGTTTACCTTCAGGTATAATTTTTCCTAGTGATTGGGCAAAAATGATGGTGGTGAACTTTAAGTCCTTGTAACTTCGTCCAGTAGAGACTAATCTCAGTGTGGCTATCAAGTGCATAGGGTGTAGATAGGAGTGCACTTCTTCAGTCTTTCAGTTCACTCCAACATACAGTTTGGAGTGAGCTTGTATGGGGGATCTGAGTGTTATTCCCATCATTATTCTGTCCATAGCTCTTTGGGCCCCAATACACGCTCACTCCAAACTGTCAATTGGAGTGAACTGAAGAACTGCAGTCCTATCCACACACTATTCACTTCGGCTTGCAGGTATAGTCTCGGTTCTCCTTGTGATTGTGTGGTGAGAGGGCAGCCAAGCCTCTCCTCTTACGCCAGAAGATACGGAGACACTTTGTCTGAGCACAGCTGGTGTGTTGGTAATGATGTCAACCTAAAAAGAAACGCAAACGAAAAAAATGAATAAAAGACTGGTTGTTGAAAAGACAAAAGCTATCTCACATGAACATTTTGTCTGTTGTAATTTTGAAACTAAAATATCATAAGATGTTGCCTTTTTACGTCTGTCAGAATAGTCAGCACTTTTTATTTTCCATAATGAAGGTTGTCTTCTATAGAGTTCAATAAACTCCAACCAAAAGGTATTCGCTTCCCGCGAAGTCGACATCACTAGCCAGTTCACAGACACAACCGCTCTCGAAATGTTATGCCAAACTGACAATATACCTCCTGCCTCCCCACACACGATGAAAAAGGCTGTCAGCACTACAGTACTGAATGCTAGTTTTTCGGTAATCACATAAGTCCGTCATTTCACACCACAGGCCAAACTTTCAGTACAAACTACCCTCATACACGCTCAAACTGGCTTACAAACCTCTAGTTTGACTGTCTAACTGACGTTTGGAGTGAGCGTGTATGGCCCCCCTTTGAGTTGTAAATAGCCTATGTTCTAAGGCTTTAGTAAGGCTCTAAGTTTCTGATGCATAAGTTATAACTGGATCATTTGATTGAATACTTTCATTTTAGAGAAAGTGGCATTTTACTTTTCATAATCTCATTTTGTTTGCCAAAAGCTCTCCATCCCATGCTTATCCTACTTTTAATTTCATTCTCATATATATGTCCTGGGGAAATACTTACTGTCTGTCCTAAATACGTATATTCATTAACAATCTCTAGAGGTTCGTCCATAACTCTTAATTGTTGTCTCTGCATTTTATTGAACATTATCTTAGTTTTACTCATATTCATTGTCAGTTCTATATCTCTGCATTCTCTATTCAAATCTTCTATCATCTTTTGTAATTCCTCCTATGATTCACTAAGTAGAACTATGTCATCTGTAAATCTTAAGTGGTTAAGGTATTCCCCATTAATGTTAATCCCTACATTTCCCAATCTAAATTTTTAAGAACTTCTTCTAGGCATGCTGTGAATAATTGTTAATCGGAAATTTCGCACTGTCTTATGTAGTTTAAGGATGGATGTACTATCTGTATAGATATCTTCAAGTGTTCCAACATTAAGACTCATCTATTCCTTGCTTTTAAAGAGCTTTCGTTACTGCTAAGGATTTGACAGAATCAAAAGCTTTCTCATAATCTACAAATCCCATACATAGGGGTTTGTCATACTCTGTTGATATTTCCTTTAACTGGTTAATTACATGGATATGGTCAGTGGTTGAATACCCGCTTCTAAAACCTGCCTGCTCTCTTGGTTGATTAAAGTCTAGCTGTCTTTCTATTCGGCTTAATATGATCTTTGTAAATATTTTATATATTACTAGAGTAAACGTATTGGGCAGTAATTTTTAAGGTCTTTTGTGTCTCCATTTTTGTGAATTAATATAATTAGAAAGTTTTTCCAAGCTGTAGGTATAGAGCATTCTTTCAAACATTTTGTGTAAATTCAGCAAGTTTTACTATTATGAAATCTCCTGTTTCTATTATTAAATCAATTATTAGGCCATCTTCTCCTGCTGCTTTGTTTCTTCACATGCCTTTTAATGCTTTCTTTACTTCTCCTACTGTTACTTTTGGTATCGGCTCAGGTGTTTCATTATTTCTATTGACAAAGTTATTTCCTATATCACTATTGTACAGCATTGTATTGAAATCCTCAGCAATTTTTATCACTCCATCTCTTTTGTTGATAATATTTCTATGAAAGCAAATATCCGTTGTAGCCCCGTTCCAAGTCTTTTTGTCAGCAACTTGATGCTTCTTCCCTTCTTTAGTGTTTCCTCAATTTTGGTCTGATTGTATTTACGAATGTCTTGGGTTTTTATTTTCTTTATTATTTTGGATAGTTCTGCTAGTTATTTTTCGTCTCTCTTAGATTTTATCCCCATTTTTAAGGGCTTCTTTATTAAGTTTTTGGTGTTTTCTGAGTTTTCCTTGATCTTGTTTAGGAACATTCCACCCATCTCTTGTGCTGATTCCAACACAAATTTTGTTAAGTTACTATGCATTTCTTCTTTACTTGCCTCCATTTCATCACGAAGCAGGAAGTATCTATTTTGTATTGCTTAACTAAACTCATTAGATTTTTCTCTTATTACAGGAATGTTCATTTTTTCCTTAGATCTAGACAAATTTTACTTCTTACCATTCTATGGCTGCTTGACTTTAACTTGTTTTAACACTGTTACATCTTTAACTGAATTAATGTTTTCTCTGATAATAAGATCTATCTCGTTTTTCGTTTCTCCTTTTGGGTTTCTCTATGTCCATTATCTATGTTCCTTTTTATATAAAAAAAAAAGGGTGCTCTTGTCTCCTCTGTCATTTCTTGTACCTACTCCGAATTTACATACAGCTGGTTCTCCTCTCTTCTTTTGACCTACTTTAGCATTGAAATCAACCAAAACAAACGTAAATTGAGACATGCTTTTTCAAAGATATCTCCAGATCTTCATAAAAATATTTTGTTTCGTCCTATGTATGGGATGTTGTTGGAATGTTACCTGGAAGATCTTTTTTAATAAGAAATCCCACTCCATTTTCTTTGTTCCTTTCATGTCCTCTGAAGCAAGGTACATGACCCTTTTTTAACTCTAAGATTCCCCTGTTCTTCTAATATCACTCAATCCTGTTGTATCCAATTGATTCCTTTAGCTCTACTAGTAACACAGCCAGATCTTCTTCCCTACAGAGAGTCCCGACATTGTACATTGTAAGGTTCAGTTTCCAAAGGTAGCCTGTTCTAGTCCAGAGATTTTTCGCACCCCCTGCAGTGGGACGTATCTGCCCGACTCCTTGTGCAGTTGTTCCACTGCCGCTGGGGACGTGGGCTGAGACGGGGTTGTTGTGCTCATGCCTGGTGTTTGGCCATTTTTTTCATCACCGCGTTGGCCACTACAGAGTGGTGATGGTGTGAGACTTTGGTCTGATCGCTAACAGCAAGTCAACCTAGTATGAGTGGCCCTGATTGGTATAGCTTAGCTGATCATGGTGGTACGCAAACCCTTTCACCATGTTAAGGTATCCCAACTCTGAGAAGGATATATATATATTTTATATATATATATATATATATATATATATATATATATATATATCTATATATATAGTTTTTTTATATATCATAACCATGCTGCTGAGTTTTTATAGGATACTGGGTTATTACATATGCCTTGCCTTGCCAAAGTGTCTGGCATGGGTCATCTTCAGGGCTATCCTACGAGTTGTCTTTGCATTTTGCTTAGATGTATAGACATTTAGTTTGTTTTAAAGAGTTTCTCCTGTATTTGTATAAAATTCCAATTCCTGTCTTTCTATTTCTTAGCATCTTTTATACCATTTCTTTTAGTTTCCCCAATTAGCTTTGCTATTTGGTGTTAACTAGCGCTTTACGTTTGTACAAAACTCCATCTTGATGTATGTTGATATATTTTCCTTGCTTTTCTTGTTATCTGTTATCTCTTTTAGTTTGTTCAAGTCGGCTCTAATCCGTACCTATTATTTGCTTTTAGGTCCTTTGCCATGAAGGTTGTTTTCAATTATACTCGCTGATTTATCATTTCTGTACATATCTTCATGAATTCCAAAACTAGTCTTGTTCCGGTATTTGCTAAGGTATTTGTTTCCACATGGTGAAGGTATAGGCTATATATTATTTAAGGAGCCTTGGCAAAATTAGATGTTTCTGGACCATATCAATAATCAACACCGAATAATATTTACCATGGATAAAGAGAGCGACAATTGTCTACCGTTTCTAGAACTCAAGCAGAGACAATGGTGATTTTACAACAACTGTGTATCGGAAAAAACTTACACTAGACTTGCTAAGAACTTCTATATTTCATGCTTTAAGCATTTTAAACTAAACTCCATATACACTTCAGTTTATAGAGCTCTTCGATATTCTTCGAGTTGGTCTCTTTTTCATAATGAGATTTTGTTTTTCATAAATTTTTTCTCACAGAATTCTTAACCTAGAAACTTAGTTTTTGAAGTAATTAACAAGCCGCTGTCACAACACTTCTCAAATCCGACACCCTCTTATAATGTCCCAAAGAAAAATATATTTGCAACAATCCCATTTATTTCGGACAGAAACTTTTCAACCAAACTTAAGATTCAATTAATTCCAATTAATCCACTAAAGATTGGCGTATTCTTTTATTACAAGGACAAACTGCAGACCTTCATGAGATCCAACATTATTTATAAATTCAAGTGCCGGGGATGTCCAGGTATTTATGTTGGATCCTGCTGCAGATTACTGCAAATGAGATATTGTTGCAATATGGGACACAGTTGTAGAACGGGCCAGAAACTGAGTAAACCAGAATTTTCTAATACAAAGAACCATATCTCTATAGTATAATTGAAGTTAACAAAAAGCATTTCTCCATTATCGGTGGACATCAAATGGCTTGTTCCTTCTTTGAACTCTAACGTTTCCACTTCTCCTATTTATCTAGCATAACTGAAGTCGTAGGTTGGTGTCAAATCATGGTCTTTCGTTCTTCTCATTCTTCTTTGAATGGTTTGGTGAGCACTGGGTCTTTTTTACTGTAATCTGTTAAAGTTATATTAATTTTTTAATTTTTTTTATAATAATTTTTTTTCTTAACTTTAATTTTAAAATATTTTTTTGTAAAATCTAACGATTTTATGTTATATTTACATATTGAAGATGCACAGAGAACATGTGTGAAACGTTTCGTCTTAATAAAGTATGGCCTTGTTGATGTGGTTTATGGACCCTGCAGTACTATGCCTTTATATATATATATATATATATATATATATTATATATATATATATATATATATATATATATATATATATATATATAACATCGAGCTACAAATATCCTATAATATCTAATTCACTCTACCTAGGAATTAATATATTTTCATATATGCTTAACCGAAGGGGAATTTTTTATTAGGCGATAATAGAATTGTCGGCGCCCAGGCGCAAACCCAGGACACCATACAAATCCAGGAATGTAAGTGAAGCTTTTACCCACTCCACCACCGCAAGATGTGGTGGAATGGGTAAAAGCTTCACTGACGTTCCTGGATTTGTATGGTGCCTGGGTTCGCGCCTGGGCGCCGACAATTCTATTATCGCCTAATAAAAAATTCCCTTCGGTTAAGCCATTTATGAAAATATAATCAATTCCTAGGTAGAGTGAATTAGATATTAAAGGACATTTGTAGCTCGATGTATGTATATGAATCACGGTAATGTGATATGACATATATATATATACATATATATATATATATATATATATATATATAGAGAGAGAGAGAGAGAGAGAGAGAGCAACAATTCATATATCATATATATATATATTTTTTTTTCGTTAAAAGCAATTGCTTTAGTGGCATCAATAAGTTTCTTGCAGGTATCTTCATACCGACGAGTTTTTTTTCCGATTCTCGTTCTCACTTTCTGGTGAATATACGCAGACTTCCTTCTTCCATTTATTGAATTTTGTCCACGACAGCTGTTTCGCCTTATGGCATTATCAAGCGACTACTGACTTACAATCTGACCTTTCGGCCTATTTATCTCATCGTGTGGGAGGTATGACCTCGAGGTATGGGTACTGGTTAGTCTAGGGATTAACAGCTTAAGGGCGTTGTTTTAGTTACAAAGAATATAAGGACATATGTACTGCGACAATAGAGTGAAAGTTTAAACAGTGGTTAAATAAATATTCAAAATACAATGCCATGTGCTAGAGTTTCCTTAAATGTATGTTTTAAAATTTAATATGTTTACAGTTGGTTTTAGATAAAAATTACAAAATCAAATTACATACAGGAATGAAAATGAATATAGAAATCTAAATACGGGAGTACAATACTATGTATATATTTTATAGCATGCATAAAGGTACAAGAGATAATTTCTGTTTATACATAAATGTGTAGATTTAAATTTGAGTGTGTGTGTGTGTGTGTGTGTGTATGTCCAAAATGGTCTACGTTGGTTAACGGTTGCTGATTCGTGTTGGGCGGGGTCTCAGCGACCTGAGTAAGGATGTTACTTGACTTTCGCTGACGCTGGGGTCTTCTCATGCCTTCCAAGGGGCGCGATGTTCCTCGGTGGATTGGGGCGCGCTGTCTGGTCTCTGTTTGGCTTGGGTATTCCTTCTCCTGCTGGAGGGGAGTATATGGTCCGATTCTTGTTGGACGTTCAAGGTCGGCTTCTGAATAGCGATGCTCACTGCTTCCGTTATTAAGAGGCGACCGTAGTTGTCTTCTCTTGTGTACGACCTGTGTGCCTTCTATGAGCTCTTGTAGAGATGGCTTCCTGTCGTGAACATCTATGTAATGTTGATGGATGGCCCCTTGATTTCTATGAGCCAGCAGACGTCTCCGAAGGGTCGTTGTAGTGTGCCCGATGTAGTTTTGGCTGTGAGGTTTACACACCTCCTCTGGACAAGTAAATTTTGGTAAACTACAATTCGTGCACATCTCCTTCGGTCCCCCGGAGCGGTGCTGTTCTTCATTATTAAGGCTGCTACAAGGTTGGGCTTACTATATATTTTATGGTAAGGGGCTTTTGGGGTTACGCCTCTGTTTATTATCCCGCGTAGTGTGCAGCAATCCTCCTTGTATGCAGACCCATAATGTACACGATGGTAAATAATCAAGTTTTCCTCGTTTTTCGCCATGGTGTTGGGTTGGTAAAATTCGTCCATTTTCTTTTTTATTGCTGCTTCGATAATTTGATCTGCATACCCGTTGTTTGTCAGCAGTTGGCGAATTCGGTCGAGTTCGTTATGTATATCTTTCCATGATGAGCTGTGTGTGGGAAGGTTCTGTTGACATACGCACTCACGACAGACTTTTTTATATGCTCCGGGCACTCCCCGCGTGCGTTCAAGCAACGCCCAGCGTTCGTTGCTTTCGTATAAACGGTCGTCTTAAACTGTCCTTCTTGTTGTTTTACCAGGACATCAAGAAATGGCAAAGTCTTCTGCTGGCTGTGCTCTGT
>NC_087201.1:38122796-38150296 GCF_015104395.2 Macrobrachium nipponense | reverse complement strand
GCGCTGGGACAATACTGGAAGACCAGTGAGGCGTAACCGAGGGGCGTAAGAAGGATGAAGATGTGATAGTATATAGAGATAGCACAACAAAGATTAGAACTGAAGAATAGCACGGCAAATCCATGCATGGACAAAAAAAGAAAAGTTCATCAATGAAACATGGCAGTGGCAATAGAAGGCGGAACTCAAGAAAGAAACAGAAGGAAAGATAAGATCTCGTTCAAGTGCAATAAATACTATTTAAAAGAGAGACTATAAACCATGCCACATGCAAATTTTCAGCACTAGAAGCACTAGCATAGAATTAGTATAAATAGACATAATGCAGCGCTAAAGGCATCCTTCGGAGTCAGAAAAAATATCAGATATCATCAACAACTGGTAACACCTATTTGAGGGAGTAGTAGAAGAAATTCAGACAAAATTACTCTGGATATCCAGTATCCGGGCATACAAGGTGATATAAGCATATAGTACACTTCACCTGACTTATTGGAAAAATCAAGACTTGAGTATCACAGAGAAAGAGAGTCAGAGACTAGAAAAGTCTCCAGTTCTGTGACTTGAATTGAGAATGATATGCCATATGACAGTGGAGGTAGTGACCATAAATATTGGAGTATTAATCACGATACCAACATCTGTAAAGAGAAATTACATAAACTGGAAGCCGAAGTACACCAGGGTTCAGGCAGAAAAGTATAATACTGAAAACAGCACTTATGGTACGAAAGTTATGGACTCCTAAAGAAGCAGAATGCAACCCGGAATGCCTCACTGTAAACCATCAATGTAGATAGATCCACAAAAAAATATAAGTGAGAACAATGCTAGTAATATCCGTTGTTGTTATTATTGTAATTCATATAACCTGACTGACAATATTGATGTTAATAATATTGAAGTTAATAGATTTCTGACTTTCAACAAGATCAGACCGAGGACTTTTTATTGAAATGCAAGGTCTCTGTCAAATAAGTCATACCTGGGCAGGCTAACTGCCTCACATACCAACATGTTTTGAGCAACTTCCAGACTCAACAATGACCCAATTGACAGCATTTTATTCGAATTAAGCATTCTAAGTGAATATGATAGAAATAATCAACACACCTGCATGGCTTAGGTGGCAACACACTTGCCTTTCTATTGAAAGATGTCGTTCAATCCTACTGTTAGTCATAAATTTATTTCTGTTCCACACGTAATAGTGTGATGATTATTTCAATAACATTGAAGTTATTGATGAAATAATAATAATAATAATTATAATAATAATAATTCCGTGGCGCCGTGGCAGAGTGGGTTAGGTCGTCAATGACTTGATTAAACAACATTGTGGTTGGTGAGTCCTTGGATGGGTGATTGCTCTCCTCGGCGTTGATTCCTTGGGAAAGGATCTTTACCATAATTTCCTCAGTTACTCAGCTGAAAATGAGTACCTATTCCCAATGTGGTAGAGTCCAGCTATGGGTTAAATGGCAAAACTCAGCAATGATGGACAGAAATGAAGGATTAAACGACAACAATGCAAATTGAACTTTCTGGCAACAGAGGAGCTTCGTCCGGCAGCCAAGTGTTCAACCCAATTGAACGGGAAGACGGTCAGGTACTTGCAGGTTATCATCCAGCAACAGACCACCACAACAACAGTAACCAACAACCAGAGACTGGAGCTACAGAAGCAAACCAGTGGAAGAAATGGACAAGAGAAGAAAAAAAGGAAATATGGAGATGCTACATCAAAAACAACCAGAAGGAGAGAGGATATAGAAGAAGGTTAGTCAACATGTGGAATGAGAGGAATATCACCCCCTAAGCAGAGCAGAGGCTGGCAGACCAAGTAAGGAACATAAAGAAAAAGAACTGGCTCTCCCCAACAGAAAGAGAGGAACTGGAAAGGGAAATGACATACGGCAACGAATTAAAAGATGATGAACTGAGAGACGATGCCACAGAAGATGACAGGGAAGATGAGGTAACAAACAACGGCACACGAAGAAACACCAACAAAGTAACATAGAGAAGATCAGACAATGGATGGAGCAGGATACAGAGAGAAGAAAGATCCTCTCAATGAAAGCCTACAGCATCAAGAAATTAAGGGAGAAAACAAGTAAGGTCAATGAAATAATGAGAATAATACACTCCACCAGTATCACAGAAACAAATAACTTAGCAAATGCAGGAGCAAGATTACTAACAGAACTGATGGGGATACCAACACCACTAGCATAACCAACCCAACAGAAACCAAAACAACAACCTCCTTGGAAAAGCAAATCATGGTGATGAGATCTGGCTTGAGTAAGCTGCAAGAGATGGCAGAAAAAAGGCTAAGAAGCAAGAAAACAAGGGAGGAACTGAACGAAAAATACAAAGTACAGGAGAGGGGGCTAACAACACAATAGAAGATGTAAAACAGAGGCAAAACCCTGGATAGGTTTGCTGGGTTGAGCACGACCCGAGGAGTGTTTCAAAAAAAAAATTTTTTTTCCATAAATCATCGTCCATCTCGAATCTGGGTGTGATCGACCTGCAAGAGGATAGCAGAACACACACTACAGTCATGTCGAAACCTGCATTTGCCTCGCCTTTGTCCTATCCCCTTTTCTGGGCAATAGTTTGTTTTGAACATGTGTGAGATACAAAGGCAAAGTTATCAAGTAGTGATTTCCTGTCTAACACTGTTGACTCTGGGATAGTTTTATATTGTTGGAAAATGTAGGTAGATGGTGTGTGCACATTATGCTTGCCATTGGTTGTGGCTGAGATGCCTTATATTGCTATTTAGTCCAATTTCCTTCGGATGCCAATTTCTCAGTTTTGCAGGTTTTTTTTTTTTTTTTTTTGCATTTTTCATCAACAATGGCCAGCAGGCAGTATTTTCTGGGCATGGATGTCACCAACTTACTTCTAATGGAATTATAAAGTCATGTTGATGATAATTTAGAGGTTACTGACACCTCTATGGCAAAAACATCTAAGTTTGTGTAACAACGTGTTGGAGGCGAGAGTGATAAACTTGAAATGATTACGACACAAGAGGGTGAGAGATGTGGTGGGAAGTAGTGGGTCTCTGCCTTTTGTGGTGACAGATTACATGAGCTTATGTGAATAAATTATGACACACCATAGAAAGAGAGAGAGAGAGAGAGAGAGAGAGAGAGAGAGAGAGAGAGAGAGAGAGAGAGAGAGAGAGAATAACATTTCTGATATGGCAGATAAATTAGTAACATCTTAGTGCAGATCTTTTTACATAATTCCATTCTAGGATAATATGAGTTTATTCTATAAAAAATATTTGCCTTTTCCTATTACATTTAGGAACCAAAGAAATTTGTGAAATTTTGACTATTGTTTTGGCCAAAAAAACATACCCTTTTTTTTCTATTTTCTGATTTTGACCTCTATGGGTCCGACACCTTTTTCTGGCAGTCACATATGGTAAATAGTAGTTTTAGGAAGGATTTCCTCAATTTTTTGTGTGTATGTAGCGTATTTTGTATTTTTTGTAAATATTTTCGTAAATTATTGTTTGAGAGAGAGAGAGAGAGAGAGAAAACATTTCTGATGTAACAGTAAATTACATCTTAGTGCAGATCTTTTTACATAATTCCATTCTAGGATAATATGAGTTTATTCTATAAAAAAAATTAGCCACTTCCTATTTCATTTAGGTACTAAAAAAAATTAGTGAAATTTTGGCTTTTTTTTTTAGGCCAAAAAAACACCCTTTTTTTTCTCTTTTCAGATTTTGACCTCTATGGGTCCAACACCTTTTCTGGCAGTCACATATTGTAAATAATAGTTTTAGTAAGGATTCACTCAAATTTTTGTGTGTATATAGCATATTTTGTATTTTTTTAAAATATTTTCGTAAATTATTTTTTGTATATACTTGTCTTTTAAATATATTTGTAATAGATATTTAGTTTGTAGATGGGTATGATTTATCTTTTCAGTAGTGTTCGGCAAGGGTGAAATTGATTTTAGAAATTAAAAAATACAGCATAGCTACAGTTTTTGAATTTTCACAAATTTTTCTAGGTGCTCGAGTCGAGCTCGACCCCATAGACCTTTAAAGGGGCACCAAAATAGCGAAACCTATCCAGGGTTAAGGCCAAAGCACATAAGATCTAATGCTACATGAACAGGAATAAAGGATACCAACAGAAAAAACTATTCAGAACCAACCAAAAAAGACTATCTAGCCAAGTAAGAGGGAAGACAACCACCAAGAAATTCCTGAAGCCAAAAACATTTGTAGCAATCTGGTATCTCACAACAAACATGCAACATGGCTCCAGGAAGTCAAGGCAGAAGAAACAGGGAGAATAAAACAAAAGTTCACTGAGATCACGACAGACACAAATCAGACACCAACTAAAGAAAATGCACAACTTGAAATCCCCCAGTCCCGATGAAGTCCATGGATACTGGCTCAAAAACTTCAAGGCCCTACCACCCACGAATAGCGGAACAACTCCAGCATTGTATCAAAAATCACCATGCGCCCATATGGATGGCCACAGGAAAAACAAGAGTAAGGGGAATATAGCCAGTAACTACAGGCCTATCACCTGCCTACCAATAAATTTGGAAGTTACTAACAGGTATCATCAGTGAAAGGCTATATAACTACCTAGAGGATGCAAACACCATCCCCCACCAACAGAAAGGCTGCAGATGAAAATTTAGGAGCATAAAAGCTCAGGTCCTGATAGACAAAATGGTAATGAAGAACAGTAGGAGAAGGAAAACCAACCTAAGCATGGCATGGATTGATTTTAAGAAAGCCTTCAACATGATACCACACACAGATAATAGAATGCCTGAAAATATATGGGGCAGAGGAAAACACCATCAGCTTCCTCAAAAGTACAATGCACAACTGGAATGAAATACTTACAAGCTCTGGAATAAGACTAGCAGATGTTAATATTAGGAGAGGGATCTTCCAAGGCAACTCACTGTCCCCACTACTCTTCGTAGTAGCCTTGATTCCCATGACAAAAGTACTGCAGAAGATGGATGCTGGGTACCAACTCAAGAAAATAGGCAACAGAATTAACCATCTGATGTTCATGGACGACATCAAGCTGTATGGTAAGAGCATCAAAGAAATAGATACCCTAATCTAGACTGTAAGTATTGTATCTGGGGACATCAGGATGGAGTTTGGAATAGAAAAATGTGCCTTAGTCAACATACAAAAGGGCAAAGTAACAAGGACTGAAGGGATAAAGCTACCAGATCAGAAAAGAATATGTGCAGAGACTCAAGGCGATACTCAAGTCAAAACTCAACGCCAGAAATATGATAAAAGCCCTAAATACATGAATTCAGCAGCATAGACCAGAAAACTAAGAAATATATGACAACACACAAAGCACTACACCCAAGAGCAAATACGGACAGACTATACATATCACGAAAGGAAGAAGGAAGAGGACTACTAAGCATAGGGGACTGCGTCAACATCGAGAACAGAGCACTGGGACAATATCTGAAAACCAGTGAGTACTTGGGAAGAAGGACTGATAAAAGTAGATGAAGACCCAGAAATATGCAGAGACAGGAGAATGACAAACAGAACAGAGAAATGGCACAACAAACCAGTGCACGGACAATGCATGAGACAGACTAAAGAACTAGCTAGTGATGAATCATGGCAGTGGCTACAGAGGGGAGAGCTCAAGAAGGAAACTGAAGGAATGATAACAGTGGCACAAGATCAGGCCCTAAGAACCAGATATGTTCAAAGAACGATAGATGGAAATAACATCTCTCCCATATGTAGGAAGTGCAATACGAAAAATGAGACCATAAACCCCATAGCAAGCAAATGTCCGGCACTTGCACAGAACCAGTACAAAAAGAGGCATGATTCAGTGGCCAAAGCCCTCCACTGAAGCCTGTGCAAGAAACACCAGCTACCTTACAGTAATAAGTGGTACGAGCACTAACCTGAAAGAGTGATAGAAAACAATCAGGCAAAGATCCTCTGCGACTATGGTATCAGAACAGATAGGGTGATGCATGCAAATAAACCAGACGTGACGTTGATTGACAAAATCAAGAAGAAAGTATCACTCATTGATGTCGAAATACCATGGGACACCAGAGTTGAAGAGAAAGAAAGGGAAAAAATAGATTAGTATCAAGACCTGAAAATATAAATAAGAAGGATATGGGATATGCCAGTGTAAAATTGTACCCAAAATCATAGAAACATTAGGCACGATCCCAAGATCCCTGAAAAGGAATCTGGAAAACTAGAGGCTGAAGTAGCTCCAGGACTCATGCAGTAGAGTGTGATCCTAGAAACGGCGCACATAATAAGAAAAGCGATGGACTCCTGAGGAGGCAGGATGCAACACGGATACCCACACTATAAATACCACCCAGTTGAATTGGAGGACTGTGATAGACCTCCTCCTCCCCCACAAAAAAAAATAATAATTCCTATTATTATAATTATTAGCATTATTATTAAAACAACAACAAAAATAATAATTGAAAATTCCCAATATGAATATTGGCCAGTTACTCAGAAACATCGCTGAGCCTGAGAAGCGAATTGTAAGGCAAATAGAAAAAACAATATATAAAATCAACTCGCTTAATTCTGCCATTCATTTTAACAGCATTTTCTTAAAAGAGGTCTTCTACCAAAAAATAATAATTATAATAATCATATCTTTTTTTTAAATCTTAACACTAGGCGAGATCTTTTCAACATCAGATAAACCAATAAAAGCACAAATTATCGAAAATGTCTCATAAAACCATGAAACCCTTTTCCTTCTTGTAATTAATCACATATATACAACAATTCCAATTGTGGTTAATAGCGACGAATTGTAAAAAAACTCGCAATGGGATTTCAATCGCCCTCATTGGATTCCTAATAAATATCAGAGATTTATTCGTAATGGCCAGTGCAGGGGAAATCTTTACGTGGTATTATGAACCGTTTTTAATAAATCTACGATTATTAATGCCATGAAGTCCTGTGTTTTTTCATTAGTTTTTAAGTAATTACATCTTATGCTATATTAGAGATAGTTCTTCAGAATATTTGAAGTATTAATGAATAATAAGGAAAATTCGCAATTTTCTCTCAAACTACAAAGTTAGTGGGAGGTTATGTACTTAACCTTATTAATTTATTTATCTATTGGTTTCCATCTGCCAGCCCACACTGGGCAAATCGTCCAAGTAAGACTTAGATAAAGTTTAAAATTAATCCAAATCGGGATATGGATCGAATGCTCTGTTTATGAGTTCTTTCCCAGAACCGTTCTTTAATTCACAGTCTCCTAAGCAAACGCAAGGTAATCGTTTTTTTTATTCAGGAAGTATTTCTAAATCAATCAAAAACAGTTATACACACACACACACATGCACACACACACACACACACACACACACACACATATATATATATATATATATATATATATATATATATATATATATATATATATATATATGGTTTTATGAGACATTTTCGAAAACTTGAAGGTTTATTGCTAATGCTGACGTTTCACAAATACATTTTTGCATCTTCAAGGCTAAAATACTGCAAGTTGACTCTTAATAATTAATCATAAAAACATTTATCACAATAAATAACTAAAATCACTATAATTAATTCATACAAACATGATCACAATAAATAACTAAAATCACTACAATATTCTCTTATTTGAAATGTTAACTCATTTAAAATATAAACAAAAAACACCATTGACACGAAAAGAAGGACCTACCCAGACGGGAGTTAAAAGGAAACTTTAAACAAGGAGAGAGAGAGAGAAAGAAATAATAATAATGAACAACAAGGTACAAACATGCAATAGGGCAACGACAAGAAAAATAGGGCCATTAAGCAATGAACAGTTGAGTAGGTGATGTTTGGGTGTTTAATGATGGGACAGTTTATTTCATCATTATGGACTCTAAGGTTGTTAAGTCATTGTTTTTCTGCGTTTGTCCTTTATTTGAAAATCTTTGTTATCTATGGATGTTTTGCATAATTTGGAATAGTTCCTTATATTGAATTGTTCTGGGTTGGACAGTCTGATTTCGGTTCTAAAACTAACTCCTCTATGGGCGTCTATGCGTACCTTTAGCAGTCGTTTGGTACAGCTAACGTAAGTCCCCTGGTTACACCTGAGGCAAGTATACTTATAAACAACGTTGGATGTAAACAACGGACTAACTCTGTCCTTTAGCTTGAAGAAGGACCCAATGGTGCAAGGATTTTTGGGGATCAATTTTAGCTTCAAGGCAGGCAATTCTCTCTGAAGTAAATTTAGACACTTTTTCCTAAAATAGTTATCACATAAGTAAGGGAACATTGCAAACATTTTAATTTTTTGCTCAGTATGGATAGCAGGGGCATTTCGTTTAAGGCTCTGAAGAAGACCCTTTGAGGAAAACAGTTGTTACTAAAGTAGTTAGCCTAGGTTACGACCTCTTCGTGGAAGGTCATCCAACTGGGAGAGTGTGTAAAGGCCCTGTGGAGGAGAGTAGAAATGAAGTTTAATTTAAAATTAAAATGGCAGGAGCTATAGAAATTCGTGCCCAAACCTGTAAAAGTATCTTTTCTTTAAATCCCTGTATAAAACCCTTGTTCATTTTCTAGAGACAATAACATCCAGGAACGGTAATTTATTATTAGATTCCTTCTCCAGGGTAAACTTGATGTTCGGGTGTTGGGTGTTAACATAGTCTAAAAAGGAGTCGGCATTAAATTCACGATTGAAAAGTGCAAACGTGTCATCGACGAAAATTTTATAAAACAAGGGGTGGAAAAAAAGAGGGCAACTATCCAGTGTCTGCTCTTTCCAGAGAACTCATAAAGATATTGGCGAAAACCGGACCTATAGGGGAACCCATTGCCATCCCCTCCACCTGTCTATATACAAAGTTATTAAAAACAAAGGCTGTGTCCAGCACGGCCAATTCTAAAGATTACATAAATAACGTCCTGTTGAAATTATGAAATAAAAGATTGTCACTAGAAAACAACTTATTTAAAATGATCTCGATGGTCTCTCCCACTAGGACGTTTGTGAATAGAGATTCCACATCCAATATAACCATGAATAAGTCAGAATCCTCTTTAATAATCTCATCTTTAAAACTAGCATAGCTTTTTTATTGAGTAAGAATTTCTGCTTAAGGGTTCTAATATTGGAACAAGGTATTTAGCTATTCTATAATTTGCTGTATTCCTAGAAGAGAGAATGGGCCGCATTGGAGTCCCTGCCTTGTGCACTTTAGGCAAACCATACATCTCTTCATATGACGAACTTGTGACAAAGAGGTTTTTGGTAGGTGTTTTCATCTATAACTTTTTTTTGTTTTAATGTCCTTAAAAATCTGTTTATCTTATCCTCTGTTTTGATGACGTTATAAAGGTCTGGAGAACCTACTTTTTCGAATTTCCTTCGGTCGTTTAATATGTGATCGTAATATGTGATCGTAAGTTGTCAGTGTTAAAACAAAAGGGAAGGTCTTTAATCCTATGCAATAGTAACTCTAATGTGTCAAAGATCCTAGTACTGTAGTCCTATGTTTAGCCACCATATCTTTCAGTCTGTTTAGATTCTTTTATTTGATATTAGTTTCTAATTCTAATAACTTCTTCGTAGCCTCTGTATAAAATTCAAAATGGTACAGGGACTCTTTATATAGTTTGAACTTGACAAATTTTGAAACCACGTTATTGAGTTGACAATATTCTAAAAATTCTAAATCCAACCTCGTTTTTTCATATTTTCTTGTAAGCTTTTCCAAATATCGACAGGTGGTAAGAAACTGGGAGCCATACTTGGTCCTGATTCTATTTTGGAAGTGGTGGAATCCTCTAAGGCGAAGTTTCAGAATAAACAGTAGGGTAAAGAAATAACTGAAGGCGACCACGGTGCTCGCTGTATCTAAATCACACATCCCTAGGATCTACTCAAATATTGGAACTGCAGCTCTCGAAATCATACTTGTAGGCGTCCAGGGAAAGGCATTCGATACAATTGAAGGTTTATTGCTAATGCCGATGTTTCACAACTACATTGCATTGTTGCATCTTCAAGGCTGAAATACAGCAAGTTGACTCTTAATAATTAATCATAAAAACATTTATCATAACATATAACTAAAGTCACTACAGTATTCTCTTATTTAAAATGTTAATTCATTTAAAATATATACAAAAAACACCACTGACACGAAAAGAAGGACCTACCCAGACGGGAGTTAAAAGGAAACTTTAAACAAGGAAGGAGAAAGAAAAAAAATAATAATAAACAACAAGGTAGACACGTACAATAAGGCAACGACAAGACAAATAGGGCCATTAAGCAATGAATAGTTGAGTAGCTGATGTTAATTTCATCATTATGGACTATAAGGTTGTTAAGTCATTGTTTTTCTGCGTTTGTCCTTGATTTGAAAATCTTTGTTATCTATGGATGTTTTGCATAATTTGGAATGGTTCCTTATATTGGATTGTTCTGGGTTGGGCGGTCCGCTTCCGTTTCTAAAACTATATAGGTAGCCAAGCCCTCTTAAGGCACTGGCCAGAGGATTAGATTGACATATATACTAAAATAAGTGGCGTTGATAACCTTAGCTCTTGCTGGTTAGAGACCGTTGGAAATCACTGGATTCCTCGGAAATGCTGAGATAAAAAACAAACAGAAAACACGCCGTGTGCATAAACGAGATCGTGAATACATTCCAGAAACATGAGATAACCACAAAGGAGGTTTCTTCAAGTTACCAAGTACATGGGAACAGGCTAGCACGTGTTTATTCGTGTGTTAATTAGCATGCGGGTATCCATACGTCTGTTGGTGGGCGTACATACAAACGACGGATGGAACAGTGAATGAGATATAATCTCTAGTATGTGAATTAACGGGGCAATTAGACGACTAACTGTCACAGTGGCCAAAAGAGGCATTGACGTAAGCAAGGATGACAGATTGGGCTACAAATCACAAATTGGGCTACTTTTTACACCTTTGGGCGACCAGATTTCACAGTCTGCTACTTGCGACTTTTTGGGCTACTTTTGATTTGTCTTGGGCTATTTGATTTGATTTGGGCTACTTTCATTCATTTTGTATAATAATAATAATAATAATAATAATAATAATAATAATAATAATAATAATAATAATAATAATAATAATAATAATAATAATAATAATAATAATAATAAGTCTGGTTGAAAAGGATTGCTGCATCAGCTCCATTAATTTTGTTAGAGTCTTCTCTATTTTCCTTATTAAAGATTTCTCAATGTTGCTGAAACTGGCAAGCAACGTGCCAAAGGGGATCGTGAAATCCGTGTAGTCTATTGAATTATCTTTATTACTGCTATATCATATATTACTATGACAAGTTTCTCTCTCTATCTCTCTCTCTCTCTCTCTCTCTCTCTCTGACGTTTCGCCCAGATCTCCCAGGGCATGGTCACAGCGATGGTTGCTGGAGGACTGAATCTTGGTGGTGAGTCCTTCTTTATATATCATGGTCGTGCGGGCGCTCACGGATGCTCTGCAGAACCCAAAGTTATGGTGGAAATTTTTATAATACATTTAAGAATATAATAAATGTATTTTAGGGATACATGAGTTTATTTCCACCCAATTCAAATATAGCTATTAATGTGGATACAAATACTGTGTAAGAGAGTGAGGAGATATCTTCATCCACGTAAGTAAGCAATGTAAGCAAATTGTTCCTGTTGAAGATTAAAAGTCACTCTACCAAGCCTCATAAGACAGAATACTCCTCCCCATAACATATATGTAAGAATGGCAGAACAGCTTCATCACTGTATATCAGAAACAAACAAGTGCATGAATGGATGACTACCAGGTATGATTCCTGGAGTATAAAAATACAAGAATGGAGGCAACATAGCAAACTACTTTAGGCCAACATCCTGCCTATCAGTAATGCGAAAACTGTTGACGGAAAGATTAGTGACATGCTGAACTTCTAGTTGAAAGAAATAAACACCGTCCCCCATGAGCAGAAGCAATACAAAATGCCAATTACTGATAGAAGAAATGGTAATGAAGAACTTTAAGAAATGGAAAACACTTTAGTATGGCATGGATAGACTAAAAAACCACTTACAACTAATAGGACACCTTCAAATATGTAGTGTAGAAGAGAATGTTATCAACTTTCTTGGGAATGCAGTCAATAACCAGAAACCAATGCTTACATGAACTAGAATAAGAATAGTAGAGGTTAATATGTGGAGAAAAACATTTCAAGGAGACTCTTCATACCCAATGATCTTCATAGTAGTTATGATTCCCGTGACAATAGCTCAACAGATGAAGGAAGATGAACACCAACTTGAAAAAGAAGGCAGCAGAATTAGCTATCTGATGTTCGTGGATAGAAAGCATAAGCTGTTCAGGAGAGGTGCCCAAGAATATACCTGTTAATACAGATGATAAGAATCAGTGACATACATGAAGTAGGAAACAAATACCTTATGATAATCGAAGACAAAAAACATCAACCATGAGATCATAAATAAGCAAACTAAAGTAGATGGCATAACATGAGCTGAGAAACAAAAATATGAGTAAAAAACTGAATGAAAAATAGAAAGTGGAGGAGAAAGGCCTAAACTATATATCAGATGATAGCAGAGGACATAAAGCAGACACTAAAGGCTAAAACATGCAAGATCCAGTGGAAAACAGAAATAAGGGGTGCCAATAGATGAAACTTTGAAACAAGATAAAGGTAACCAACATGAGAGCCCTGAAGTTGAACCATGCAAGTGACTGGCAATGCACATAGAATAACCCAGTAACCCACAACTAAGATGTAGTATGGTTACATGAAATCAAAACAAAAGATAATGAAAGAATAAAGTATAAGGCTCTCCGATATCACAAAGAACATAGAAATAAACACGCTAAAGAAAATCTCCATCTGGGAAAAGCGCCTCAGCGGCGTGGTTGGTATGGTATTAGCGTCCCACCTCTGTGGTCGCCGGTTCGATTCTTGGCCATTTCATTGAGGAGTGAGAGATGTGTATTTCTGGTGATAGAAGTTCACTCTCGACGTGGTTCGGAAGTCACGTAAAGCCGTTGGTCCCGTTGCTGAATAACCACTGGTTCCATGCAACGTAAAAGCACCATACAAACAAACAAAAAAATCCATCTGGGAAGATACTGATATAAAAGGAAATGCAGAGGCACAAATGCCAGTTACAAATAAACAAAATTGTAATGAAGAACAGTAAGAAAAGAAGGCAGATATGAGTATGGCATAGATAGACCACACGAAATTCATCAATACAATGCCATGCTCATAGTTAATGGAATGCCCACTAATTTAATGTGTAGATGAGAATACTATCAGCTTCCTTAAGAATACAACACATAGTGGGAAAACAATGCTTACCAGTTCTCAAATAAGACAAAGAAAGGTCAACAAGAAGAAAGAAATCTTCCAAAGGATCTCACTATCCCCAGTAATTTTGTTAATAGCCATGGTTCCCATGACAATAACCAATGGAAGCTGGTGGTTGTGTACCCATTCAAGGAGGAAGCAGAATTAACTACTCAATATTCATGGATGACATCAAGCTGTTTTCAAGATGGAATTTGGAATTGGATAGAGTACCATAGAGATAATAGAAACAGAAAATGATAAGGTTTAGAAATAATACATGCACAGATTAAAGGCAATAATCGAGTCAAGATTCAAACATGGAACCACGGTGAAAGCCATAATAAATTGGCAGTGTAGTAATCAGTTATGATGCTGGAATAGAGGAGTGGAATAAGTCAAACTTCTACAACATAGATAAAAAAACTAGAAAGGTAATGAACTAGAACCAAACACGGCAACTATGGCAGATATAAAAAGGCTAGATAACACCACATAGAAAAGAACGATGACTATCCAATATAGAGGATTAAGTCGACACTGAAAGCATAGCGCTGGGACAATACTGGAAGACCAGTGAGGCGTAACCGAGGGGCGTAAGAAGGATGAAGACATGATAGTATATAGAGATAGCACAACAAAGATTAGAACTAAAGAATGGCACCGCAAATCCATGCATGGACAAAAAAAGAAAAGTTCATCAATGAAACATGGCAGTGGCAATAGAAGGCGGAACTCAAGAAAGAAACAAAGAAAGATAAGATCTCGTTCAAGTGCAATAAATACTATTTAAAAGAGAGACTATAAACCATGCCACATGCAAATTTTCAGCACTAGAAGCACTAGCATAGAATTAGTAAAAATAGACATAATGCAGTGGCAAAGGCGTCCTATAGAGTCTGCAAAAGATATCAGATATCATCAACAACTGGTAAGAACACCTATTTGAGGGAGTAGTAGAACAAATCCAGACAAAATTACTCTAGATCTCCAGTATCAGGACATACAAGATGATATAAGCATATAGTACACTTGACCTGACATACTGGAAAAATCAAGGCTTGAGTATCACAGAGAAAGAGAGTTAGAGACTAGAAAAGTCTTCAGATCTGTGGCTTGAATTGAGAATGATATGCCATATGACAGTGGAGGTAGTGACCATAAATATTGGAGTATTAAGCACGATACCAACATCTGTAAATGTAAGTGATTACATAATAAAAATATGGAATGTTATTCCATATATATAAAAAACTAAAACTAAAGAGGTCAACCAGATTGCTTGCAGGAATGTGATCAGACCAGAGACGATAAAGTAGGCTAAGATGACATGCCGTCACCTGTGGTCCTTCATTTGTTTTGAAAACATTAGTCCAAGCTTCCTGCTTGAGACAACTACCGCGACCTATAATTCAAACGGCCTACGTGATTTGTAATCTGTATGTATGTTCATATGTTCGAGCTACTGTCTGCTTCCTTTATGATTTGTAACCGAGATGATAGTGAGAGTAGAATTAGCCATCATCATTGGCAGAAGCGATCAAGCCATCGTCATTAGAAGACCTGTACAATCCTATCTGATATTCATCATGTAATCTCAGAAGAATATATGTATTTTTTATACTTCGTGTTTTCTACTAGAAACCTCACATCAGAAAGAAGATATCATCATGAGTTGAAACATCTCCGTCGTCCTAAACAGAGAAGATACTGACTTCGTATGTTATCAGCAAACACCCAAGACACTCCAATGAGCATGGAAGTGCATAACCAACCGACTTAGCGTAAGATTATCGCAAGTCTAACATTACCTCATAGGGCGCCTTATTATACAAGGCAACAGCCCTTTCATAAAGAGAAATTTACATAAACTGGAAGCCGAAGTACACCAGGGTTCAGGCAGAAAAGTATAATACTAAAAACAGTACCTATGGTAAGAAAGTTATGGACTCCTAAAGAAGTAGAATGCAACCCGGAATGCCTCACTCTTTTGAATTCCATAAAATATCAACGAATTCATGTGGGTTAAGTCTGGTTCTTAATGGCTTTCTCCCTCCCGTATTTGATGTTGTCTGAATTTACTTTGCCCTTGTGACAAGTATAATTTCACTTACAGGCTGATTAACAGAACCTGGTTACAAGTACCCTGCAGTATGAGAGTTTCACATCTCATGCCCGAACAGATCGTCTACAACTTCAAAAAATCGTTCGTCGCTGCGGACGACTGTAGTGAGGTAACAACCGCCTACAATGTGAAGGGAATAAGCACCATCATAAGTGAACAAGCTTATTTCGTAGACTTCTTGGACCGACACCCGTATCCCGTCGTTAATCTCGCAATCGACTACAAAGGAACATACTTCCGACAATTACGACCGAAGAGGATATTCAACTCTACGTTGCTGGTGCAGGACTCGTGCTGGGATGATTTTATTCATCGCGAACGTATTCGTGTGGCATAGGATGCAGAGGAGAAGTATGGGCGCAAAATAGAACGTTGGACCCTGCCCAGGCAATTCCCCTTGTTTTTAACCATTTGGAATTGGCCATTTCATTTGCCTATAGGTGGTTGTCTAGAACTGTGTAATGGACGAAAAGTTGTTTGAACGCTAGTTAAATGTGCAGTGGGTATCATCTCGGTCAAGTATCCTATATATAAAGTATCATGTATCCTATATATAAATTATCATAAATAACAGAATCGAAATATATCTGTGCGTGTACGCACTAGGAATCTATTTAAAGTGCACCTAGATTAATCACTTAGATTAGTCGTTTATGCTAATCAGTTTTATTAAGTGCACATATATTGATCATGATTATATGAATCCATATACATATGTATAAATAAATCAGGTAGCCTATAATCAATCTGTTACCTTTTATCTTACCAATAACTGCAGTTATATATGAGTTAGTATATGGATTAATGAACCAGTTATATATGGGTAAGATATGGATTAATGAACCAGTTATAATATGAGTTAGTATATGGATTAATGAACCAGTTATATATGAGTTAGTATATGAATTAATGAACCAGTTATATATGAGTTAGTATAGGATTAATGAACCAGTCATATAAAAGTTAGCATAAAAATCAATGAATCAGCATAAAAAAATCAATCATTTTTATCACTTCATATATGAATTTATATCAGTTAAAATATGATTTTTATCATGTTAATCTTTATTCTATGCAATTATCAGAGTACATTAGTATTTTCTGTAGCATATGTATCTTAATGAGATGAAGTGAAAAACTCTATCATTATATATCACGTGATCACTATTATTTACGAACATCATCATATGCATGTTATGTCTAATATCTTATTACTTGAATCTGTATTGGTGTACAACATGAATTTTTTTACTTATAAGTATTTTCTATATATATTCACATAGTGTCTGTATCACACTCCTATAAGTCAAATGCAAGTCAAGCTTGAGTAATATTCAGTGGTTGGTTTTGTAACTGACAGAGCTTTTATGTAAGTGATTACATAATAAAAATATGGAATGTTATTCCATATATATAAAAAACTAAAACTAAAGAGGTCAACCAGATTGCTTGCAGGAATGTGATCAGACCAGAGACGATAAAGTAGGCTAAGATGACATGCCGTCACCTGTGGTCCTTCATTTGTTTTGAAAACATTAGTCCAAGCTTCCTGCTTGAGACAACTACTGCGACCTATAATTCAAACGGCCTACGTGATTTGTAATCTGTATGTATGTTCATATGTTCGAGCTACTGTCTGCTTCCTTTATGATTTGTAACCGAGATGATAGTGAGAGTAGAATTAGCCATCATCATTGGCAGAAGCGATCAAGCCATCGTCATTAGAAGACCTGTACAATCCTATCTGATATTCATCATGTAATCTCAGAAGAATATATGTATTTTTTATACTTCGTGTTTTCTACTAGAAACCTCACATCAGAAAGAAGATATCATCATGAGTCGTCCCTAACAGAGAAGATACTGACTTCGTATGTTATCAGCAAACACCCAAGACACTCCAATGAGTATGGAAGTACATAACCAACCGACTTAGCGTAAGATTATCGCAAGTCTAGCATTACCTCATAGGGCGCCTTATTATACAAGGCAACAGCCCTTTCATTGGTGGCAGAATCCAACAAGAACTCTTCAACGTCTTCCGAAGAATAACGAATAATGTATCATATCAGAAGTCAACGACAACGAAAGCAACAGATTCTTCAAGCAACTTAGTATCCTCGTTTAGTGAGCAACTTCAGAAAACAACAAGAACTCTTCAACGTCTTCCGAAGAATAACGAATAATGTATCATATCCGAAGTCAACGACAACGAAAGCAAGAGATTCTTCAAACAACTTAGTATCATCGTTTAGTGAGCGATTTCAGCAGTACATAACTTCAAGAAACAAACCCAAAGTGTCTTCTTCCTACGGCAACGCAAGCTTCGTCTCTCATTAGAATCATTCAAGAAAACATCGTTATTGAGCGTTTCCGGCACTTCAAGAAACAAATCGAACGCATCTGCAGCATCGGATCTTCAAGGGCTCGAATCATCCAAACAACGCGCACGGGGGAAACTGAAGCCAAACCAGGTCATCCGCTAAACAGAGAAGGAGGGCCAAGGCAGTGTGTCGTTATCGGAACACCGTGACTTCCCACAAAATCAAGCTAAGTACAACCTTTTTTATTCATTTGGAGTAACTGAGTGTTTCCTTTGCAGGTCGAATTTTGTTATTCCTGTGGCTGAAGTTACGAGACATTCTTAATCTTACTTTTTTACAGAAATTATCTACATCATTGAGATTTCGCTACTGCGAGATTTTATCTTGGAGTTTTTGTTTCCAGAAGTTCTCCTGAAATATCATAATCATATACTGTGTTAATTTTATCATTTTGGGTGATTATTAATTTTTTACGTAACAAATCATATTAAACAGTGAATATGCGTTTACGCAGTGGACGTCTGTATTTATACAGATGCATGGATAGGGTAGTTAGGCACTGTAGTGATAAGAAAACACACTAAAACAAGTAGAACACCCGTACAAATCTGGATAAATTAGAGGTAACACTAATTTGGGTCAAACAATAAAAGCTCCTTTGCAAAGTCCCGATCGCAGTTTCAGCCTTTAGTTATGCATAAAAAATCGAATCTCAATGACTCAACTTTGAAAAATACGGCTGGATTGCAAGGAATAACATGTCTATAAACACTTTCATTAGGTTAACATACTTAACATTCATATAAACAAATCAACAAAATGTCTAAATGCGCTGACCTGGATCCCTCACTATTTCAAATTTTAGCAAAGAATGAAGTAAACCACAGCAAGTACAAACAGTTAATATTGAATGCAGTAGAGATAACTTGTCTTAATAGTAATCGCCCAATTCTTTATAGTTCAAGTCATTCTTACGTTCGTTGCTTTATACGTAACAGCAACATATGCTAAAAACACACAATACGTTGCCGATGGTAATAAAGAGAAGAATCCTAATTATTACAAAAAGAAATAGGTAAACAGTAGCCCTAAAAATCAGAAATCAAACAAATCGTGCTTAAGCAAACTTGGTTACTGTGTCATCTAGTCAGACGGTCAGTCAAATCTGCCGAAGTGTTCAAAGCATAGCACATACCACACAATAAGCAACTCTAGCAGAGCGGGGAAAAATGATGTTGGATCATTCATGCCAATACCTTTTTGAATTAAAAAGGAATTTTCCTATGAGTCACACGACTGTATCAAGTAATCAGAGCAGGTTCTCGTAATTTTAATACATAAGTTATTATAAGTAGTGGTGGATTAAGCCCGACTGTACGCGCCGTAAAAATTAGAATATCTTGTTTTTATGCCTTTAGTCCACGTAATATCCTGTATTTACGGACTCACCGTCTGTTGTTCGAACTTCCCTATTGAGAAGTCCGGATAAGCGAGCGCTTACAGATACCTCTATAGTTACAAAAAAAAAAAACATTGATCTGTATCTAGTGTAATCGTAATGATATCCATCTATGGGTATACAAAACATTATCTTACAGATACCTCTATAGTTACAAAAAAAAAAAAAAAAAAAAAAAAACATTGATCTGTATCTAGTGTAATCGTAATGATATCCATCTATGGGTATACAAAACATTATCTTACTCCCTGCCAAATAAGGCGTGTTTATCAAAGGAAATTCTATAAACCTCCTAACATATCAAAATCCGTTTTGAACAAAAAGAGACAGTTAATCAAATAATAACTTATATAGAGGAACCAATCATTTGTCTCATAAATCGTGATATTGTTCAACGACCCAACAGAATTCTCCCACAACCGCAGTCGCAGTTTGCACGCAAAATCTCGAGACGCTTGCACCCTCGAATGTCTTAGAGCGTGTAAAAAGACTTTGCTGGGATCTGAAATTTTAATCCTTCCCGACACTGAAACATAATATTTCCGCGAACAAAGATCTATACATGGTTGACTCACAGCAACAAGTTAATCTAGTAATCCACAAAACCTATACATATAAATATCGCATTTTTTATTGTTGCTAATTTTTAATCACGCCCAACCAGTCGTAGGTGAATCTCTCTTATACTCTATCTAAAGTAATATCCATAAAGTCATTCAAGCAAGAGGTGATTCAGCAGAAATTTTTTTTTATCTTTTATCTGAATACCAGGATGTTTCTCCACTAGCGAGTGATCTCTGGGGAAAAACGGATGTCATTTAACACAAAATACGGTCTAAGGAAAAACATATATACGTACCTTCGTATAGACTCCCAATGAAATTTCAAAATAGAGATAAATGACGAAGTTGAAAAAATGTTAGTAATAGGAGTCATTAGGAAATGAAATAGCCCATATAATTTTTCCCTCAAACGTCATGCCGAAAAAGATCGGACTTGGCGTATCTGCGTAGATTTCTGTCGCTTAAACGAGGAAACGATTCCCGATCGTTTTCCAGTGCCATTGACCGACGATATCTTATCTTTGTTAGGTCAGAATAAATTTTTCACCAGCTTGGACTTACTTAAAGGCTTTCACCAGATACCATTACCTAAGTGATTGTACCTCATACACCGCCTTCAGCACACTCAGGGGACATTATCAATTTTTACGTATGCCTCCGGCTTACGTTGCGCCCCAATTACAATATAGTGTTTGGAGACTTTTTAGGGGATACCCTACATGCCTATATGGTTGGTCTTGTAATCTTTTCTAATACCTTAGAAGTACATTCACATAAACTAGAGCTAGTGCTACAGAGACAAAGACAAATAATCTCAGAGTAAAATATCTAAATGTGAGTTTTTAAAAACCGAACATGTTTATCTAGGTTTTATGTGTCTAGTCAAGGTCTTAAAGTAGTCCATGGTAAGGTGTCGGTTATTCATAATTTTCCGGTACCTATTAACGTAAAAGGGGGATACAGCACTTTTGCGCTGTAGTGGGTATTACATTCGTATATATGTAACTCTTCAATCATGACAGCTCCTTTAACAGATCTTACAAAGAAGGGCGTAGATTTATTATGGTCTGAAAGCATCAACAGGCGTTCGATATCTTAAAATTGTAATCATGCAGTTCACCTATCTTAAAAATCCCTGATTTAAATAAGGATTTTTTTTTTATTCCAACAGACGCCTCAGACCAAGGGGTAAGAGGGGTACTACTTCAGCAATATGATAAACAGTTCTTCCCTATAGCTTTTATTCACGTAAACTAAAGCCTCTGAAAGTAAATATGCAGTAATAGGCAAGGAAGGGCTAGGTATCATTAACTCACTAGTACATTTTAAGTTCATAATCTACGGCTATCCTGTTAAAGTCCTTACTGACCATAAGTCACTTACCGAGTTTTTCAAAGGCTTTAATCACAGTCCAAAAGGAACTCGGTGACAAATGATCATTCAGGTCTTTGGAGCCAAGATAAGATATCTACCTGGGAAAGCAAATATCATAGCTGACGCATTATCCCGCAATCCCGCACCATACTGCAAAGAACCATTAATTGGACTAAAAAATATAGAAACATCCGTGCCTATTGTTAAAACCGTATCTAAACAAGAAAATTCTTTAACCCAAGAGATCGCGAGCATTGAATATCTGGGTTGGAGCGCCGAACTGTTACAAACTGAACAAAACAAGGGTCAACAGCAATAAGCAAAACAATAAACACTTCGAACGGAAACAAGGTCAGCAGCTAAGCAAAACAATAAACACTTCGAACGGAAACCCTAAAGCAAAAGTATATTTAAAGTATGTGTATCAGAATTATGTAATCAAATGTAATATTATATGTAGGTCCGTGATGAGGAAAACCCGAAGAACACAGCAGGTGACTAACGACCAGGTAGTAGTAATAATCTCTTTCATACCAATCGTCCTAAACTGGTCATCCAGGGTTCTCTATTATGTCACAGAAAGCCAAATCACTATTTAACTGGCCTACAATGCTTACAGATATAAAAAGCACATAACTGATTGTAACACGTGTCATGAAAACAAGGGACGCAATAAGACACCTGTCAGTTTAAGGGCCTATCACGTGCCAAATCAATCCTCGAAAGAATCCACGTAGAATCATTAACAGAGTTACGAGTCCGACAGAGCAAATAAACACTTCTTAGTGTTAATAGTTATATAGAATTAATAGCACTAAAAATCAAACACCGCAATTGAGTGCGCTAGGAATATTTATGAGTGCTAAATCAGTAAACATGGAATTCAACACATGATAATCTCTGACTCAGGTGGTGTAAATCAATAATAATCTCCTTAACTCGTTGTGTGAATTCCTTTCCATTAAGAAAACCAATACCATATTTTATCACCCAGAGTCAATCAGTTTGGTAGAACGGATAAATAAGGAAGTGTCATGTCTTACGAGTTAAACTCGTGATATTGGATCCGAACTGGATTATAGCGGTTCTCGCGGTTTTAAATACCTTTATCATTCATATCTTGTATCTATAGAATTGATACCGCAAGTAGCCTTATATGGTACACCGCTAGAACACTTTTCCACATATCCAAGCCAACCATTAATTTATCAAATATAAAAAAAAAATATAAAAAAAAATAATAATAATAATAATAATAATAATAAAATAAATATGGATACAAGTGGATTTGATATAATACACTCCGTAAGAAGTTGGAAGGGTTACAAATTATAATAAAAAAGGAATCACGATAAAATCAATAAGCAAAACGTAACCATAGGTTAATAAAATATCCAAATATATATGCGTAAAGATTTGAACGCTTTACTTCAGTAGTCCAAATAGGCTAAAAGTTCTAACACATATCAAAACCTACTGACATATTGTCTGTCCCGGTGATTTATATTCGTAGTCAATGAAAAAAAATAAATAAATAAATAAATAAAATAAAATAAAATAAAAGAGATTTTAAAGTCAGGAAGTCTAGAAGTGAAAATGTATATCTATGCGAATAATCCTATATGGATCTTGCAGGGCAAATAATATATATAGAATTTGTATGGAAACCCTTTTCATTAGTTTGAATAAAGAATATCTAATTTAACATAATTACATTTATTTTACAATCATGCAGATTTCCAACATGAAACTAATATATTGTTCAATTTTGGTACTGTTTTTTTTTTCAGACATTCTTCTCATGTGGGTGGAGTATTAAAACAAAAAATATCCAATTTATACTAAAGTCGTATTTATTACAGCAAGTAACGTAACTCTAAAGCTGGCTGAGAGCAATCTCCTGCCAGGTGACAACGTCATCATTACCGAATCATCATTGTTCCTTTTAACCTTAATAAACCGCTTGCAAAGCAGGTTGGCTGGAGAGAGGAATGCTTAGCCCGAACTTCTCATGGGCAAGGCAGACGTTAGGTACAAGGTCTATCCGTGTGTGCAATGCAACTTTAGTTAAGAATTGCAATCGTTTTAAAATTAATGAACAAAATAAGCAAACAGAATTTCTATAACATCAAAATGAATTAATTTTTTCTGAACCTCATAGTCAATTAGAGTCAATAAATCAGCTTATGATATTGGTAAACGGACATTTAGAAGTATCAAGTCATGGATATGAAATATTTACTTGCAACATTAGCCTATTACAATTCAAGTAAATCACATTCATGGGAAAATGTCACATTTTCTTGAAAAACCCAGTTTATATAGAAATTAGTTACATAGTAGGTTCTTTCGTTGCATCTCCTGCCTATTAATAGAGTTTTAAAAAATTAACCTAAGAGGGTGCGAGCGAGAAAATTGAATATGAAACTTTTGTTAGGGGCACAGGGGATCGGATTTTATCACAGCTTAATTTCAGTAAGCATAGAGAAATACAGAATCATGATTAATATTCTCTTTGACTCTTGTGTTGCCTGGCAATCTCACCAATAGCTCCGTTTCACACTTCTTTGTCTAGTAACTTACTACCAGTAATATCGAATTTTCTTTGGGATTCGTATTGATATCTGTTTATTTTTTATAATTATGGATATTTTTACAGTCATCATAGACCTGGATAGGTTCACTCATTGTTATAAAGCCATGAATAAAAAAGTTTGTACAGCTGACTCTTTTGAATTCCATAAAATATCAACGAATTCATGTGGGTTAAGTCTGGTTCTTAATGGCTTTCTCCCTCCCGTATTTGATGTTGTCTGAATTTACTTTGCCCTTGTGACAAGTATAATTTCACTTACAGGCTGATTAACAGAACCTGGTTACAAGTACCCTGCAGTATGAGAGTTTCACATCTCATGCCCGAACAGATCGTCTACAACTTCAAAAAATCGTTCGTCGCTGCGGACGACTGTAGTGAGGTAACAACCGCCTACAATGTGAAGGGAATAAGCACCATCATAAGTGAACAAGCTTATTTCGTAGACTTCTTGGACCGACACCCGTATCCCGTCGTTAATCTCGCAATCGACTACAAAGGAACATACTTCCGACAATTACGACCGAAGAGGATATTCAACTCTACGTTGCTGGTGCAGGACTCGTGCTGGGATGATTTTATTCATCGCGAACGTATTCGTGTGGCATAGGATGCAGAGGAGAAGTATGGGCGCAAAATAGAACGTTGGACCCTGCCCAGGCAATTCCCCTTGTTTTTAACCATTTGGAATTGGCCATTTCATTTGCCTATAGGTGGTTGTCTAGAACTGTGTAATGGACGAAAAGTTGTTTGAACGCTAGTTAAATGTGCAGTGGGTATCACCTCGGTCAAGTATCCTATATATAAAGTATCATGTATCCTATATATAAATTATCATAAATAACAGAATCGAAATATATCTGTGCGTGTACGCACTAGGAATCTATTTAAAGTGCACCTAGATTAATCACTTAGATTAGTCGTTCATGCTAATCAGTTGTATTAAGTGCACATATGTTGATCATGATTATATGAATCCATATACATATGTATAAATAAATCAGGTAGCCTATAATCAATCTGTTACCTTTTATCTTACCAATAACTGCAGTTATATATGAGTTTGTATATGGATTAATGAACCAGTTATATATGAGTTAGTATATAGATTAATGAACCAGTTATATATGAGTTAGTATATGGATTAATGAACCAGTTATATATGAGTTAGTATATGAATTAATGAACCAGTTATATATGAGTTAGTATATGGATTAATGAACCAGTCATATAAAAGTTAGCATAAAAATCAATGAATCAGCATAAAAAAATCAATCATTTTTATCACTTCATATATGAATTTATATCAGTTAAAATATGATTTTTATCATGTTAATCTTTATTCTATGCAATTATCAGAGTACATTAGTATTTTCTGTAGCATATGTATCTTAATGAGATGAAGTGAAAAACTCTATCATTATATATCACGTGATCACTATTATTTACGAACATCATCATATGCATGTTATGTCTAATATCTTATTACTTGAATCTGTATTGGTGTACAACATGAATTTTTTTTACTTATAAGTATTTTCTATATATCTATATATATTCACATAGTGTCTGTATCACACTCCTATAAGTCAAATGCAAGTCAAGCTTGAGTAATATTCAGTGGTTGGTTTTGTAACTGACAGAGCTTTTATGTAAGTGATTACATAATAAAAATATGGAATGTTATTCCATATATATAAAAAACTAAAACTAAAGAGGTCAACCAGATTGCTTGCAGGAATGTGATCAGACCAGAGACGATAAAGTAGGCTAAGATGACATGCCGTCACCTGTGGTCCTTCATTTGTTTTGAAAACATTAGTCCAAGCTTCCTGCTTGAGACAACTACTGCGACCTATAATTCAAACGGCCTACATGATTTGTAATCTGTATGTATGTTCATATGTTCGAGCTACTGTCTGCTTCCTTTATGATTTGTAACCGAGATGATAGTGAGAGTAGAATTAGCCATCATCATTGGCAGAAGCGATCAAGCCATCGTCATTAGAAGACCTGTACAATCCTATCTGATATTCATCATGTAATCTCAGAAGAATATATGTATTTTTTATACTTCGTGTTTTCTACTAGAAACCTCACATCAGAAAGAAGATATCATCATGAGTTGAAACATCTCCGTCGTCCTAAACAGAGAAGATACTGACTTTCGTATGTTATCAGCAAACACCCAAGACACTCCAATGAGCATGGAAGTGCATAACCAACCGACTTAGCGTAAGATTATCGCAAGTCTAACATTACCTCATAGGGCGCCTTATTATACAAGGCAACAGCCCTTTCATAAAGAGAAATTTACATAAACTGGAAGCCGAAGTACACCAGGGTTCAGGCAGAAAAGTATAATACTAAAAACAGTACCTATGGTAAGAAAGTTATGGACTCCTAAAGAAGCAGAATGCAACCCGGAATGCCTCACTGTAAACCATCAATGTAGATAGATCCACAAAAAAAATATGAATGAGAACAATACTAGTAATATCCGTTGTTGTTATTATTATTGTTATTCACATATCCTGACTAATAATATTGACGTAAATAGATTTCTGACTTAGAAGATCGGACCGAGGACTTTCAATTGAAATGCAAGGCTGCTGCCAAATAAGCCATACCTGGGCAGGCTAACTGCCTCACATACCAGCATGATTTCAGTAACTTCCCGACTCTAAGCCAAAGAGATTCCAGTGAGGTTTTTAAAAGGGATTTTTATTTTATTTCCTTCCATTTTCATTATTCAGTTCATTCAACAACCAAAATTGAGTGTAATTAGAACCATCCAGAGTTCTATTGGTCTTTAATATAAGTTTAATAACGGATATATCGATCACAAAAGTTACCAAGTACTCTATTTTTTAATTACTATGCAGAAGGTAAGAGTATAAAGTATTGCACTACCTTTTCCATAAACACCTTAATTAATTGATTTCCTGTTATATATTTGACAGTTTCAAGTAAAATTAACCATTGATAATAATTAACACAACTAGCATTAATAAATATCTATTTCTAAAGGAATTGTTAATCAACATTTAGTCCTTGAAATGCATAGTTTCTTATCAGAAAAGCGAAAAAATTGTGGTTGCCATGGAAACCACTATGATAATTCATTCATAAAAATCTACACACAAACAAATACTCTACACGATTGTCAAACTCTCCTGTAAAAAAAACCTTATATTGTCATATCTAATGCATTTAAAAATACGTTTTTGTATAATTCCAACAGCTTTTTAGTCTTAATAACGTAGATATCTTAAAGTATGATCAATTATAATGACTTAAAAGACGACAGGGAAGGGAAGAACCTTATACATATCTTTTACTTTTGTATGGATATACTGCAGACACCATCGGCTGCATGGAAAACCATAGACGAATCTATGTAATTTTGAGAATTCAAAATCAATTAGAAATTAGTATCATAAATTTTAAAAGGTGTCCATATAATGAAAAACAATTATTTTACACATTTATTAACAATACTGTTTTTTTTAAAAAGCATATAAAACTAATTATTTGCCTGTTTTACTCCCAAATTTTGGTTACACTGAAAGAAATAGTCTGCAGATACTCACACTCGTAGTAAACACAAACCACA
>NC_087201.1:38118100-38122296 GCF_015104395.2 Macrobrachium nipponense | reverse complement strand
TTTATTTTTCTCTATTTTATTTATTGTATTTTCATTCCCTTAATTGATTTATTTTTATTTTCCTTTATTTATTTTAGTTTATTTATTTTATTTTTCTTTATTTTTATAGTTTATTTATTTTTATTTCTTTAAATTTATTTTAGTTTATTTATTCACATATTTATTTTTATTTATTACTAAAACCTTTCTTTTATTTATTTATTTTTATTCATTTATCTATTTTTATTAATTATTTTATTTATTCCTATTTTATTAATTTTTTTTTATTTGTTAGTATTTATTTTATGTTTAACTATTTATTATTTCTATTAATTTATTTCTTTATTTTTTTTAATTTATCTAATTTTGTTTATTTATCTATTTTTTTATTTGTTTACTTGTATTTATTTATTTTTATTGTTCATTTTTATTTATTTTTTA
Source organism: Macrobrachium nipponense (assembly GCF_015104395.2). NCBI lineage: Eukaryota > Metazoa > Arthropoda > Malacostraca > Decapoda > Palaemonidae > Macrobrachium > Macrobrachium nipponense. The sequence continues at coordinate 38,121,876 of NC_087201.1, read as the reverse complement.
GTTTATCTATTTTTATTTTTATTTATTAATTTATTTAATTTATTTGATTTTGATTTTTATTTATTATTATTATTATTTTTATTTATTGTCTATTGATTTTGTTACTTTTATTTTTTTATTTTAATTTATTTTATATTTATTTATTTATTATTTATTTAGTTGTTGTTTATCTATTTTTTTTTTTATTTATTTAATTTATTATTTTTATATCTATTTATTTATTTCTTTTATTATTTTTATTTTTTATTTTTTTATTTTTATTTATTTATTTGTTTTTTTTGTTATTAATTTTCATTTATTGTTTTGAAACGAGTCCAAAACTATAATAAATGTTTTTTTTTGTCTCCTTTTTAGTGATTTTTTATAATGAATTTAGACACAAAAATCTGGCATCAAAGATGGAAAGAAACTCAAAATTGAAACTGTTGTTTGAAGAGTTCTTAATATCACTCTTATTGACCTAATTGTTTTTTTAAAAGATTTTTTAAATAAAAATCACACATCTAAAGGAGGATGAAACGCACCAAATTTTTTATAATGATTTTTTAAACAAAGTTAGGCCACCAAAATGACAAAAACTTCAAAAATACTACGCAGAAACTGAAATATTTCTTAAAACTTTTTATGCTACCTTCTTTCTCCCAAAAAGAGTGAACAATCAAAAAATTGAATAATTATTTCAACATGTTTATTTGAAAGTCATTCCTCTTTTGATGGATGAGTTTTGTTTCAAAATTCATTTAGAAAATTGGCTAAAAATAGGAGAAAGGAACTTGGAATTAAAAGTAGTTTATAAAAGATTTAATTTGAATCCAATATTTTTAATAGTTTTGCCAGGCTTTTAATAACTGATTTTATTTCAAAAATTATTTCAAAACTAAACTAAAATTCGGGAAATAAATGTAACATAAAATCATTTAGGAAATATATAAATTTTTTGCACAATATTTTTGAGAGTTTTTACCTCCTTTATTTTGTCCGTTTTTATATAAAAAATCAATTTAGGAATAGCCTGAAAAAGTGATTTTTGGTTCAAAAATCATTTAAGAAATCAAATTAAAAAAAGAAAAAAAATGAAACGAATATAACATAAACATTTTTAAATCACATTTCAATTCATATACGAAACTTTTAAGATTTTTAAAAATTGATTTGTCTTTAAAGAATCATTTAAAAAATCGGCTAAAAAAATAGGTCAATAAATTTATCATAAAATGGTTTGCAAAATATTTCACTTCATCTTAGCGGTTTTCTGTTTCAGTCATTATAAAAATCCTCTTAAAAAAAGTAAAAATCTAAAACAGAAACGGCTTAAAAAAATTTCAGTTTAAATGGGTTTCTTACCCTTCTGTTTTATAGATGACTTTTGTTTAAAAATTATTTCAAAAATTTCTTTAAAAAGGATCATATAACGTTCATAAAAATTAAAATTTTAGTACCAAATTTTCGAAACTGTTTCAGTTTTTTTTTTCTTATACCTTTATTAAAATGATTATTTTTAAAACGGCTACAGTTCAAAAAGTAATTTGAGTTGAATACATATTTAAAGGATTTTCCCTAGCTTTTTGATGACCGATTTTTATTTTAGAAATTAATATAACTATAATATTTTAGAAGGTTTTTTGTTGTTTATGATGACTGGTGTTTTTTTTATCATTTAAAATAGCGTCTAAAAATAACACAATGAATTTAAATAAACAAAGGTTAAAAATAATAGTTTAGATACAATATTTTGGGAGTTGTTTTGCCTTCCTCTTTATGACTGATTTTTGATACCGAAATCATGTTAAAAATACGCCTAAGAAGGGGACAATGAAAGTTTTATTTTCAATTTTTACATAGTATTTTTGAGTTTTTCCTTTTTTTGTTGGCAGATTTTTGTTTAAAAAAAACTATTACAAAAAATTGCTTTAAAAAGAAACCTAAAAAAGCTTCAAAAATATTTAAATTTTACCATAACTAGTGTATTTGAATAAATAAAAAAGGACAAAATAAGAGACCTAAAAAAGCTTTAAAAATGATTTCACTTTAGATCTAATATTTTACCACACACAGTATATTAAAATCATAAAAAGACAAAAAAGATATCTAAAAAAGCCTTAAATATTACAATTTAGATACAATATTTTACCATAAATAGTTTATTTAATTAAATATATATTTATTTAACATTTTTATGGTACATTAATTGTCAAAATTTATGCGATTTTCAAATGATTTAAAAGCAGTTTAAAAAAGAATTTAATTTGAATACAATATTTTTAATAAATTTACCGTTTTTGAGGTTCCTAATTTTTATTTTAAAAACTTATTTAAAAATTGGCCTAAAATAGGGCAATGAATATCACATAAAAACTTTAAAAAACTTATATATAAATTTTTGAGTTTTTTCCCCTTTGTTAAGGCTGTTTGTTGATAAAAATTAATTAGAAAAACAACAAAAAAATTAGTGAAAGACAAAAACATTTAAACATATTCCAAATTAAATACAATATATTTTTTTGTTAGATTATGACCTCTATCTGATGAGTGATTTTATTTCTCAAAGGGCTTTTTAAAAATCCGCATAAATATATGAAAATAAATGTAACTTAAAGAGTTAAAACAATATTTCAATTTTAGTACAAAATGTTAAAGTTTTTTTTCATATTTTTTGATACATTTTTGTTGGGAGTTTTACCCTCATCTCTTTGGTGACTTAATATTTTTATTTCAAAAATCAATTCGAGAATCGCCTAAAGTTTTAGTAGATTGATTAATGTGACATGCAAAGCAATAAAAAATATTTACATTTTACCACTTACTTTGGTGGCTGTTTTCTGTTTCAATAATCATCATAAAAATCTCTAAAAAATAGTTCAAAAAATGAAACGGAGAAAAACTCTAAAAATATGTAATTTTAAATGCAATATCTTTGGGGCCTTATTGGCTCCCTTTTTGGAAGTTTTACCCTCTTTTTGGTGACATAGTAAAAAATATTGTATTTAAATTGAAAGATAAAAAATCTTTTTCTTCGCCACCCCTCCTTTTCTTTTTGGTCTATCGTTATATTTATTTTGATATAAAAATCCGCCAAATAAAGGAGGTAAAAACAAACTCTCAAAAATATTATGCAAAAAATTTATATATTTTTCAAATGATTTTATTACATTTATTGCCCAAATTTCAGGTGTTTTTTGAAATAATTTTCGAAATAAAAATGAGTCATCAAAAAATCAAGCAAAATATTAAGAATATTAGATTCAAATTAAATCGTTTACAAACTGCTTTTAATTTGAAGTTCATTGTCCTAATTTTAGCCAATTTTCTAAATGATTTTTGATGCAAAAATCTTCAATCACAGAGAGGAATGAATTTAAATAGACATGTTAAAATAAATATTTTGGATTGTAAACTCATTTTTACGAGTGTTTTTTTTTTCAAATATAAATATAAAAATCACCTAAAAATGGGACAAGAAATATAGCATTAAAACATTTAATAAATATTCAAGTTTTTGCACAATATTGTTAGATTTTTGTCTTTTTGTTTTCAAAAATCCTCGTAAAAATGCTAAAAACAAAATTAAACTGTTTTATTAGATTATTCTTTTAATAAAATCAGTTATCGAAATAAATACGAAAATTCTTAAAATACTGTATTTATTCCGTTTTCCGCCTTTTTTTTTTTTTTTTTTTTGAAAAAGAAATAAATAAAAAAATGGAATATGCTCAATAATATTTTGCCACAAATTTATAGATGTATTTTTTAAACATTTCACGTTCTATTCTAGGCGA
>NC_087201.1:38093100-38110600 GCF_015104395.2 Macrobrachium nipponense | reverse complement strand
TATTGTTTCTATTTATTTATTTATTTTTATTTATTTATTTCTTTTTTTCTTTTTCTATTTATTTAATTTTATTTATTTATATAATTTTCTTTTTTTTATATATTTATTTATGTTTATTTATTTATTTATTTTTATTCATTTTTATTTATTTTTATTAATTTTAAATATTATTTATTAATTTTTGATCTATTTTTTTATTTTTTTTATTTTTATTAATTTATTCTTATTTACATTTATTTACTTATTTATTTATTTGTTATTTATTGATTTATTTATTTATTTTTGATTTATTTTTAGTTATTTATTTATATTTATTTATTTATTTACATTTATTTATTTATTTATTTTCATTTATTCATTTTTTAGTTTTATTTATTTATTTTTATTTATTTTATTCATTTTTATTCTTTTTATTTTATTTATTTTATTTATTTTAGTTTAATTTATTTACTTTTATTTATTTATTTTCATTTATTTATTTATTTTCATCTATTTTTATTTATTTTATTTATTTATTTTTATTATTTTTATTCATTTTTATTTATTTTTATTTTTTTTTTATTTTTTTATTTATTTATTTTTATTTATCAAAAGAGTCAGCTGTACAAACTTTTTTATCCATGGCATTATAACAATGAGTGAACTATCCAGGTCTATGATGACTGTAAAAAAAATATCCATAATTAAAAAATAAAAAAATAAACAGATATCAATAGAATCCCAAATAAAATTCGATATTACTGGTAGTAAGTTACTAGACAACGAAGTGGGAAACGGAGCTATTGGTGAGATTGCCAGGCAACATAAGAGTCAAAGATAATATTAATCATGATTCTGTATTTCTCTACACTTACTGAAATTAAGCTGTGATAAAATCCGATCCTATGTGGCCCCTAACAAAAGGTTCATATTCAAATTTTCTCACACATATCCTCTGAGGTTAATTTTTAGGCAGGAGATGCTATGAAAGAACCCACTATGTAAACTAATTTCTATAAAAAACTGGGTTTTTCAAGAAAATGTGGCAATTTTTCCATGAATGTGATTTACTTGAATTGTAATAGGCTAATGTTAGGCAAGTGAATTTTTCATATATATGACCTGATACTTCTAAGTGTCCGTCTACCAATGTCATAAGCTGATTTATGACTCTAAATGTTTATGAGGTTCAGAAAAATTAATTCATTTTTGATGTTATAGAAATTCTGTTTGCTTATTTGTTCATTAATTTTAAAACGATTGCAATTCCTTAACTAAAGTTGCATTGCACACACGGATAAGAATAGGTTATGGCTATGTATGTCATCATGACCTATGAACCACATGTGAAGTTCATGAGCTAAGCATTCCTCTCTCCAGCCAACCTGCTTTGCAAGCGGTTTCTTGAGGTTAAAATTAAAAAGGAACAATGATTATTCAGCAAACGTACCAGGCACCTTCAGAACTGATGACGTCGTCACCTGGGCAGGAGATTGCTCTCAGCCAGCTAAGAGTACGTTACTTGCTGTAATAAATACGACTTTAGTATAAATTGCGGTATTTTTTGTTTTAATACTCCACCCACACGAGAAGAAGTCTGAAAAAAAACAGTACCAAAATTAAACAATATAATATAGTTCTTGTGGAAATCTGCATGATTGTAAAATAAATGTAATTATGTTAAATTACATATTCCTTATTTAAACTAATGAAAAAGGTTTCCATACGAATTCTATATATATTATTTGCCCTGTATAAGATCCGTATAGGATTATTCATATAGATATACATTTTCACTTCTAGACTTCCTGACATTAAAATCTCTTTTATTCATTTATTTATATTCCTTTTTTTTTTTTTTTTTTTTCATTGATTACCGATATAGATCACCGGGACAGAAAATATGTCAGTAGGTTTTGATATGTGTTTGAACTTTTAGATTATTTGTCATTAATATCCCTTGAATACTGAATGGACTACTAAACTAAAACGTTCAAATCTTTTACGCATATATATTTGGATATTTTATTAACCTATGGTTACGTTTTGCTTATTGATTGTTTTATCATGATTCCTTTTTATTATAATTTGTAACCCTTCCAACTTCTTACGGAGTGTATTATATCGACACTTGTATCCATACTTTTTTATTTATTTATTTTATTATATATATATATTTTTTTTTTATATACATTTGATAAAGTTAATGGTCGGCCTGAATATGTGGGAAAAGTGTTCTAACGGCGTACCGTATAAGGCTGCTTGCGGTATCATTTTTATAGATACAAGATATGAATGATAAAGGTGTCTAAACCGCGAGAAACACTATAATCCAGTTCGGATCAATATCACGAGTGTAACTCGTAAGACATGACACTCTATTATCCATTCTACCAAACCGATTGACTCTGGGTGACCAAATATATTGGTTTTCTTAATGGAAAGGAATTCACACAACGAGTTAAGGAGATTATTATTGATTTTACACCACCCGAGTCAGAGATTATCATGTGTTGAATTCCATGTTTACTGATTTAGCACTCATAAATATTCCTAGCGCACTCAATTGCGGTGTTGTTTTTTAGTGCTATTAATTCTATATAACGTGTCAAGGGAACTATTAAACACTAAGAAGTGTTTATTTCCTCTGTCAGACTCGTAATTCTGTTAATAATTCTACATATATTCTTTCAAGGATTGATTTGGCACGGGATAGGCCTTTAAACTGACAGGGTGTCTTAGTGTGTCCCTTGTTTTTCATGACACGTGTTACAATTAGTTATGTGCTTTTTATATCTATAAGCATTGTAGGCCAGTAAAACAGTGATTTGGCTTTCTTTGACATAATAGAGAACCCTGGATGACAGAATGCAACCAGTTTAGGATGATTGGTATAAAGAGATTATTACTACTCACCTGCTGTGTCTTCGGGTTTCCCTCGTCACGGACCTACATATAATATTACATTTGATTACATAATTCTTGATACACATACTTTAAATATACTTTTGCATTTAGGGTTTCCGTTCAAAGTGTTTATTGTTTTGCTTAGCTGCTGACCCGGTTTCCGTTCGAAGTGTTTATTGTTTTGCTTATTGCTGTTGACCCTGTTTCTGTTCGAAGTGTTTATTGTTTTGCTTATTGCTGTTGACCCTTGTTTTGTTCAGTTTGTAACAGTTCGGCGCTCCAACCCAGATATCAATGCTCGCGATCTCTTGGGTAATGAATTTTCTGTTTTAATACAGTTTTAACAATAGGCACGGATGTTTCTATATCTTTTAGTCCAATTAATGGTTCTTTGCAGTATGGTGCGGGTTTGCGGGATAATGCGTCAGCTATGATATTTGCTTTCCCAGGTAGATATCGTATCTTGGCTCCAAAGACCTGAATGATCAATATGCCGCCGAGTTCTTTTGGGACTGTGATTAAAGCCTTTGAAAAACTCGGTAAGGGACTTGTGGTCAGTTAGGGCTTTAACAGGATAGTCGTAGATTATGAACTTAAAATGTACTAGTGAGTTAAAGATACCTAGCCCTTCCTTGCCTATTACTGCATATTTACTTTCAGAGGGCTTTAGTTTACGTGAATAAAAAGCTATAGGGAAGAACTGTTTATCATACTGCTGAAGTAGTACCCCTCTTACCCCTTGGTCTGAGGCGTCTGTTGCAATAAAAAAAAATCCTTATTTAAATCAGGAATTTTTAAGAGATGTAAGCTGCATAATTCCAATTTTAAGATGTCGAACACCTGTTGATGCTTTTCAGACCATAATAAATCTACGCCCTTCTTCGTAAGATCTGTAAAGGAGCTGTCATGATTGAAGAGTTACATATGCATACGAATGTAATACCCACTACAGCGCAAAAGTGCTGTATCCCCCTTTTACGTTAATAGGTACTGGAAAGTTATGAATAGCCGACACCTTACCATGGACTACTTTAAGACCTTGACTAGACACATAAAACCTAGATAAACATGTTCGGTTTTTAAAACTCACATTTGGATATTTTACTCTGATATCATTTGTCTTAGTCTCTGTAGCACTAGCTCTAGTTTATGTGGATGTACTTCTTAGGTATTAGAAAAGGATTACAAGACCAAACCATATAGGCATGTAGGGTATCCCCATAAAAGTCTCCAAACACTATATTGTAATTGGGGCGCAACGTACACCTAGCTAATGGTATCTGGTGAAAGCCTTAAGTAAGTCCAAGTTGGTGAAAAAAAATTTATTCTGACCTAACAAAGATAAGATGTCGTCGGTACATGGCACTGGAAATGATCGGGAATTGTGTTCCTTGTAAGCAACAGAAATCTACGCAGATGATGCCAAGTCCGATCTTTTTGGCATGAAGTTTAAGGGAAAAATTATATGGGGCTATTTGATTTCCTAATGACTCCTATTACTAGCATTTTTTCAAACTTCGTCATTTATCTCTATTTGAAATTTCATTGGGAGTTCTATACGAAGGTACGTATATAGCTTTATTGTTTGTCCTTAGACCGTATTTTTGTTAAATGACATCCGTTTTCCCTAGAGATCACTCGCTAGTGGAGAAAACATCCTGGTATTCAGATAAAAGATAAAAACAAAATTTCTGCTGAATCACCTCTGCTTGAATGACTTTACGGATATTACTTTAGATAGAGTATAAGAGAGATTCATCTACGACTGGGTTGGCATGATTAAAAATTAGCAACAATAAAAAAATGCGATATTTATATGTATCGGTTTTTGTGGATTACTAGATTAACTTGTTACTGTGAGTCAACCGTGTATAGGGCTTTATTCGCGGAAATCGTTATATTACAGAGTGTCAGGAAGGATTAAAATTTCAGATCCCAGCAAAGTCTTTTACACGCATTAAGACATTTGAGGGTGCATGCGTCTCGAGATTTTGCGTGCAAACTGCGACTGCGTTTGTGGGAGAATTCTGTTGGGTCATTTGAACAATGTTACGATTTATGAGACAAATGATTGGTTCTTCTATATAAGTTATTTGATTAACTGTCTCTTTTTGTTCAAAACGAATTTTTAATATGTTAGAAGGTTCATAGAATTTTCCTTTGATAAACACGCCTTATTTGGCAGGAGGTAAGGTAATGTTTTGTATACACATAGATGGATATCTTACAATTACACTAGATACAGATCATGTTTTTATAAACTATAGAGGTATCTGTAAGCGCTCGCTTTATCCGGACTTCTCAATAGGGAAGTTCGAACAACAGACAGCGAGTCCGTAAATACAGGATATTACGTGGACTAAAGGCATAAAAACAAGATATTCTAATTTTTACGGCGCGTACAGTCAGGCTTAATCCACCACTACTTATACAGTGGTACCTTGAGATACGAGATTAATTCGTTCCGGAACCGGGCTCGGAACTCGAAAAAAACTCGTATCTCAAATCAATTTTTCCCATTTAAATTAACTGAAATGTATTTAATCCGTTCCAGACCTATGAAATATACCCCAAACCATCGTAAATAATGAAGAAAACACACATATAAATGTAGAAATATAGTACAAAAAAAATTATACAGTAATTATATTTTAGTAATGAATAGAATTAAAGTAAAATAAAGAAAAGAAAAAGTTAATTTAATCTAACCTTGGTGACAGTCGCGTGCGGGCGGCTAAGGGAGGCGAGTGACGGAGGGGGAGGGAGGGGTGGACAGCTACATTAGTCCCGTTACGTAAACAGGAATTTTCCTAACAGAAAATGAAAAAAATGAACATTAAAATGTAAACTAAAACTAAAATTTAGCAATGAATAACAAAGTTACGTAAAACACAACAAAAAGTTAAGAACAGTAATCTTACCTTGCTGACAGGTGAGTGCGGCTGGCTAACGGAGTCGAGTGGCGGAGGAGGAGGAGGAGGAGGGAGCAGGGAGGGGCTAGTCCCGTTACGGAAACAGCATTTTTCGAACACAAAATGATAACATTAAAATGTAAACTAAAACTGCATTTCCTTAACTTTAATCAAAATTTGCACTTTCCTTAACTTAAATTTGAAAAAATACTAAATGCACTTTATACTTAAAACTTAACCTAAGCGATAGTAAGTTTAATCAGCACTTGTTTTCTGCCTTTTAGAATCACTTTCGGCACTTTCATTGCGCTTCTCTTAACAAAAATTTATCCAAAGAGCTTTGCTTCTGCCCCTCCCTTTTAGAATGTTCCGGAAATGAGTCAAACAAGTGTCATTAAATAACGCTGAAGCACGACTAGTCGAAACTTTTGTTCTAAGGATAGTTTCTGTTCAATGAAACTCGAAAGTGTTTCCCACATTGCTAACATGTCTTTAATTTCTCGCTTTACCTCTATCGGCAGCATTCTCTTCTTCTTTTCGCCACTCTCCTTTGCACGTACTTTCTTTGGCCCCATGATGGTAGGTAAAAAAGTTCACTAATTCGTGAAAAAAAACAGCGAAAACACGAGTACAGCTCACAAAACACAACTTAAATCTGTCGGCCACACGTGCGAGTGAGCTCGTGGGATGCTCCCAGCTGATGCTGCCCGCGAACGCCAACTAGCGGTGGCGTCCCCGAACCAACTCGGATCTCGGGACACAGCTCAGGTCTCAAGGCAAAAATTGGACCGAATTCCACCTCGGGTCTCAAAGCACTCGTATCACAGGACGCTCGTATTTCAAGGTACCACTGTAATAACTTATGTATTAAAATTACGAGAACCTGCTCTGATTACTTGATACGGTCACGTGATTCATAGGAAAAATTCCTTTTTAATTCAAATAGGTATTGGCATGAAAAAAAAAGGTATGGCATAAATGATCCAACATCGTTTTTTCCCCACTCTGCTGGAGTCGCTTATTGTGGTGGAATGTGCTATGCTTTGAACACTCGGCAGATTTAACTGACCCTGACCGTCTGACTAGATGACACAGTAAACTAAGTTTGCTTAAGCACAATTGGTTTCTTTCTGATTTTTAGGGCTACTGTTTACCTATTTCTTTTTATAATAATTAGGATTTCTTGCTCTTATTACCATTCGGCAACGTATTGTGTGTTTTTAGCATATGTTGCTGTTACGTATAAAGCAACAAATGTAAGAATGACTTGAACTATAAAGAATTGAGCGATTAATAATAATAAGACAAGTTATCTCTACTGCGTTCAATATTAACTGTTTTTTGTACTTGCTGTGGTTTACTCATTCTTTGCTAAAAGAAAATTTGAAATAGTGAGGGATCCAGGTCAGCGCATTTAGACATTTTGTTGATTTGTTTATATGAATGTCAAGTATGTTAACCTAATGAAAGTGTTTATAGACATGTTATTCCTTGCAATCCAGCCATATTTTTTGAAAGTTCAGTCATTGAGATTCGATTTTTTTTACGCATAACTAAAGGCTGAAACTGCGATCGGGACTTGCAAAGGAGCTTTTATTGTTTTGACCCAAAATAGTGGTTACCTCTAATTTATCCAGATTTTGTACGGGTGTCCACTTGTTTTGTGTGTTTTCTTATCACTACGGTGCCTAACTACCCCATCCATGCATCTGTACAAATATAGACGGTCCACTGCGTAAACGCATATTCACTGTTTAATATGATTTGTTACGTAAAGAATTAATAATCACCAAAAATGATAAAATTAACACAGTATATGATTATGATATTTCAGGAGAAGTTCTGGAAACAGAAACTCAAAGATAAAAGCTCGCAGTAGCGAAATCCCAATGATGTAGATAATTTCTGTAAAAAAAGTAAGATTAAGAATATCTCGTAACTTCAGCCACAGGAATAACGAAATTCGACCTGCAAAGGAAACACTCAGTTACTCCAAATGAAATAAAAAAGGTTGTACTTAGCTTGATTTTGTGGGAAGTCACAGCGTGACGATAACGACACACAGCCTTGGCCCTTCCTTCTCTGTTTAGCGGATGACCTGGTTTGGCTTGAGTTTCCCCCATGCGCGTTGTTTGAATGATTCGAGCCCTTGAAGATCCGATGCTGCAGACGCGTCCGGTTTATTTCTTGAAGTGCTAGAAACGCTCAATAAACAATGTTTTCTTGGGTGATTCTAATGAGAGACGAAGCTTGCGTGCCATAGGAGGAAGACACGTCGGGTTTGTTCTTAAGTTATGCACTGCTGAAGACGCTCACTAACGAAAAATACTAAGTTGCTTGAAGAATCTGTTGCTTTCGTTGTCGTTGACTTCTGATATGATACATATTCGTTATTCTTCGGAAGACGTTGAAGAGTTCTTGTTCTGAAGTCACTCACTAAACGATGATACTAAGTTGCTTGAGAATCTGTTGCTTTCGTGCGTTGACTTCTGATATGATACATTATCGTTATTCTTCGGAAGACGTTGAAGAGTTCTTCTTGGATTCTGCCACCAATGAAAGGGCTGTTGCCTTGTATAATAAGGCGCCCTATGAGGTAATGTTAGACTTGCGATAATCTTACACTAAGTCGGTTGGTTATGCACTTCCATACTCATTGGAGTGTCTTGGGGTTTGTTGATAAACTTATGAAGTCGGTATCTCTCGGTGGTTTGGACGACGATGTGTTAAAACTCATGATGATATCTTCTTTCTGATGTGAGGTTTTCTAGTAGAAAAACACCGAAGTATAAAAAATACATATATCTTCTGAGATTACATGATGAATATCAGGATAGGATTGTACAGGTCTTCTAATGACGATGGCTTGATCGCTTCTGCCAATGATGATGGCTAATTCCACTCTCACTACCATCTCGGTTACAATCATAAAGGAAGCAGACAGTAGCTCGAACATATGAACATACATACAGATGACATAGTTATAAATCACGTAGGCCGTTTGAATTATAGGTCGCGGTAGTTGTCTCAAGCAGGAAGCTTGGACTAATGTTTTCAAAACAAATGAAGGACCACAGGTGACGGCATGTCATCTTAGCCTACTTTATGTATACGTCATCTTAGCATACTTTATCGTATCTGGTCTGATCACATTCCTGCAAGCAATCTGGTTGACCTCTTTAGTTTTAGTTTTTTATATATATGGAATAACATTCCATATTTTTATTATGTAATCACTTACATATATCTATATGAGGGAGGCGGGCCTCCTCAACCAAATTTAAATTATGCATAGATTGTCTATGTAAGAACTTATATATATGAAGAAAATTTTTATATATATTTATATATTTTTGCATTTTTATGAGATTTATTAAAAATTTAATTTTTTGTATTGTATTTATTTCGGTGTCAATTACCCAGATGTTGTGACGCCAGATATAATACACAATCAATCAATCAATCTAGGAATTATTTTTATTCCAAACTCACATGGTCTAATCATATTGAAAATTCTAAGTGCGAAATAAAGAAATCTCTCAATCTTCTGAAAGTGGCTCGCGGCTTTAACTGGGGTGCAGATAAGAAAACTTTGCGACAACTATATGATGCATTATGTAGATCTAAGTGGATTACGGATGCCAGATTAATTCATCAGCTTGCAAAGGTAAACTCCACGAACTTGATGTAGTCCAAAATAGGGTTTATGTATTTGCTCTGGGGCCTTTCCAACATCTCCTCGTCGAGAGTCTTTATGATACGCACCAACTTCCACTTGATTTACGACGTGAAGAATTAGGCCTCCGATACTTGATGAGGATTAAAAGTAATGCTAGCAATCCATCAAATAAGGTTATTAACCAACTTGATGCTAGCAAATTCAAGCCAAGATCTTCTGTTCCATTCCAGATCCGGCTAAATGCATCGGTAAATGAAAATTCTACACTGACTCAGAATGTTCATGAATGGCCCCTTCCAAAATTCCACCGTGGTTCATACCAAAAGCTGAACTGTGCAAGAAAAATATAGTAAAAAAAGAAAACACCACCCCCCAATGAAGAAAATAAAGTCACGTTTTAAGAACATGATGAAGTTCATAATAACGACTATAAAATTTATACAGATGGCTCAGAGTCAAGCAAGGGAATAGGTTTAGCTGTGGTTACTGATAATTTTTGTAATGTTGCAAAGCTACCTCCAGTTGCTTCAGTATATACAGCTGAAACTATCTTGCTATTGTAAAAGCCCTAGATATAGCCATATCATTCAAATAAGAAGTCTTGTGTCATACTCAGACTGTAAAAGTGCTCTGGAAAGCCTGAATAGTTACAATTCTTCCCATCCTTTAGTACAAAAGGCTCAGGCGTGGCTGTTTCGCATTTCGTGTAGGCGTAAAAACAGTCTGTTTTTGTTTGATTCCCTGGTCATGTTGGGATCCCAGGTAATGATGAAGCAGACCGAGAAGCAAAGAGTGCCTGTTCCCATGGAGAAATTGATACAAATAGAGTCCCATTTTGGTATGAAAAATCTGTATTCGTAACTATTATACTAAGAAAGTGGCAGGAGCGATGGTCATCTCCCCTTATTGCTAATAATAAGAAGTTAAAAACAAATTAGACCTCAAGTAGGAATTTGGCAATCATCCTATCAAAGCGACAGGACTGAAATTATATTAACAAGGTTGAGGATTGGTCTCTGCCGAATGACACACAGTTTTCTTCTTGATGGTGGTAGTGCTCCAGTGTGTGTGCACTGTGATAGCCCTTTGACAGTTGAGCACATTCTGGTTCACTGCACCAGGTATGTAAATGAGAGGCGGATGCACCATCTGGATGGTAAAACTATATCTGAAATTTTAGGAGACAACATCGATGGTGGCCCTGTTATGAGTTTTTTAAAGGCTTGTAGATTTTATAAGAATCCTAGTAATTTTATATAGATATAATTATTAATTTTTTTTAATGTATTTTATTTTTATCATAAATGGTCATTTAACTTTTAATCCAATTAGAAATTTAATCTCCATTTTACCGTTTTAAACATTGATCATCAGAGTATCTATTTTAAACTCATTATTTATATCATTCCCATTGAACTCATTATTTATATTTCCATTTGTATTCATTATCACTAGAGCGCTGAAAGACTCTATGGGTCCCAGTGCTTGGCTTTATGCCACAATCACATATTCCATTCCAATAACAAACAAGATAATATAAACATAGAAACTAAATTTCATACCAATAATACTGAAAACCCAAAGTAAAAGTGATATTATACCAACCAATACCACCACTAACATAGATGATTCAGTATCCATGGAAAAGAACTTCCAATGGAAGAGGAGTTAAATGATAATAATAATCGAACTGACGAAAAGAAAAGAATACTAAGGAAACGAACCCCACCTAAGGAAAAAAAGTAAATATTGAAAATTACAATCAATCCAAAGAAACTCCAACTACACCAGAACATTTAAAAAAAATATTATACTAACCTCATCACAAGGGAAAATACACAATTACCCTCAATTTCAATCAAACAGCCAACATCTGGACAGTAAAGAAATAATTAATCACTCTTTACAATTCCCATCAAATAATACAAATGAAAATCATACCATAAAAATAAACCAAAATATAACTATCACCCGCCCCCCCCAACCATCCACAAGACCCAGATATTCCATTAACAACAACGAAACAAATAACTCCTCAAACCGGCAGTCCTTATCACTACAGAAAAGGACCAATAGAATCACAAAACCAGAAATTTCTAAAGCTAGATCAAATACTTCTGAACCAATAATTAACATTACCAAACATGCTTCGTCTTGTGGTTGTAATGAATGCTTTGTAAGTACATATAACCAACTAACTACCAAGACAGAGGACACAGTACGAATTGTACAGACAATTTTACTAAAATAAGGAAATACCCTTTAACACACCAACATAAGAACGAATTATGTCTGAATGAATCGTTTTAAAATACAAAAAGGAAATTAAAATAAAAAATGGACTTATTAATATTCAATTATGAAAAAACAAACAACTGCAGATTCTAATAACCAACATACAGATACAACGATTAAAAACCACAAATAAATTCAAATGCATATAAACTACGAGGCAAAGTAAAATCAGCAATCAAATTTACAGAATTTAACAACCAATTCCTCCCAATAATGGAATATAAAATCATTCAATGGAATATAAATGGTCTCTTAACCCGACTACGTCTGGGTGAATTACAAATAATCATACGAGACCACAACCCAATGTGCATATGTCTACAACATATAGGAAGTACCCCTACAAATATCCAACACTATAAAATTGCCTGTTATTCACCAACTGACGGTGAAAAATTAGGCACAGCCATATACGTACATTGATAATTGCATTACATATGAACCTTTCGACATACCATCTATGCCATACCAAATAACAGCTATTAAACTGTATATGCTTGACAAAAGTAAAAATCACTATTTGTAATTTATATAAACCAACCAAATTTCAATGCAAATTTTAGTGATTTTTCTGAACTTATTAGCAAAAGTATACAGGAACCCCTACTTATAGTAGGAGATTTTAATGGGATACTAATAACCCCACTGACACATCCGGAACGACAAAGAAAAAACTATAATGAAAACACAACCTGTTTGTTGTCTCAATGAAATGGAAGTTCCAACATATTTTCCAAATACACACCTAACCGTTTCTTCAATTGACATTTCATTATGTTCAAATGATGTAGCCGAGAAATTTGAATGGAACGTCCTAGACGATTCATACACAAGTGACCATTTCCCAATCATTCTGAACTACTCAATAAGTAATATCAAAAATTATTGCCACCTACAAGAATATAATATTCAAAAAGGTAACTGGGATAAATATTTCCTATACACACGAAATATACCACCATTCCCACATAACGAAGATCACAATACTACATGTGAATCCTTCTCAAACTTCATAATAAATGCTGCAGATAAAAGTATTCCAAAAACCAAATCACATCCCACAAAATCCCCTGTCCCATAGTGGAACCCAGCCTTAACAACCTTAAGTAAAATAAAAACATATATTGGGTCGCAATCTAAACAGACTCAAAACTCGCCTTAAATCACTCAACAAAATGCCCTATAATATAAACATATTAAACAAAATAGTTATAACAAAACATAATAACCACATTAAACTACTATATAACAAATATACAGCCAAATTTAGAAAAACGGTAATAGCTGAAAAAATCGCATCAAGGAAGGAATATGTCTCAAACATATCTTCACATCCACAAGGGATATCTGGCAAAAGATAAGGAAAACCAATGGAAAACATATAAGACCTCCAAGAAGTGCAATACATTTAAATGGAAAAATAGACCATGATACTTATGAAATATCAAATATAATTAGAAAGCATTCTGAAAACATCAGTGCTTACTCTAGCCTAGATATACATTTTTCTAAATATCAGAAAACAAAAGAAAATATAATATTCAATTTTGAAACTCTTCAAGACCTGGAATATAATCATATTTTCAACATGGATGAACTAGATAATGCCATCAACTCTTGTCATCCCTCCGCACCAGGATATGATGAAATATAATTTGAAATGATAGAAAAATTAGCTCCTATAGCTAAATCATATTATTAAAATTTTATAATAGTATCTGGCTAAAACGTGTCTTACCTGACAAATGGAACATGCCATGATAATTCCAATAAATAAATCAGGAAAGGATGCAAGAAATCCACCCAATTATAGACCGATATCCCTAACAAGCTGGCCTATGCAAAATCTGAGAAAAAATGGTTAATGCACGATTAACGTATGTAATAACCAAAGAATCCATTTTAACACCAACAAAATCTGGTTCAATAGCTGGCAGATCAACCCTAGATCCCTTAACACATTTAGAGGATCATATCAAAAAAGGCTATGAAAAAAAAAAATTAACTAGCTATATTTTTTTATATATAAAAAACATATGACACAGCATGGAACATAACATCATGCAAAAACTACACTTCAAGGGACTAAGAGGCCAGTTACCAATATTTTATTAAGAAAACTTTTTAACAAAGAACTTTCAAGTAAGAGAAAATCCCTACTCAGTAACCTATAAACTGGAAGAAGGAAGAAAATCCCTCAAGGTAGTGTCTTGAGCTGTACATTGTTAGCTTTAGCAATCAATGACATTACTATAAATTTACCAAGTGGTGTAAAAAACAATGTTGATGACTTTGTTATTTACTATACGAGCAGTAATTTGAGACATGCTCAGAGAGTGCTCAGTACTGCCATTTCAAAATATATGTAGTTAGAAAATTCAGTTGGATTTAAATTTTCAACTGATAAAAACAAAAGCAATCGTCTTCTACAAAAGACAAAAGATGCTGAAGAACCACCAAACAATCAAACTTCACCTTTATAGCACTGAAATACAATTTTGTACAAAAATCACATATCTAAGGGTGATATTTGGTCAACATTTAAATTGGAAAGAGCACATCAAATACATTAAAGCTAAGGGCATCAAAGCCCTTGCCATATTGAAAAAGTTATCACACACTAATTGGGGAGCAAAGCGAGACATTTTATTAGTGATATATAAGACAACAGTCTTGTCCGTGATAGATTACTGCTGTCCAATATATTCATCCGCCTCAGAATCTGCATTAAAAACTCTCGATACAGTGCGCCTTGAAGGCGTGAGATTGTGCACAGGAGCATTCCAATTGTGCCCAACAAGCTCGCTTCCAGCAGAGGCAGGTGTGTTGCAATTGAAAAATCACCGTAATTGATAGCAATACGAAGAGGTCTTTCACTGCAAGCACGATCATCTCCTGCAGCTGACTGCTTTCAAAATTGTAATCTGGAAACAGGTTCATGGTACTGGCTCTTTTCCAAAAAGAGCTAAATACCTAGTGAACTTACATAACATAAATCCAATTTTTCAGCCACCTGTGGAGTTATCACCACCATGGATGTTAAAACGAATAAAGATATGTAGGTACCTCCCTGGCTTACCTGCTTAAAAAGCAAATGACAAGTACAGAGATGTACCGCAAATATGCTTTAGAGCACATAAGAAGAAAAGGAGACAAATTCATGGTATATTCAGATGGCTCCAAAAATAATGCTGGAGTAGGAGCATCTGCATATTCGAAAAATATGTAATCAAAAAGAAGCCATACCTTTAATATCATCAATATTTACTGCCGAAGTCCACGGCCAAACAAATGGCTCTTGATATGATATCTGAGGCAAGAGCAAGTGTCTACTATTTTCAGCGACTCACGTAGTACTGTAGAAGCTATAAGACAATATAAATCAGTAAACCAAATAGTACAAGAATTACAAATAAAAATTCATCAACTCCTACAATCAGGATTACCAATAGAAATATGTTGGATTCCAGCACACGTGGGAATAAAAGGAAATGAATATGCAGACTCTGCTGCCAAATTAGCCTGCACTATCCCTCCAACAATTTCATATGCCCAGTG
Source organism: Macrobrachium nipponense (assembly GCF_015104395.2). Taxonomy (NCBI): domain Eukaryota; kingdom Metazoa; phylum Arthropoda; class Malacostraca; order Decapoda; family Palaemonidae; genus Macrobrachium; species Macrobrachium nipponense. The sequence goes on along the minus strand of NC_087201.1, from coordinate 38,095,270 downwards.
TCAGACTGGGTAAAATCAGTTAAAACATTAATTTACCAGGATTGGAAAGAAGAATGGGCCTCCGGTGCCAACAACAAACAAACTTAAAAATATAAAAACTGAAGTCTATGCATGGAGGACATCCTCACAGGAGGAAAGAGCAAAAGAGATGATCCTAGCAAGGCTACGTATAGGACACAACAAGATTCTCAATGGTCACTTGATGTCAACACCACATGCTGACCCAGTGAACTGTAACAGATGTCAAAATACCCATGACAGTGCAGCATTTGCTTGTTGAGTGCCCAAATTGGACCCAGCAAAGATCTATTTATCTGCGGAGTTCAGAAATGAAAAATATTCTTGCGGAAAGCAGGGATTTTTCAATTAATAAAATCATAAATTTTTTAAATAAGACGGGTTTCTTAAATAAAGTCTAAATTTTTTTTTTTTTTTTTTTTTTTTTTTTGTTTTTTTTTTTTTTTTTTTTTTTTTCTCAGGATTGATCCTGAGAACCAGCCGAGAAGAGTCTACTTGAGACTCAGAGGTCTGGAAAAACTAACACCTATTAATAATAATAATAATTCAATATTTCAGGGAAGGATCTATATCCAACCTTCAATTTATTTCAGGGGAAGGATCTATAACCAACCTTCAATATATAAGGAAGGATCTATAGCCAACCTTCAATATTTCAGGGAAGGATCTATAGCCAACCTTCAAGATTTAGAGGGGGAAGGAATCTATAGCCAACCTTCAATATTCAGGGGAAGGATCTATAGCCAACCTTCAATATTTCAGGGGAAGGATCTATAGCCAACCTTCAAGATTTAGAGGGGGAAGGATCTATAGCCAACCTTCAATATTTCAGGGGAAGGATCTATAGCCAACCTTCAATATATCAGGGGAAGGATCTATAGACAACCTTCAATATTTCAGGGGAAGGATCTATAGCCAACCTTCAATATTTCAGGGGAAGGATCTATAGCCAACCTTCAATATTTCAGGGGAAGGATCTATAGCCAACCTTCAATATTTCAGGGAAGGATCTATAGCCAACCTTCAATATTTCATGGGAAGAATCTATAGCCAACCTTCAATATTTCAGGGGAAGTATCTATAGCCAACCTTCAATATTTCAGGGGAAGGATCTATACCCAACCTTCAATATTTCAGGGGAAGGATCTATACCCAACCTTCAATATTTCAGGGGAAGGATCTATAGCCAACCTTCAATATTTCAGGGGAAGGATCTATAAACCAACCTTCAATATTTCAGGGGAAGGATCTATAGCCAACCTTCAATATTTCAGGGGTGGGGAAGGATCTATAGCCAACCTTCAATATTTCAGGGGAAGGATCTATAGCCAACCTTCAATATTTCAGGGGAAGGATCTATAGCCAATCTTCAAGATTTAGAGGGGGAAGGATCTATAGCCAACCTTCAATATTTCAGGGGAAGGATCTATAGCCAACCTTCAATATTTCAGGGGGAAGGATCTATAGCCAACCTTCAATATTTCAAGGGAAGGATCTATAGCCAATATTCAAGATTTCAGGGGAAGGATCTATAGCCAACCTTCAATATTTCAGGGGGAAGGATCTATAGTCAACCTTCAAGATTTCAGGGGAAGGATCTATAACCAACCTTCAAGATTTCAGGGGAAGGATCTATAGCTAACCTTTCAATATCAGGGGAAGGATCTATTGCCCAACCTTCAATATTTCAGGGGGAAGGATCTATAGCCAACCTTCAAGATTTCAGGGGAAGGATCTATAGCCAACCTTCAAGATTTCAGGGGAAGGATCTATAGCCAACCTTCAATATTTCAGGGGAAGGATCTATAGCCAACCTTCAATATTTCAGGGGAAAGAATCTATAGCCAACCTTCAATATTTCAGGGGAAGGATCTATTGCCAACCTTCAAGATTTCAGGGGAAGGATCTATAGCCAACCTTCAATATTTCAGGGGAAGGATCTATAGCCAACCTTCAATATTTCAGGGAAGGATCTATAGCCAACCTTCAATATTTCAGGGGAAGGATCTATAGCCAACCTTCAATATTTCAGGGGAAGGATCTATTGCCAACCTTCAAGATTTCAGGGGAAGGATCTATAGCAACCTTCAATATTTCAGGGAAGGATCTATAGCCAACCTTCAAGATTTCAAGGAAGGATCTATAGTCAACC
>NC_087201.1:38064380-38092600 GCF_015104395.2 Macrobrachium nipponense | reverse complement strand
ATACATGAAAGCGAAATACCTAAATTTCGTTAAAACTCCAACTTCTTTAAAAAATTCAAACGACACACTCATAATCATGCTGCGCTTCTTCACCCAATATCTTTGTCAAACTGTAACTACCATCTCTATCTCTTTTGTCTTTAAAGTGCTGCTCTCTCTTCCCGATAACTAGGACATTCAACTAGCAAATGCTTAATAGTCCTCGGGACAGACATCATCACAGTAAGGTTGGTATTCACCACTCATGAGATACCCATGTGTCAATCTTGTATGTCCTATACGGAGGCGGCATATCGTTACTTCCCATTTCCTAGGCATAGATTCATATTTCCAAGGGTGTGTACGTGTGGCAAACTCTTTCATTTTATTTGGTCCTGCTTCGTTCCATTGCTGTTCCCATAATCTTGCAATGAACTTTGATATACTAGGAAAAAAGTCTCTATATGGTACAGCAATTGGTCTTGGTATCATATTGGTTGCTGCTGATTTAGCTAGTTGGTCTGCTTTTTCATTTCATATATATTTACATGCGCTGGGACCCAGCAAAAGATATAGTAATCCCTCTACGTTGATGTAGAAATACCTCAGTGTTAAAAATTTCAAGTGCCTGTAATGCACTTTTGGAATCACAAAAGATGGTGATATTAGTGGAATTCTGGAGGGTTGCAATATGTTCCAATGCTGTTAAAATTCCATACAGTTCTGCTGTGAAGTTCGATGCTACGATGGGTAGTGCTCCTCTGCGACTAAAATCATCACTAAAAACTCCATATCCGACTCCATCATCAGTTTTGGAGCCATCAGTAAAAACAAATGTAGAGCCTGATGTGCTCTGGCAGCATGTTCTAAAAATAATACCTATGATTTCTGTATCTGATTTTCTCTTTTAATACCTTTTAAAATATTTATAAATTTAATGTACCAGGTTAATTCCCATGCTGGGGTAATTGGTAAATTAAATGGACATACAGGATTTCTTACATATCATTGTTTTCCTAAGATCTTTTCACTATAAACCTAAAAGGCTTATGAAACCTTGGATGATTTTCATAAAAGTTGTTGAAAGAATTTCTATTTGCTGCTTCAAAGGCTTTAGAGTTGGGAGGGGATTCTCTGAACCCTAAACCAATATCTGATAATTGATGATTGGCGATATAACTCTAGTGGGATTTCTCCCGCATCAATTAATAAACAATTAAGATGGGAGAAGATCGAAAGGCACCTGTTGCCAAGCGTATACCGGTATGATGTACTGAATCTAAGATAGCAAAAACGATTAGATGAAGCAGAAGAATATATTTCACATACATGAAGTAATTTTGAAATAATAAGTGATTTGTGTAGTTTTATAACTGTCTGCCTGTCTGCACCCCAGTTGGTATTAGATAATACTTTCAAAATACTTAAAACTTCAAGGCACTTGGTTTTAATATGTTTCAGATGGGGAAGCCAATTGAGTTTTTTGTCGAATATGAGGCCTAAGAAGCGTACCTCTTCAACACAGGGTATTCTATGGTTGTACAGATAAGGTCTGGGTCGGGTGTACTCCCCGAAGGTGGCAAAAATGCATAACAGTAGTCTTACTGGCTGATATTTTAAATCCCTGTTGTTCAGCCCAGTTTACTATCTTATTTATTGTCAATTGTAATTTCCTTTCTGCAACTGACATTCGTGATGCAGCAACAGATATTGAAAGATCATCTACGAATAGGGTACTCAATACATCCTTGGGTATAACGACGCGACTCCCATTTATTGCTACCGCAAAAAAAAAAGGTGACACAAAGCACACTCCCTTGTGGGGCACCCTCTTCTTGGCATCTCTATCTGATAATGTGTTGCCCCACTTTAATTGAAAATATCTACATTTCAAGAATGCTTTATGAATAGGGGCAATTTTCCTCGTAGACCACAGGTATGAATTGTCTTAAGAATGCCATGCCTCCAAGCAGTATCATAAGCTTTCTCAATATCAAAAAAATAGTTATATGGTGCTGCTTGGAGGCAAATGCTTCACATATGGAGGTTTCCAGCTGCAGTAGGACATCTACTGCCGAGTGCATCTTTCTAAATCCACATTGTGAGGGTGAGAAAATACCATTACGCTCTAAATACCAGACGAATCTTGTATTCACCATTTTTTCCATCAACTTGCATAAACAGCAAGTTAGTGCTATTGGTCGATAACTAGCCACTGAAAAAGGGTCTTTACCTGGTTTAACAAAAGGTAATACAAAAGCCAATTAATTCCTATATGACTGGGTAGCTACTTTCATGCCATAATCTGTTAATTATACTTATTATAAATAGTTTTGTATTTTTTGAAATATGCCTAAACATTTGATAGGGAATTTCATCCCAGGACCAGGGGCAGTGTTAGTGCTGCTGGCCAGGGCAGCATCAAATTCCCTTTCTGTAAAGGGTAAATTATATGGCTCTATCTTATCTGTGGAAAAGTCTAATCGCAGTTGTTCTTCTCTTCTTCTATATTGATATCCAGGGGAACTGTCAGATTTTTTTGAAACTTGGGCAAAATGATCGGCGAGTTTATCACTTACATCTTTTGCGTCGGCGATGAGGTTGTCATTAACTTTAAGTACTGGGGGAGGACTGGGAGTAAATTTCCCAGCAATCTTTTTTATTTTCTTCCATATACTGCAGATAGGTGTTCGGTGGTTAATGGACGATACAAATGACGCCCATGACTGCCTTCTAGCAGTTTTCATTGCCTTTCGAAAACGCGCTCTATTCTGTTTGTATATTATCATGTTTGCTATAGTTCGGTGTCTACGATAACGTGTAAGTGATGTTCTTGTGTCTCGGTGTAACGGTGTGAGCTCTTCACACCACCACGGGACTGGGCGTCGCCTGAAAAGACCTGTAGTTTTTGGTATAGAATGTATACCTGCTGTGTGGAATGTCCCATTTAATAAATCGATTGCATCATCTGCCGTTGGGAAGTCATTTGCGTCACTTTCTATTTCGCTTAGTTCTTGAAATTTGTTCCAATCTGCGTTTTCAACATTCCACCGTGGAGATCTTTGAACTGGTGGGTCATCATTGGAATTTATTATTATGGGAGCATGGTCACTGCTTTGCCAGTCATCATTGTCTTCCATCTGAAATCCATCGTGCAATTGGAACTAGATATTGTAAGGTCTAAGCATGAGACTGTACCTGTCTGGATATGGTAATGAGTGGGTTCTCCGGTATTTAAAAGTCCTAAATTTCATTTGCTATTATGGAAGCTATAATATTCCCTTTTTGATTTGATGTCACATCTCCCCATAAAGGATGTCTGCCATTTAAGTCTCCCATGAGAAGAAATGGTCGTGGAAGCTGATGAAGTAAATCAATTAGTTCTTCTCGATTGATGGGATGTTTGGTGGAAGATAAAGGGAACAGAGTGTATTTTCGTCTTAGGTGAATTTGAAACCGCAACAGCCTGTAAAGGAGTATTTAGTGGGATTGGAAAATGAGGAAGGTCCCTGCGAACATAAATAAGGCACCTCCATGTCCCTTCCCCACTCCAAATTATATTGTGTTCTATATGATATATACTCTCTGGGGCAAGGTGTGTGGACATCAAGCATTGTTTCTTGTAAACAAACATACAGCAATAGGGGAGTATTTATAGAGTAACACTTTAAGTTCCTCATATTTTGCACAAAGTCCCTGACAATTCCACTGTAAAATTGAAGAGAAGGTGTCTAGGTTTTGGAGGGTAGTCCTCTATTCAAGGTCATTTTTGAATGCTTAGTGGATGGAAGCTTTGCTTGTAAATTTTGATGACGATTGTTTTTCTTCGCCGTTTGCTCATTGATTTGGTTTTGTCTTTTGTTGGAGTTAATGGAGGAGAGGATGGGGAGGGTTTTCTTACCCTCTTCATTTGTTTTTTTCCCTCTAATTCCATTAAATCAGGCAGAGATTCTGCCTGAGATAATGCAGAAGGTGGAGTAGAGGGAGGTTTGAGGGAGATATCCAGTTTGTTATATGGAATGTTTATTTTACCCGTCTTTGCCGATTGTGCTCTAACCTTACTAGGCTGAGCACTTGGCCCAGTATGTCGGGCCACAGGAGTAGAAGCATCCTTTATTGAGGATGAGGAAGGATCAGCAGATTGGAGTGGAGCCCTAGTGGTGGAATGTTGAACCACAGGGCTGAGGCATCCTCATTGAGGATGAGGAAGGAGTAATGGATTGAAGTGGAGCCCTTGTGGTAGTACGGGCTTTAGAATAACTCTTGGCTCTTCCCAAGAGTCGTCTGCATGTCCAATACTGATGTGCTCTGTATATGCTTTATTAACTGCTGCTGTTTCAACTTTAAAATTCTTCACATATTTTATCAACTGATTTGTGCTCTAGCTGACAATTAATGCATTTAGGTATATCTGAGCATGGGCCATGTTCTAGGGCAGAGCAATTATTACACATCTTATTATTTTTACAAACTTTAGATGGATGACCAAATTTAAAACAATTAAAACATTGTAATGCTTTTGGTTGAAAAGGTCTAACTTGCACTCTTTCATTTTCTATTACTATATGAGATGGTACATTACTGTCTTCAAAAGTAAAAATCATCATGTTGCCATTTGGGTTACCTTTTCACTTTCCATAACAGTGGTGGACACATATCTAAAATTTCTTCTTCAGTAAACTCGTACAAGTCTCTATAAAAAACAATCACCTCTTCCATAGCTAAAATTTAGGTGAGGACTAATTTTCTCTATTATATCGTTGTTATCAATTTTCATCATTGTTAGCATCTGTGACTGAGTTTTAGATTTTGCATGAATAAGTACAGAGCTCTTACCAAATCTAGTAATGTCACCACTCATTATGCCACCTATTTTTTGCTGAAGGTACCTACTAAACTTGTATTAGTTGAAGTTCTCCTCCTTGGCTTTAACTACCAGCCATTTAGGAGGTGGGGGACTCTTATTTTGTCAACGTTGCTACTATTGGAGTTGATTGGATTCCATTCTGCAGGTTTATAAATGTCTAAGTTTCTTGGGGCTTTATCTGTCAAGGCTCCTTTAACTAATGAGTTACACACATTCAAGGTATCAATACTACAGGTTGCTTTAAAAGCAATCTTCATGTTTATCAAATGTTACCCATGCTTCCCATTTTCCTTCTGTGTCAAGAAAGTTCATACGAATCTCTGCTATATTGCCAAGCATGTTCAAAGATGTCGAGATATCCTCATAGTTGCACTGAAGTGGAATATTTTTCATATGTATAACTTTCAAATGCGTCACTCTACTATTATTGGCATCTGGGGGGTTCAAAGAATGGTCTTTGTTTGAGCAAGAAGTCGTCAACGGTGCCAGTGAGTCCATTTTCCCAGGGGATGTAGGTTCATAGTCCGGATCCATATTTGGTTTACTAAATAAAAAATAAAACTCTTACTACTTGGTTATATCAAGAAAGTATCGTGAGTCACTCAGGTATTCACATTCTCCACCAATGGCACTAGTGAGAGTTGACTCCCAATGGTCCACCCCATACCCTACCCATACAGGATAGCACCAATATGTTTATGGTGGCCCAGGTATAAGCCAATCCGCCTGCTGGGAGCTCTGATTCCACTAATGGGAATCAACTCCCCACCACAATCGTATTGGTGGGCTTCCGGACAAAAGCCAGGAGTCCCACCCGCAGAAAACCAGCTCCCCCTGGATTCCGATGGGCCAGTCCTTGGAGATGGTTCCGCCCTCAAGATAGCAATGGGAAAATCCCATTACTTACTCTCAGGTCCAAACCATATCAGGTGGTGACTCAACCACCACAACTCCCACTATTAGCTTCGAATGCAAACCCTTCCTAACCCACGATCCCTTCTCAGACTCACCTTAGTAGTTAAATTAGACGAAAGTGGAAATGTCCACACCATTTATTGCCAAAGTTTGTAGGCGTTCCGTCAGGATCTGGCCTTCACACGAGTGAAAGCAGGATCCCTTACCCCCTCACCACGTGAAGGAACCTACTCGAGGGGGTACATCGGCAGAAAGGCCGCGGAACGCTCTATCGGATGGAAGTAAGAACAACGCGACTTGATGATTGGATACAATGAAAATAGGGAAAAACGTTGTCCTTACAGACATTTGTAGCTTAATGCATAGTATTAATGAATCACGGTAATGTGATATGACTCATATATATATATATATATATATATATCTATATATATATATATTATATATATATATATATATATTCCTCATACTCCCATTTCCAGATTTAAAACACTTTTCCGAGGAATGCGATCTGTACCCTCAATGGCCCTCATCTTACTGTCACTTCTGTTCTTAATGTCTTATTATCATAGTATTCATTCACTCAAGAATGAATATTATGATCTTGATAAACAGCACTTAAGAATAAATATAAAATTTATAAAACTGTACACTTTGTTTGGTTAAACCAGACTACCCTAGTCTGAAAATTCTGAGTAAAAGTTAACTTAATTTACCTAATCATGGACCTTTTATATACAATATTTACAATTGTTTGTTATTTTTTGCAATTGTTAGATGGCGCTGGTTGATGCTTATAGTGATGGCTAGATGGCGCTGGTACAACAGAGAAGCAGTCTTTTTATATATTATTGTAACATTCCCCCTAGGTTAGAGACTACTTAACTGTTAGAAAAATTTACAATAAACTAACTTTCTCAATATATACTTTTATATTGTATTTTCCCTTTCATTCAAGACATGGCATCAGCAATAGTATTAGATGTATCAGGTATTCTCACTACTTTAACATATGCTGAAGAAAGTATATATGACCATCCAAGTAATTTACGATTGGACAGCCTAGCTTTCTCTAAAAAACAAAGCAGTAAATGATCTGAAAATATTATAGTTTCTTTCTGTCCCTCGATGTACAGTTTGAAGTGAAGTATGACAGAAATTATGCTGTATAACTCTTTCTCTATTGCGATTCTGTGAAGTGTCCAGATAGGTAAGCCATAGAAAAAAGTTAATGTAAGGGAGGCAGGGTGTCATCATCAGTGCAAATATTCTGCAGTAACATGCTACCATGTCCATAATTGCTGGCATCTCCTTGAAGATGAAAAGGTTTATCAAACGCTGGTGACCTAAGAATAGGATATGACATTAATAATTTCAGTTGGTGAAAAATTTGTTGATGTTGAGTAGTCCATTCAAATTTTTTCTTACTTGATGTAAGTTCAAACAATGGTCCAGTAATGCTAGAATAATTTGGACAAAATTTACTATAGTATCCAGTCATACCCAAAAATGTACGTAATGACTTCTTGTCATGGGGTACTGGATATACCATCATAGATCATATATTTACCTCTTTAGGCAATATCTTACCACTGCCTACTTCGTGACCTAAGTAAGTTACTGTAGCCTTACAGAAGTTACTCCTAGAAGATTTATGGCAAGATTAGATGCTCTTAATCTTTTAAAACCTCTTCCAAAAGTTGGAGATGTTTTTCCCAAGAGAGGTTGCTATAACAATGTCGTCTAAATATGCATATACTCCTTCAAGTCCTTGAATCACTGTCTGGATCATCTTCTAGAAAGTAGATTGGGCATTACACATTCCAAACAGCATGACATTATATGAAAAGAGTCCAAAAAATACTATTAAACTTGAAATATTTTTTGCTGTCTCTGTTAGTTCATTTTGAAAATATCATTTCATAAGGTCTATCTGAGTTAAGTATTTAGCAACACTAATTGCATCTATGATATCTACTGTTCTAGGTAAAGGATAGGAGTCTTTAAGGGTAACTGCATTTACTTTTCTATAATTGGTGCACATCCGATATTTGCCATTGGAGAGGCTCATGGAGAGCAACTTTGTGAAACCAGATTATTTGCCATTAGATAATCCACTTCCTCCTTCAGAATAGCCAGTTTGTCCTTAGAAACTCTGCAGTAGGGTTGTCGTGTACATCAGTCTGGATAGCGACATGTTTTCCAATTGTACATTTTCCAGGGGAGTATACGAGTAGGATACTCCTGTATGTTGCAAAGACTCCGAATCCTTCCAAGACATCACAATTTCATCCAATAAGAACTGCTCTGCAATAGGATCGTTATCAGATTCAACATGCGGTTCAGACTGTACAACAGCAAGGTTATATACTTCCTTTGATGGTGATCTTACATAAGGTTTCAGAAGATTTACATGGACTACCCGAGAAGATAGTCTTTTATCAGGAGTGTTAATGATTTAGTCAACTTTAGAAACTGGTCCCAGGAATTTCTCCTGTAAGGAATTACCATGTATGGGATGATATACTAATACCTCATCACCAACATTAACACTTCTTACCTTAGCTTTCTTGTCATACAGGTGTTTCATACCGTCCTGTGCGTTTTGTAGATTAGTATGAACAAATTGATGAAGCTTAATCTCTGATTCAGTGAAGTTAGATATTTCAACGTGTCAAATACTTCTCCCTGTCTACCATTCTGAAGAATTCTTTCCTTAATGGTGGTTTGAAAGTGCAGATATTAGTAGATTCACTGCGCAATACATACATCAATAGGTCTAGATCTTCATCCCAGTCCTTTTCCATTTCGAAGATATACTTCTTGATTAAGGCTTTCATTGTCTGATGAAATCGCTCTAGGGCTCCATTTTTTCTGAGGATGATAAGTTGAGGCCAGAATATGATTAATTTTAAATAGTTGTAATGTGTCTCTAAAAACCTTACTGGTAAAATTTGTTCCACGATCACACTGTATCTCACTTGGAAAACCAAAGACAGTAAAAACATGTAGAAATTGTTTAACATTGGCTTTTGCTGCTATATTACGTATAAGAATTGCAATACGGAACCTAGTTACAAAGGAACTTTTGGTACAGTAACTGGTACGTATTAATGGTGCAGGAGGAACTGTTAGGCAGAAGTCTATAAGATTGGTTATGTAAGAAATAGCCAGTTAGCTAGGAAAAATGTACTATGCAGAGTTTTGGGTAGATAGAAAGGCAAACAAAAATCGATGATGCAAGCTGTTAGACGTCAACTCTGACCCGAACAACGAATAACAAGTGGGTGGAACGGACTGCTCACAGCATATGCCCTGATTCGTTAGATGTCGTCGCCGGAAGTAGTAGGCATTGAAAGTTAACCTTTTATGAAGAATTAGAGGTGGAGCCAGAAATCAGAAATGGGTCCAGAGTTCAGTTGGAACGAAAGAAAAGGCCAGTTAGCAACTCACTTCTGGACGCATAACTTGTGTCGATTTATACTCCGTTTACGCTGTGTCAATTAGACTTGTGTGTGATAGGAAAGTGAAATTGTGTGTGTTACAATAATAATTAAGAACTAAAACGTGGTGTTGAAGTTGCCCAGAATTCTAAAGGAAACCGAACTCATATAATTTCTCTATATATCCAGCCTCCTGAGAGATAAGTAGAGAGACCAGCGAGAAGTCCAGAAGAACAGAGAAGTATTAGAATTATTGTTCCTAAGAGAGAAAGAAACTCAACACTGTGTAGCTAAAGAGTAAACCCCATATAACAAATTAATAACAAACACAAATCAAAACTAAAAAGGTAACGAAGAAGACATCACAACATAAAAGAAGAGGAAAATCATAACAGAACAGACTGATTGGGTTTACCTACCAGTTGACACATTGAGCAAGCATTCACAAAGAGTCTTACATCTTTTTTCAAACCTAACCAGTAAAAATCTTCCGCCAACCGTTGATAAGTTTTGGTGATTCCCAAGTGACTGAGTGTGCAATCCCTAGAAGGACTTGGCGGTGCGGCTTTGGAACCATTAGTTGATGTTTGTCCCCCCAATCATCTTCATAATACAGTTTGGGAGAACGAAAGTCGTAGAAGAATCCCTCTTTCTTTATAAAAGTAAGGAGACTTATGATTCTCCTCTGGCTGGTCGATAACCTTCCCAAATAATGACTGTAATGATTCATCTTTAAGTTGGTCATCAGCAAATTTATTAGGATTGACATCTAGTAGTTCAATGGCATTTTCAACCTGTTTAGAAACAGAATTTGGAAAGTTAAGGTCGGGATTATTAGAAGTAGTAGTTTTGCTTGTAGACGTGGTTACCACATGACACTGTTCTTTAACCTCAGGAGAGTTAATTGGTAAATTGCTAAAAACTTTTCTGTGGGCCAAGTCATTGCCAATCAACACATAAATATCCATGCATGGAAATTACTTTTCATTTAATGCCACTTCTACTGATCTGTCAAAATAAAGCCATTTCATTTGTATAGTTACTGATGGAAATACAGTTTCATGTGACAAATCTGAGACTGCTACAGACCTGCCCGTAGCCTTTGCTAGACGTTGAAGTTTTGGGCTGATGAAAGTTTGCGAAGATGCAGAGTTACGCATCATAGTAACTTTCGTTCCCAATCATTCCTTTGCATTTAAAGGAATCAAAATCTCTCCCATTTCACACAAAGCATAACTTTCTTACCTCCGTGTGAAGTTCTGCTAGTAATATATTTTCTTTGTTTGGCTAAGGCCGTTGGTATGTAGTTGTAGTTGTTCCTGAGGGTTTTGCCTTGAATTGTCTATAGCATTTTCTCACTATTCTTCGCAGTCTGCCACAGGTTTGGTCCCACCAGGGAACTGCAGGCCTGTTTGGTTTACCCTTTGTTTTTGGGATATATCCAATATAGTTAAGGTCCAATAATCATACGCATCTAAGTGTGACTCAAATGACTCTACTTCCTGATGTAATTGAAAGCTTCCTTCATACGTCCTCCAACCTGCTTCATTTTCTTTCCACTTTATAGGAGATTCAGAAGGTATGTTTCTAGCATACTTTAAATGTATGGGAAAGTGATCACTTCCGTGCAAAAGTTCATCTACAGACCAGTTGAAGTCCAAGTGGACTGCAGGTGAACAAATGCTTAAATCTATAGCTGAAAAGACATCGGTGTAGATGTTATGAAACGTCATTGAACCATCATTGTAAAGAGAGAGATAATTATCTAAGATAAAATCATCGATGGTTCTACCTATAGCATTCAAGGTATCATCTCCCCATAGACTATTATGGGCATTAAAATCTCCCAGTAGTAAGAAAGGAGGAGGTAGTTGATTAGCTAGTGCCTGAATGTCATTCAAAGTAATTTCTGACCTAGGTGGGAGGTAAATAGAGCAAATAGTAATATCTTTTTCAAAGCATGTTCGAATGGCGACTTTTGTAGGTTTGTGTTCAAAGGAACACTTGTATGTTGCAAAGACTTTTTAACAATAATTGCAACCCCCAAATGAGCTCGATCACCATCTCTGGGGTTCATCACAAACATTTTATAATTTAATCCTGGATTGTATAATGAGTTGCCTAACTTAGTTTCTTGAAGGCAAACTACATCTGGATCATGATGGTTCAACAGTAATTTTAACTCTTCAGAACGAGTCCTAAGGCCTTTGCAATTCCATTGCAAGATATTAAATTGGAATTTTAACTGTGATTCTTGTGCCCAGCCAAGTCATTATTTAGCTGGGTTTCCAAAGTAACACAGCTGAATGTTTTTGGATTTGAGTCTCTTAAGTCTGGTGCCTGGGAGACTTTTACTCTTATTGGATGAGGTGGAATTTGAACATTTTTCCTGCACATCCTGTTTATTCAGTTTGAGACTAGATTTATCTAAATTTTTAACTATATTTAGTGAGTCAGCATGTTTTCCCTCCACTTCAGAAGTAGCTGTTTCTGCATATGATTGAGGGGATTGGGAGAGGTCGGTCATACTTAAATTTGAGCAGGACCGAGACATCTTTTCTAATGGCTGTGAGGTTGATAATGGCTTAATTAAAGGGGTCATCAAGTGCATTGAATCTGTTAGAAATTGGAGTTTTAAACTCTATAGGAGAGGATGTTCTACATTTCTTTGACTTCGGGGGTGACTGAAAACTGTCATAAGATTTGTTAATATTACCTTTAGATTTTATTCTCTCTTTGGGCTTAACAGTTGAGCTCAACACTGAGACAGCATTTGCTTGCAGGTCAGGGAGAGGTTCATCAATCACAGCTTGAACCACTTTAGTTGGAAGTTCATTACATACCACAGATGTTGAAATATCTTCAGAGGGTGTGTTATTTTTAATGTTGGGTTTAGCATGCTGATGGAATGCATTATTTCCTATAACAGTGGAAGCAAATGAGGCTCCAGCACTTTTGTTAGCACCTCGAACCAAGCGCTTGGCTTCTCCTATGCTGATAAAGTTATTGTACGCAGTGTTTACAACTTCTTGTTGGAAAATATATTGAGGACAGCCCCTCCAATTGGGAGAATGATTACCAGCACAGTGGAGACAATATTTATCAGCTTTGCAGTTGTCCTTTACATGTTCACCAGAGCACACAAAGCACTTTCCTGGTTTTGTACATGAGTTTGATACGTGGCCATATTCAAAGCATTTAAAACACGGTTGGTCGATATCTAAATAGCTTAACCCAAACCTTAGAGTGGTCTATATCAATATATTCCGGTAAGTAGGAGCAGGTGAAAGTCAATTCAATGGCATACTGAGTGCCTTTCAATTTTCTAATTTTAATGACATATGTAGGACACATTTTTAATATTTGCTCCTCTTCAAACTCATATAGGTCTCTGCTACAAACTATACCCCGTTTAATGTTAAATGATCGATGAGGAGATACATCTAAAATATTACCATCTTCAGTTGGTTGGAATTTTGAAAGCATCTTAATTTGAATATCGTTATTTGCTTTGATCATGACTCCTTTACCATATCTTTTGATATTGCCTTTAGGAATGGCACCAATCTTCATCTGTAGATACTTGCATGCTGTTAAAAAGTTTTCTTTGCCCTGTTTGTAATTTGCAACATGCCAAATCAATTTTGGGTCATCTTTTGCCGGGTGTTTTTGGCTATCAACCTCAAATTTGCTGGGTACATAGTCTGTCTCATCCTCTTCCAAATTGTTTTTATTAAATAACTTTGCATGGCAGACTGAACCAAAGATATTTTTACCATCTAGATTCTCTAGAGCTTTGGAGGCATATTCAGCTTTGCTAAAGGTTATGTAACTTTCATAAGAGATGGGGGCTTTTAACAATTCGTAATTTTATTCCATCTACCTTGCCAAACTGTTTCATGTAATTATGTAACATGTCAAAATCGACTTTATCACTTATGTTACTACAATACACAACTCTTAGATTTTCATTTACACCAACAGTATTTACACCCTGGTGTCCCGGTGTTTGGTCGAGTGGAGGGCCTAATGCGGAATCCTTAATCAGGCGAGAGTCATCAACAGAGGGGGTTAAATAAAAATCCATCAGATTATGGTGTGAACATTTGTCCAGGTTGGCCCCATACCCACCATCGAGCCACAATTAGAGGGTGATATAGCACCCTAGGAGTCCTACCCAGATATACACCCCACACCCAGTGCCTTGAGGGTTGTCAGTCTGTCGCAATCAGACCCAGCACTGACTGCAGAGTTTAACATAAAAGTTTCCCCTCGCTCGAACACATCAGGTACTCCAGTTCTACGGGTGAGGAGGAGTGCCGTCCAACCCCACCCTCCATCAAATCACAAGGACTGTCAAAGCTTGGCCAAGTCCATTCCAAAAGTCGTCGACAAAAGCAGTCCAAAAAACAGTCAAAATTTAGAGGTTAGAGAGAAGGATTCAGGAAAGAAAGAGAAGAGAGAAGGATTAAAAGTGAGAGAGAAAGGGTTGCAGGATGTTCCGTCAGGACCCGGGGCTCCTATGGGAATGCACGAACATTCCCATAGAAGCTAGGGTCCCTTATCCCCTCACCACTGGAAGGAGTCCTACTCGAGGGGTGGACATGGTTCAGGAGTTCCTCTGGCGATCTGGAAAATATGAGAATGTCATCTACGTAGCAGACGCAGAAAGATAACTCATCGAGGATGCTGTCCATTAAGAGCTGGAAGGCAGCTCCAGTGTTCGCAGGCCAAAGGTTGAGAAGGCGAAGATGAAAGACCTGAAGGGCATGATGATTGCCATCTTTGGGATGTCATCGGGAAGGACAGGGACTTGGAAGTAGGACTTTAGGAGGTCTACCTTTGACAATATCTTTGCCCCATGGAGGGGACCAGTGAGGTTCTGCTTGTTGGGCGTGGTGACGAGATTGAGGCGACGGTAGTCCCCGCAGGGCCTCCATGTGCTGTCTGCCTTCCTCACCACGTGGAGGGGGGATGCCCAGGGGCATGCAGCCTTCTAGCAGATACCATCTGCTCCATATCCGTGAACGCATTCTTGGCTTCCTGGAAGAGCTTCGGCAGGAGGCGGCGGAACTTTGCATGAATCGGGGCCCCTTGGTTATGATGTGGTGGTACACATCCTACTTGGGCATGCCCCTTGCTGCCTGGCAGAGCTCAGGTCAGAAGACATCCGGGAACTCCTGAAAGAGGGAGCCGTACTTGCGGGGGAGCAGATGGCAGGAGCCCTGGGGCCTGTGGTGAGGGGGCAAGAGAGGCAGGTTTCCATGTCCAGGAGGTGTTGGTGGGCTACATTCACTAGGAGCCCGTGCTGGGCTGGAAGTCTGCTCCAAGGAGGGAGTGTTCTGATGTCCATGGGGCGAAAAAGGGTGGCAGTTTGATGGAGTGGGGCTCAGGTGATGTGGCAGCGGCTCACAAGGGCATGGATCGGGGCATCGAGGAACTACGCAGGGGGCCATTGGTAAGCTCCCATTCTCGACTTGAGTTCTCCAAGTCCGCCATCTCACTTTGCTACAGTCGACAGGTGTTGTTAATGGCACATCCCCCTGTAGGGGATGTGCTGTTTTGAGTCTGCTAATGGCGTTCCTGTCGACCATGGATAGGAGTATTCAGAGACCTAAAATAAGGCACCATAATGAGTCCACTAAAGGTCTCTGAAGGTGAGCAGTGGTAATTAGTCCCTTAATGGCTGAGCCAAGACCGTTAATTCACCATCCTAAACCGGGAGGTCACCAATTGTGAGGATTGGACCGAGACAAGAAATGCTTACTGATTTATTGGTCAGAAACAGACATATATAAAGAGTTTGTGCAGATGGAATTGTAGTGTTCATCATGCGTACATACGAAAAAGGGAGCAGACCCCCGCTGTGATTGTGCTTTCTTGCACCTACAAATATACATATAATTAAGCATACAGGATGTGTAAATTTATGATACATATATTGGTGGAGAGGCCACAAACTGCTCTACATTTTGGTATATGTAAATAAGAGGTATATACATTGGGAGGATGGACATTTCGGTGGGAATGTCGTCCTTACTTACCTGAGTATAGTGATGAACAGTTGCACAAAGATCTCACACAGTCAGTTGGGAGCAGCCTTACTAACAGATCTGTGGACGAGGTCATGGCTGAAATGAAAAAGTTTGCCATATGTGTGGAAAATACTATAGTCACAAGAGTCGCCCTTCCAAGTATGCGCCAAGACCACGAGGAGCATATTCGAAGCTTTGGTGCACGTCTCCGAGGTCAAGCTGTGGTTTACAAGTTTATGATTCAGTGCCCTAGCTGCAATGAGAAGGTCAACTACATGGCCCAATCCTTCATGATGTCCTTACTTAAGGAATTGCAGATCCCTGAGATACAAGAGCCAAGACATGACATTTGAGGATGTTTTTCAGTTCATTGAGGCCAAAGAAACTGGTAAACGCTCCGCATCATGTCTGGTTGACTCTCATGTCACTGAAACAGCCAAGAGTTCTTATAAAAAGTCCAAACACAGACACTGTACAACTGGATCCATGCTCATACTGTAGCAAGCATGGACATGGCAAAAGTAGTGTCAGGCTCTACCAGGAAGACAGAGTGTCCTGCATATGGTCATGCCTGTGATTTATGTCAATGCGCTCACCACACGGAGTCAGTTTGTCAAAGCAGAAATAACCTCAAATGGTCAAAAGACAAACACATTCTACATATGACTGTGAAAGTGCTGTATTCGATGCCATCTGTGCTGCAAACTCTTATTCAATGGATAATAGGCACACACACTTTGATGAGTGATTATGTATTTGCCTCTGCAGAGTGCAACATTATTTTTTTTTTACCTTAGTTTAAACAGACCACTCTCCTAGGGCTAGCCCGAAGGATTAAACATGCTATTTAAAATCTCTATAAATTATTATCTAAAAAATAAATATTTACTATCTGGTATATAAATTATCCAAAAAATAAATATTTACTCTCTGGATTATTATCATTATCAATAGGGCTTAGGTTTTCCAGACCTCTGAGTCTTAAGTAGACTCTTCTCGGGCTGGTTCTCAGGGATTAATCCTAAGAAGGAAAAAAATTTTGACTTTATTTAAGAAACCTGTCTTATTTAAAAAATTCATGATGTTGTTTATTGAAAAATCTTTGTTTTCGACAAGAATACTTTTCATTTTAGAATTCCGTAGATAAATCGATCTTTGCTGGGTCCAATTTGGACATTCAACAAGTAAATGCTGCACTGTTATGGGTGTTTGACATCTATTACACTTTATTGGGTCAGCATGTGGTGTTGACATCAAGTGACCATGTGAGAATCTTGTGTGTCCTATATGGAGCCTTGTTAGGATCACCTTTTTAGATCTTTCTTTTTGTGAGGATGTCCTCCATGCACACACTTCAGCTTTTATATTTTTAAGTTTATTTCTGGTTGGCACTAAGGCCCATTCTCTTTTCCAATCTTGGTATATCAATGGTTTAATAGATGTTATCCAGTCTGACACTGGGGCATGTGTAATTGTTGGAGGGATAGTGCAGGCTAATTTGGCAGCTGAGTCTGCATTTTCATTTCCTTTTATTCCCACGTGGGCTGGTCCAACATATTTCTATTGGTAATCCTGATTGTAGGAGTTGATGAATTTTTATTTGTAATTCTTGTACTATTTGGTTTACTGATTTATATTGTCTTATAGCTTCTACAGTACTACGTGAGTCGCTGAAAATAGTAGACACTTGCTCTTGCCTCAGATATCATATCAAGTCATTTGTTTGGCCGTGACTTCGGCAGTAAATATTGATGATATTAAAGGTAGGCTTCTTTTGATTAGCATATTTTTCGAATATGTAGATGCTCCTACTCCAGCATTATTTTTGGAGCCATCTGAATATACCATGAATTTGTCTCCTTTTCTTCTTATGTGCTCTAAAGCATATTGGCAGTACATTTCTGTACTTGTCATTTGCCTTTTAAGCAGGTAAGCCAGGGAGGTACCTACATATCTTTATTCGTTTTAGCATCCATGGTGGTGACAACTCCTCAGGTGGCTGAAAAATTGGATTTATGTTATGTAAGTTCACTAGGTATTTAGCTCTTTTTGGAAAAGAGCCAGTACCATGAACCTGTTTCCAGATTACAATTTTGAAAGCAGTCAGCTGCAGGAGATGATCGTGCTTGCAGTGAAAGACCTCTTCGTATTGCTATCAAATTACGGTGATGTTTCAATGGCAACACACCTGCCTCTACTGGAAGCGAGCTTGTTGGGCACGATTGGAATGCTCCTGTGCACAATCTCACGCCTTCAAGGTGCACTGTATCGAGAGTTTTTAATGCAGATTCTGAGGCGGATGAATATATTGGGCAGCAGTAATCTATTATGGATAAGACTGTTGTCTTATATATCATTAATAAAATGTCTCGCTTTGCTCCCCAATTAGTGTGTGATAACTTTTTCAATATGGCAAGGGCTTTGATGCCCTTACCTTTAATGTATTTGATGTGCTCTTTCCAATTTAAATGTTGACCAAATATCACCCTTAGATATGTGATTTTTGTACAAAATTGTATTTCAGTGCTATAAAGGTGAAGTTTGATTGTTTGGTTCTTCATCCACCTTTTGTCTTTGTAGAAGACGATTGCTTTTGTTTTATCAGTCGAAAATTTAAATCCAACTGAATTTGTCCAACTACATATATTTGAAATGGCAGTACTGAGCACTCTCTGAGCATGTCTCAAATTACTGCTCGTATAGTAAATAACAAAGTCATCAACATTGTTTTTTACACCACTTGGTAAATTTATAGTAATGTCATTGATTGCTAAAGCAAACAATGTACAGCTCAAGACACTACCTTGAGGGATTCCTTCTTCCAGTTTATAAGTTACTGAGTAGGGATTTTCTACTCTTACTTGAAAAGTTCTTTGTTAAAAAGTTCTTAATAAATATTGGTAACTGGCCTCTTAGTCCCTTGAAGTGTAGTTTTTGCATGATGTTATGTTTCCATGCTGTGTCATATGTTTTTTCTATATAAAAAAAATATAGCTAGTTAATTTAGTTTTTGTTCATAACCTTTTTTGATATGATCCTCTAAATGTGTTAAGGGATCTAAGGTTGATCTGCCAGCTATTGAACCAGATTTTGTTGGTGTTAAAATGGATTCTTTGGTTATTACATACGTTAATCGTGCATTAACCATTTTTTCTAAGATTTTGCATAGGCAGCTTGTTAGGGATATCGGTCTATAATTGGATGGATTTCTTGCATCCTTTCCTGGTTTATTTATTGGAATTATCATGGCATGTTTCCATTTGTCAGGAAGACACGTTTTAGCCAGATACTATTAAAATTTTTTAATAAATATGATGTAGCTATAGGAGCTAATTTTTCTATCATTTCAAATGATATTTCATCATATCCTGGTGCGGAGGGATGACAAGAGTTGATGGCATTATCTAGTTCATCCATGTTGAAAATATAATTATATTCCAGGTCTTGAAGAGTTTCAAAATTGAATATTATATTTTCTTTTTGTTTTCTGATATTTAGAAAATGTATATCTAGGTTAGAGTAAGCACTGATGTTTTCAGAATACTTTCCAATTATATTTGATATTTCATAAGTATCATGGTATATTTTTTCATTTAAATGTATTGCACTTCTTGGAGGTCTTAATATGTTTTCCCAATTGTCGTTTTCCTTATTTCTTATTTTGCCAGATATCCCTTGTGGATGTGTTTGAAGATATGTTTGAGACATATTCCTTCCTTGATGCGATTTTTTCAGCTATTACCGTTTTTCTAAATTTGGCTGTATATTTGTTATATAGTAGTTTAATGTGGTTAATTATTATGTTTGTTATAACTATTTTGTTTAATATGTTTATATTATAGGGCATTTTGTTGAGTGATTTAAGGCGAGTTTTGAGTCTGTTTAGATTGCGACCCAATATATATTTTATTTTACTTAAGGTTGTTAAGGCTGGGTTCCACTATGGGACAGGGGATTTTGTGGGATGTGATTTGGTTTTTGGAATACTTTTATCTGCAGCATTTATTATGAAGTTTGAGAAGGATTCACATGTAGTATTGTGATCTTCATTATGTGGGAATGGTGGTATGTTTCGTGTGTATAGGAAATATTTATCCCAGTTAGCTTTTTGGATATTATATCTTGTAGGTGGCAATATTTTGATATTACTTAAGTAGTTCAGAATGATTTGGAAATGGTCACTTGTGTATGAATCGTCTAGGACGTTCCATTCAAATTTCTCGGCTACATCATTTGAACATAATGAAATGTCAATTGAAGAAACGGTTAGGTGTGTATTTGGAAAATATGTTGGAACTTCCATTTCATTGAGACAACACAGGTTGTGTTTCATTATAGCTTTTTCTTTGTCGATTCCGGATGTGTCAGTGGGGTTATTAGTATCCCATTAAAATCTCCTACTATAAGTAGGGGTTCCTGTATACTTTTGCTAATAAAATAAGTTCAGAAAAATCACTAAAATTTGCATTGAAATTTGGTTGGTTATATAAATTACAAATAGTGATTTTACTTTTGTCAAGCATATACAGTTTAATTGATGTTATTTGGTATGGCATAGATGGTATGTCGAAAGGTTCATATGTAATGCAATTATCAATGTACGTATATGGCTGTGCCTAATTTTTCACCGTCAGTTGGTGAATAACAGGCAATTTTATAGTGTTGGATATTTGTAGGGGTACTTCCTATATGTTGTAGACATATGCACATTGGGTTGTGGTCTCGTATGATTCTTTGTAATTCACCCAGACGTAGTCGGGTTAAGAGACCATTTATATTCCATTGAATGATTTTATATTCCATTATTGGGAGGAATTGGTGTTAAATTCTGTAAATTGATTGCTGATTTTACTTTGACTCGTAGTTTATATGCATTTGAATTTATTTGTGGTTTTTTAATCGTTGTATCTGTATGTTGGTTATTAGAAACTGCAGTTGTTTGTTTTTCATAATTGAATATTAATAAGTCCATTTTTTATTTTATAATTTCCTTTTTGTATTTTAACGATTCATTCAGAACATAATTCGTTCTTATGTTGGTGTGTTAAAGGGTATTTCCTTATTTTAGTAAAATTGTCTATACAATTTCGTACTGTGTCCTCTGTCTTGGTAGTTAGTGGTTGGATTATATACTTACAAAGCATTCATTACAACCACAAGACGAAGCATGTTTGGTAATGTTAATTATTGGTTCAGAAGTATTTGATCTAGCTTTAGAAATTTCTGGTTTTGTGATTCTATTGGTCCTTTTCTGTAGTGATAAGGACTGCCGGTTTGAGGAGCTATTTGTTTTGTTGTTGTTAATGGAATATCTGGGTCTTGTGGATGGTTGGGGGGGGGGTGATAGTTATATTTTGGTTTATTTTTATGGTATGATTTTCATTTGTATTATTTGATGGGAATTGTAAAGATTGAATTATATTCTTTACTGTCCAGATGTTGGCCGTTTGATTGAAATTGAGGGTAATTGTGTATTTTCCCTTGTGATGAGGTTAGTATAATATTTTTTTTAAATGTTCTGGTGTAGTTGGAGTTTCTTTGGATTGATTGTAATTTTCAATATTTACTATTTTTTCCCTTAGGTGGGGTTCGTTCCAGTATTCTTTTCTTTTTGTCAGTTCGATTATTATTATCATTTAACTCCTCTTCCATTGGAAGTTCTTTTCCATGGATAACTGAATCATCCATGTTAGTGGTGGTATTGGTTGGTATAATATCACTTTCACTTTGGGTTTCAGTATTATTGGTATGAAATTTAGTTTCTATGTTTATATTATCTTGTTTGTTATTGGAATGGAATATGTGATTGTGGCATAAAGCCAAGCACTGGGACCCATAGAGTCTTTCAGCGCTCTAGTGATAATGAATACAAATGGAAATATAAATAATGAGTTCAATGGGAATGATATAAATAATGAGTTTAAAATAGATACTCTGATGATCAATGTTTAAAACGGTAAAATGGAGATTAAATTTCTAATTGGATTAAAAGTTAAATGACCAGTTATGATAAAAATAAAAAATACATTTAAAAAATTAATAATTATATCTATATAAAATTACTAGGACATTCTTATAAAATCCACAAGCCTTTAAAAAACTCATAACAGGGCCAACATCGATGTTGTCTCCTAAAATTTCAGATATAGTTTTACCACCTAGATGGTGCATCCGCCTCTCATTTACATACCTGGTGCAGTGAACCAGAATGTGCTCAACTGTCAAAGGGCTATCACAGTGCACACACACTGGAGCACATACCACCATCAAAGAGGAAAAACGTGTGTCATTCGGCAGAGACCAATCCTCAACCTTGTTAATATAATTTCAGTCCTGTCGCTTTGATAGGATGATTGCCAAATTCCTACTTGAGGTCTAATTGTTTTTAACTTCTTATTATTAGCAATAAGGGGAGATGACCATCGCTCCTGCCACTTTCTTAGTATATAGTTACGAATAAACAGATTTTCAATCAAAATCAAACACCTATTTTTGTATCCAATTCTACCTTGGGAACAGGCACTCTTTGCTTCTCGGTCTGCTTCTTCATTACCTGGGATCCCAACATGACCAGGAATCCAACAAAAACATACTGTTTTACGCCTACACGAAATGCGAAACAGCCACACCTGAGCCTTTTGTACTAAAGGATGGGAAGAATTGTAACTATTCAGGCTTTCCAGAGCACTTTTACAGTCTGAGTATATGACACAAGACTTATTATTTGAATGTATATTGCTATATCTAGGGCCTCTTACAATAGCAGATAGTTCAGCTGTATATACTGAAAGCAACGGAGGTAGCTTTGCCAAACATTACAAAAAATTATCAGTGACCACAGCTAAACCTACTCCCTTGCTTGACTCTGAGCCATCTGTATAAATTTTATAGTCGTTATTATGAACTTCATCATGTTCTTAAAACAGTGAATTTATTTCTTCATTGGGGGTGTTCTTTTTTTACTATATTTTTCTTGCACAGTTCAGCTTTTGGTATGAACCAAGGTGGAATTTTGGAAGGGGCCAATTCATGAACATTCTGAGTCGTGTAGAATTTTCATTTACCGATGCATTTAGCCGGATCTGGAATGGAACAGAAGATCTTGGCTTGAATTTGCTAGCATCAAGTTGATTAATAACCTTATTTGATGGATGCTAGCATTACTTTAATCTCATCAAGTATCGGTGGCCTAATTCTTCACGTCGTAAATCAAGTGGAAGTTTGGTGCATATCCACATAAAGACTCTCGACGAGGGAGATGTTGGAAAAGCCCCAGAGCAAAATACATAAACCATATTTTGGACTACATCAAGTTCGTGGAGTTTGACTTTGCAAGCTGATGAATTAATCTGGTATCCGTAATCCAACTTTGATCGACTAATGGCAATCATATAGTTGTAGCAAAGTTTTCTTATCTGCACCCCAGTTAAAGCCACAGACCACTTTCAGAAGATTGAGAGATTTCTTTATTTTGCACTTAGAATTTTCAATATGCTTAGACCATGTGAGTTTGGAATAAAAAATCATTCCTAAGATTGATTGATTGATTGTGTATTATATCTGGCGTCACAACATCTGGGTAATTGACACCAAAATAAATACAATAGAAAAAATTAAATTTTTAATAAATTTCATATAAAAATATCAATAAATATATTATAAAAATTTTCTTCATATATATAAGTTCTTACATAGACAATCTATGCATAATTTAAATTTGGTTGAGGAGGCCCGCCTCCCTCATATAGATATATGTAAGTGATTACATAATAAAAATATGGAATGTTATTCCATATATATAAAAAACTAAAACTAAAGAGGTCAACCAGATTGCTTGCAGGAATGTGATCAGACCAGATACGATAAAGTATGCTAAGATGACGTATACAATAAAGTAGGCTAAGATGACATGCCGTCACCTGTGGTCCTTCATTTGTTTTGAAAACATTAGTCCAAGCTTCCTGCTTGAGACAACTACCGCGACCTATAATTGCAAAACGGCCATACGTCGATTTAGAAACTATGTCATCTGTATTGTTATAGTTCATATGTTCGAGCTACTGTCTGCTTCCTTTATGATTGTAACCGAGATGGTAGTGAGAGTGGAATTAGCCATCATCATTGGCAGAAGACCTGTACAATCCTATCTGATATTCATCATGTAATCTCAGAAGAATATATGTATTTTTTATACTTCGTGTGTTCTACTAGAAACCTCACATCAGAAAGAAGATATCATCATGAGTTTAACACATCGTCGTCCAAACCAGAGAAGATACCGACTTCGTAAGTTATCAACAAACCCCAAGACACTCCAATGAGTATGGAAGTGCATAACCAACCGACTTAGTGTAAGATTATCGCAAGTCTAACATTACCTCATAGGGCGCCTTATTATACAAGGCAACAGCCCTTTCATTGGTGGCAGAATCCAAGAAGAACTCTTCAACGTCTTCCGAAGAATAACGAATAATGTATCATATCAGAAGTCAACGACAACGAAAGCAACAGATTCTTCAAGCAACTTAGTATTTTCGTTAGTGAGCGTCTTCAGCAGTGCATAACTTCAAGAAACAAACCCGACGTGTCTTCTTCCTAAGGCAACGCAAGCTTCGTCTCTCATTAGAATCACCCAAGAAAACATTGTTTATTGAGCGTTTCTAGCACTTCAAGAAATAAACCGGACGCGTCTGCAGCATCGGATCTTCAAGGGCTCAAATCATCCAAACAAAAACGCACGGGGAAACTCAAGCCAAACCCGGTCATCCGCTAAACAGAGAAGGAAGGCCAAGGCCGTGTGTCGTTATCGGAACACCGTGACTTCCCACAAAATCAAGCTAAGTACAACCTTTTTTATTCATTTGGAGTAACTGAGTGTTTCCTTTGCAGGTCGAATTTCGTTATTCCTGTGGCTGAAGTTACGAGACATTCTTAATCTTACTTTTTTACAGAAATTATCTACATCATTGGGATTTCGCTACTGCGAGTTTTTATCTTTGAGTTTCTGTTTCCAGAACTTCTCCTGAAATATCATAATCATATACTGTGTTAATTTTATCATTTTGGGTGATTATTAATTCTTTACGTAACAAATCATATTAAACAGTGAATATGCGTTTACGCAGTGGACGTCTGTATTTGTACAGATGCATGGATGGGGTAGTTAGGCACCGTAGTGATAAGAAAACACACAAAACAAGTGGAACACCCATACAAATCTGGATAAATTAGAGGTAACACTATTTTGGGTCAAACAATAAAAGCTCATTTGCAAAGTCCCGATCGCAGTTTCAGCCTTTAGTTATGCGTAAAAAAATTCGAATCTCAATGACTGAACTTTCAAAAAATACGGCTGGATTGCAAGGAATAACATTTCTATAAACACTTTCATTAGGTTAACATACTTGACATTCATATAAACAAATCAACAAAATGTCTAAATGCGCTGACCTGGATCCCTCACTATTTCAAATTTTAGCAAAGAATGAGGTAAACCACAGCAAGTACAAACAGTTAATATTGAACGCAGTAGAGATAACTTGTCTTAATAGAAATCGCTCAATTCTTTATAGTTCAAGTCATTCTTACGTTCGTTGCTTTATACGTAACAGCAACATATGCTAAAAACACACAATACATTGCCGATGGTAATAAAAAGAAGAATCCTAATTATTATAAAAAGAAATAGGTAAACAGTAGCCCTAAAAATCAGAAAGAAACAAATCATGCTTAAGCAAACTTGGTTACTGTGTCATCTAGTCAGACGGTCAGGGTCAGTTAAATCTGCCGAGTGTTCAAAGCATAGCACATTCCACACAATAAGCGACTCTAGCAGAGCGGGGAAAAATGATGTTGGATCATTTATGCCATACCTTTTTTTTTTCATGCCAATACCTATTTGAATTAAAAAGGAATTTTCCTATGAATCACGTGACCGTATCAAGTAATCAGAGCAGGTTCTCGTAATTTTAATACATAAGTTATTATAAGTAGTGGTGGATTAAGCCTGACTGTACGCAGTGTAAAAATTAGAATATCTTGTTTTTATGCCTTTAGTCCACGTAATATCCTGTATTTACGGACCTCGCCGTCCTGTTGTTCGATACATTCCCTATTGAGAAGTCCGGATAAGCGAGCGCTTACAGATACCTCTATAGGTTTAAAAAACTGATCGTATCTAGTGTAATTGTAAGATATCCATTTATGTGTATACAAAACATTACCTTACCTCCTGCCAAAATAAGGGCGTGGTTTGTGGCGGTTTTATCAAAGGAAAATTCTATAAACCTTCTAACATATTAAAAATCCGTTTTGAACAAAAAGAGACAGTTAATCAAATAACTTATATAGAAGAACCAATCATTTGTCTCATAAATCGTAACATTGTTCAAATGACCCAACAGAATTCTCCCACAAACGCAGTCGCAGTTTGCACGCAAAATATCGAGATGCATGCACCCTCGAATGTCTTAATGCTGTAAAAAGACTTTGCTGGGATCTGAAATTTTAATCCTTCCCGACACTCTGTAATATAACGATTTCCGCGAACAAAGCCCTATACACGGTTGACTCACAGCAACAAGTTAATCTAGTAATCCACAAAACCGATACATATAAATATAGCATTTTTTTATTGTTGCTAATTTTTAATCACGCCCAACCAGTCGTAGATGAATCTCTCTTACACTCTATCTAAAGTAATATCCGTAAAGTCATTCAAGCAGAGGTGATTCAGCAGAAATTTTGTTTTTATCTTTTATCTGAATACCAGGATGTTTCTCCACTAGCGAGTGATCTCTGGGGAAAACGGATGTCATTTAACAAAAAATACGGTCTAAGGACAAACATAAAGCTATATACGTACCTTCGTATAGACTCCCAATGAAATTTCAAAATAGAGATAAATGACGAAGTTGAAAAAATGTTAGTAATAGGAGTCATTAGGAAATCAAATAGCCCATATAATTTTTCCCTTAAACTTCATGCCAAAAAAGATCGGACTTGGCGTATCTGCGTAGATTTCTGTCGCTTAAACAAGGAAACGATTCCCAATCGTTTCCAGTGCCATGTACCGACGACATCTTATCTTTGTTAGGTCAGAATAAATTTTTTTCACCAACTTGGACTTACTTAAAGGCTTTCACCAGATACCATTAGCTAGGTGAGTGTACCTCATACACCGTTTTCAGCACACCCAGGGGACATTATCAATTTTTACGTATGCCTCCGGCTTACGTTGCGCCCCAATTACAATACAGTGGTCCCCCCATATTCGCGGGGGATGCGTACCAGACCCTCCCGTGAATAGTTAGAACCCGCGAATGTTTGGAACCCCTATAAAAATGCTAAAAACAGCCTATTTTGTTAGTTAAAACTCAAGAAAAACCCACTAAAAATGTTCATACATGGTTTTTTTAATAGTTTTATCACAAAAAGTGCATTTTATGATGAAATTCATAAAAAAAACCAGGAATTTGTGGATATTTACCATAGAAAAATACCGCGAATGCGCGAATTTTCCGTGAATAATGCAGGGAAACGTTCCCGAGAGAAATCCGCGAATGTGTGAGTCCGCGAATCTGGAGAACCCGAATACGGGGGGTCCACTGTATAGTGTTTGGAGACTTTTAGGGGATACCCTACATGCCTATATGGTTGGTCTTGTAATCCTTTTCTAATACCTAAGAAGTACATCCGCATAAACTAGAGCTAGTGCTACAGAGACTAAGACAAATAATCTCAGAGTAAAATATCCAAATGTGAGTTTTAAAAACCGAACATGTTTATCTAGGTTTTATGTGTCTAGTCAAGGTCTTAAAGTAGTCCATGGTAAGGTGTCGGCTATTCATAACTTTCCGGTACCTATTAACGTAAAAGGGGGATACAGCACTTTTGCGCTGTAGTGGGTATTACATTCGTATGCAAATATGTAACTCTTCAATCATGACAGCTTCTTTAACAGATCTTACGAAGAAGGGCGTAGATTTATTATGGTCTGAAAAGCATCAACAGGCGTTCGACATCTTAAAATTGGAATTATGCAGCTTACATCTCTTAAAAATCCCTGATTTAAATAAGGAATTTTTTTTATTGCAACAGACGCCTCAGACCAAGGGGTAAGAGGGGTACTACTTCAGCAGTATGATAAACAGTTCTTCCCTATAGCTTTTTATTCACGTAAACTAAAGCCCTCTGAAAGTAAATATGCAGTAATAGGCAAGGAAGGACTAGGTATCTTTAACTCACTAGTACATTTTAAGTTCATAATCTAAGACTATCCTGTTAAAGTCCTAACTGACCATAAGTCCCTTACCGAGTTTTTCAAAGGCTTTAATCACAGTCCCAAAAGAACTTGGCGGCATATGATCATTCAGGTCTTTGGAGCCAAGATACGGTATCTACCTGGGAAAGCAAATATCATAGCTGACGCATTATCCCGCAAACCCGCACCATACTGCAAAGAACCATTAATTGGACTAAAAGATATAGAAACATCCGTGCCTATTGTTAAAACCATAGCTAAATAAGAAAATTCATTAACCCAAGAGATTGTGAGCATTGAATATCTGGGTTGGAGCGCCGAACTGTTACAAACTGAACAAAACAAGGGTCAACAGCAATAAGCTAAACAATAAACACTTCGAACGGAAACAGGGTCAACAGCAATAAGCAAAACAATAAACACTTCGAACGGAAACAGGGTCAGCAGCTAAGCAAAACAATAAACACTTCAAATGGAAACCCTAAAGCAAAAGTATATTTAAAGTATGTGTATCAGAATTATGTAATCAAATGTAATATTATATGTAGGTCCGTGACGAGGAAAACCCGAAGAACACAGCAGGTGACTTACTACCAGGTAGTAGTAATAATCTCTTTATACCAATCGTCCTAAACTGGTTGCATTCCGTCATCCAGGGTTCTCTATTATGTCAAAGAAAGCCAAATCACTGTTTTACTGGCCTACAATGCTTACAGATA